>NC_059108.1:102898777-103498777 GCF_020740685.1 Jaculus jaculus | reverse complement strand
ACATGATGAGTTCTCTGTGGGAAACTAACAAGAATGCATTTGCCATAGGCATGTTCTCAATTGCAGACACAGTGCTGGGTCTGATTACTGGAACAGAAAGAAGAGAAATTTTCTTGACATGGGATGAACTGGGTCTCCTCAGACCACCTTTCTGTCCACTGTGGATCTACACACACATACACTCTGTTTATATCAGATGATGCTGCCTGGAGAAAACAACTATTGTCTGCTTCCCCAGGTTCCAGCAAACTGGGCTGTTCAAATTAACTGGCCATGGGCTACAGAGGATTACTCTGTGCTGTCAGAAAGGCTTTCAACCTTCTAGTGAACACATACCTCTGTTGTGTGAGTGCAGCTGTGTTGCTGTTATGAAGAGAGCTGTGAGCATCACAGACGTTTGATGAGAGTCTTACCCACCTCCGGAGAGCTATAAAACCATACCAGTTTACTATCACCCTTGAATGTAAGCTTTCCAGAAAATGTTGGAAGTTTTTAAGACAGAATAGGAAAGGGGCCAACCCTGGGAGAACAACTGATTTTTTTTTTTAATTTTTTATTTATTTGAGAGCGACAGACACAGAGAGAAAGACAGAGAGAGGGAGAAAGAGAGAATGGGCGCGCCAGGGCTTCCAGCCTCTGCAAACGAACTCCAGATGCGTGCGCCCCCTTGTGCATCTGGCTAACGTGGGACCTGGGGAACCGAGCCTCGACGAGCCTCGAACCGGGGTCCTTAGGCTTCACAGGCAAGCGCTTAACCGCTAAGCCATCTCTCCAGCCCTGATTTTTTTTTTTATAAAAGAAATTCTGACCTGAAAATAAATTGCTGAATATATATTTAAGATAAATCTGTAAAAGGGCATATCATACTAGGGAACTAACTCAGAAGTCGGGTTGAAGGAGAATGAACCTCTCTGCCCTTTTTTCTAGACTTACCAAGTATTAACTTTTATTACCTTGCAACCATTTTCTTATTTATCTAACACTTTGTTCATTATCTCTCTTTAGACTAAATAAGACCATCTATACAGAGATCTGAAAGACATTTAGAAACACTTGAGTTTCCCTTTGGTTTCTGGCACTGTTATCAGAGCTTATTACAAGGGTATGGGGAGATGCACACCACTGAAAAATGATGGTGTTAGAAATCACATTACTCATCAAAAACAAAAACTGCCAATTAATAATTGGCCTAATGAAATGCATAGACAGTTCACAGAAGAACAAATGCAACTGGTCAACATACATTTTAAAAAATGTTCAGCATCTGTAGCCACTGGGAAGATGCAAATTAAACCACTCTGAGATTATTTTCACCAGAGTCATAATGGCTACCATCATGGAAAACAAAAACAAACAAACAAAAAAGAAAATAAAAGCCAGTGGGGAATGTGGGGAAAGATGAACCTTTATTCACTGTTGATAGAAGTGTAAACTGGCACAGCCATAAAGAAATCAGTGTGGAGTGTTTTCAAAAAGCTAAACATTGAATAATCCTGTGACCCAGCTATTGCATTCCTGGACATATACCCAGAGGACTCAATATCCTATCAGAGGTCCTTGTTCATCCATGTTCATTGCCACTCTCTTCACAATACTTAGGAAATAGATTCAACCTAGATGTTCATCAACTGACGACTGAATAATTCTAACATGGTACATATACTCAGTGGAATTTTACTCAGCTGCAAAGGAAAACAAAGTTATGAGATTTCCAGGAAAATGTATAGAATTGGAAAGAATTATATAGAGGCAGTCTAGGCTTGAAAGACAAAAATCACATGTTCTTTTCTGTATTTCAGTCCTACATTTTGATGTTTGAATGAATTTAAATAAGGGTATTCATGGGCAGATACACCGTGAGAGGGGGCCAGAGATGATGAGAAAGTAGGAGGGTTGTGACAAAAGCACGCATGTAGCATAAAATTGGAAAGGAGGTTATTGTGGAGGTTATGCAAAGGTGGAAGGAGATGGGAGGAAGAGAGATGGGAAGGGAAACTAAAAACAAAATTTGTTTGAAAAACACCATAATGAAACCTAATTCTTTGTGTGTTCATTAAAAATCAATTAATTTTAAAAGAATGCATGTTATTTAACAAATATTTTAGGATATTTTTCCTCTATCATTAAAAATCACTTAAAGACTTTGTGAAATATGGATAGCTGTGGAGTGTTTCTGTTTTACATCTATAGAAGCCCAAGTGTGGGTTAAGGTTCAAGTTGCCCAGCCTAGCTAGTGTTAATGATGTTAAAATCTGCTCTCCTTGATACTCTGAGAAAGTCTACCCACTCTTTCTTCCTAAAAGCTTTATATGAAGCTTAGCCACCCTGTGCTGTGTTTGTAAAGGCCCAGAACCTTCCTAATGAGAGATGGCTAGAGATAACAAACTCATTATCCATAGACTTCCAGAGAGTTGTCATGAGGAAATGACTTTTACTCACTCTTGATCTGAGTGGTGTGTAGATATATAAATCTAGTAATAAAAGGCTTTAGCTCTTGTGGATAAGCTCTGAGGTGTTCAGCTCCCTGACAGCTTACCCTTTCAAATTAAATTAGAATTATCCCTTTATCATTTAGGCAGCAACACTGCTTTCTGATCAAGCTTTGTGAATTGTCTTGGAGGTATACAGCATCAAAGCCTGTCTGGACTCTGCCCTTGCTCCGTTTATTGAACAGTAAGTAACGGAAGGGCTAAGTGTTGCAGAGGGGTAGTGGAGCTTTGTAACACTTGAACTCATACTCTGAGGCTTTCTTCATGGAGAATGGCAGGTAAGAAGGGGTATGGTGGCCTTTGCAGTTTACCTGCTCTCATCCAGCACATGTTCTGCCCAGCGTAGCTTGTTCCTTTAGCATCAGTAAATGAACCATTACTAACATATCCCTATGGACAGTACTTCAGTATAAATACAATTATCTTGGATTCAATGTGTGATTAAAATGTGAACTTAAGGCCTACTTATACATTGTTAACACTTTATGTTCTTATAAGGCCTAGCCTTCTTTCTAAATGCTGTTTTTTTTTTTTTTTTTGTTTTGTTTTTGAGGCAGGGTCTCATTCTATCCCAGGCTGACTTGGAACTTATTCTGTAACCCAGGTTGGCCTCAGTCCCATGAAGATCCTCCTACCTCAGCCTCCCAAGTGCTGGTATTAAAGGCATGAACCACTATGTCTAGATTAGACCTAGACTTTTTAGTATTATCTTTTTCTTTTCTTTCTTTAAAATTGAAAGCACTGATTTCCAAAATCATAATATTTAATTAAAGGTCAACCAGCTGTTCCTGAACTTTGGCCTATCCAAGACTGGCAACTTTTCCTTTTCTCTAAACTCTGTCTAGTGGCATTTTTAAAACATTTTTTCTCAGCAGAGATACAGTGAGTTGTTGGCCAGGGAGGTCCCTGATGCCCCCAAAACATTACAGGCCATTGCTAAGGCTCTTGGTTTCCTAGCAGTAATAGATGGTAAGACCCTATTGCTGAAGACTCCACATTCTTGGGCTGCAAGATCATTGAGAACTCTTGCTGGAGCTAAGCTGAAAACCTCTTCTGTGTAGACCAGCTGACAGAAAGCTGGAAAAAGCTATGCTGCATATAGCTCCATGGAGAGAGAGAGAAGTCATCAGTGGAGATAAACAACAGTGGACACTGCAAGCCTTAAGATTGGCCAGCCAGGCAAAATAAGCCAACAGGTGCAATAGTGGCATGTCTGTTATGGGGGAAGCCAACTGTTCTCTGATTGGACTGGAGGCAGGCTCCATGGGAGGGAATACATGCCTGATACTGAAAACCTATGACAGGGAAAGTCATGAGCTCTAGGGGTATAATGACTTCTGGTGTCTGGCAAAATGCATATGTTATACTCACCAAACCGCTCAGTAAGCACTTCTTGTAATGCTCATACTCATATATTAATGCTACATTTCCTTCTGGTTAGAACTTTTCTTTTCAGATTGCACTGACCTCTGGGGTGACTCAAAAGGCACCATAGTGCTGAGAAGTGACAGAGGAATGCTCAGTACTGAAACATCTCTATCACACCTTTCAAGGCTCAGGGTCCATTGCAGAAGAGGTGGTGGGAAGAATGTAAGAGCCAAAGGAAGGATAGGACTCCTTAGAATGTACTCTTTCAGATGCAAAATTACCTGTATATCCATGACTTCACAGTGCCTGGCACTACCTACACTAGACCAGTATAATAGAAGGAAAATATAAAAGAGAATGATTTAGAGGGGGAAGGGATATGATGGAGAGTGGAGTTGTAAAGGGGAAAGCTAGGGGGAAGGGAATTATCATGTTTTATTTTTTATACTTATGGAAGTTGTCAGTAATTAAAAAAATGAAAAAAAAAATATTTTCAAGGAGAGAGAGGGAAAGAGAGAGAGAGAAAGAGAGAGAGAATGAATCGGTGTGCCAAGGCCTCTAGCCACTACAAATGAACTCCAGATGCATGTACTACTTTGTACATCTGGTTTTATGTGGGCACTGTGGAACAGAACTAGATCATTAGGCTTTGCAGACAAGTGCCTTAACTACTGAACCATGTCTCCAACTCTTGAATTAGTCTTGGTGCTTTCAAAACTATGCCCTCTTCAGCATGCAGTTTCTCAGGAGCTCCTCCTTGTGCTAAGGTCACTGGCCAATGACAGCACATGTTTACCATCCAGATAATCAACTATCTTTCTGACAAGAAGCTGGTGGCAGGCCAAGCACTCTGTGACTTTGATATCTGTTATGCTGTGGAGAGGGTATTTGCTCACGATGAAAGCACTTACTAGATTGTAGTGATAGAAATTGTAAAACCAAAGGGACCAGCTTATAGGCCAAGAAACAATTTCCATTCCAATTGTGAAACACGATTGTTAAGAGTCATTTCAAAAGAGAATTAATTTCTCTGGGAGGTTCATCCGGGCTTAGGATGAAAGTCAAAATAAAGACAAGAATGCAATAAATGGTACAAGGATGTCTGGAAACTAATTAAAAGGACTTTGGCCTTGTCCATCCTTTCACATGGCACTTGAGTGCTAATGGCAATGGAAGTGAGTGATGTAGAGTGTTTGCTAAGACTTACAAACACAGATTATTATTTGTTGAAGTTACTATATGTAAAACACTTATAATTAATAGAAAATTATTATGAAATTAAAGCATGATCTTTGCCATCAAGCAACCTACAAGCCAGTAGGATAAGTGAATTACATCTCCATATAAAATTAAGAGCTATACTTACCCCTGGGGAGATGCTCACTGGAGAAAGAGCTCAGTTTGGCTGTGCTGATCTGGGCATTTCTAGAGGAGGGGCCATCTGAACTGGGTGTTGAAGGATGAGGGATTTGAGTAGGTGGAGAAAGAAAAGACAAAGGCAATAAATAACACTGCTAGTAAAGTGCATTGAGAGAATGGATGGGTGGCATATTAGGGAAATGGCTAACAGCTAATGTCAATTAGAGTTTAACACTTATAAAGAGGGGATGTGGAAGATGGGCTAGGTTGTGGGGAATCTTGATTTCAACATGCAAGAATTTGTTTTAATTTAATAGCCATCACAATCACAGTGGTGTCTAATTGGTATGGAGCATGGCAAAAATGACTCTTTAAATAAGACAAGTCTCTATTTGCTGAGACTGTCTTGGATATGAGGGAGTGAAAAGTAATTTGTAGATGATATTAAGACACTAATTCATATATTCTCTAAAAGCATATTAGGTTTCATTACACATTTAACACTGAAATAATGTTCTTCTCATTAATGCATCTTACATATTTTCTGGAGCAGAGAGTGGAAAGGTTTCCAAATCTTGCATAAGCCCAGGGACTGTCACTGATTGTGTGTTTTAGGAGACAAAGGAAGATGAGCCTCGTTTTAGGAAACACCTCTTTTAAATATCTGAGGCCTTTATTCAGAGCATTTCAGCTGACCCTAAGGTTTAGAGAAATGATCTGCAGCTCAAAATCTGGGATAATGGACAAAGAAGTGGAACACGGGCCTGCTAATCTCCAAATCATCAAACAGAATGAATTTTTGAAAAATGTTCTTAACATTAAATCCCAACTAGTCATTTAACCTTTAATTCCAAAATTGGACATGCAGAAATTGAAAAGTACTTTTTGTTCTTCCTGTGTTAAAAAGGATATTAACAAACATTCTTACTATGTGTCTGGGGGGGTGGGGTGGGAGGGGATCAGACATTACAGGGTATGGTACTTCATTTTCTTCTGGAAAGATTGGAATGATAGTGTTATAGTCTGTATTTTATTCAGCAGTATGACAGATATTAATTGTTACTGTGAGTTTAGGATATCTCTAACACCTTCAAAGTATGTTGACATATAAGCTTGCTTGGTTATTACATTTTTCCCCCTAATTTTCACTCAGATTCCTTTTGCTGATGCATTAAGAGGGGAAGCACATCACCTGTTCCTGCCATTTAATGTGGATTTAAAAAATAGACTCAAGAGTTAGAAGGATCAGAAGACACTTGTGAGAAGAAATGAGCATTTAGTAAATGCCAGGTAGTCCATCCTCAATATTATCCCATTTAAAACAAACCTGGAAGGGAGACTCTTCTATCACTGGGTAAAACCAGTCTTAGCCTGTGGAAGTTGATTTGTCCAAAGTCAAGCAGAAATAGATAAGGATGCCAGAATTTAAATCCAGGCGGATCTGAGACCTTCTTTTTCCTTCCTCCCTTTTTCCTTCCCTCCTTCCCTTTCTCCCTTCCTCCCATCCTCTCTCCCTCCCTCCCTCCCTTCCTTCCTTCTTTCCTTTCCTCCCCCTTCCTTCCTTGACTCCATCCCTCCCTTCCGTCTTTCCTTTCCTCCCCCCTTCCTTCCTTGACTCCATCCCTTCCTTCCTTTCTTCTTTCCTTCCTTCTCTCTTTCTTTCTTTTCTTCTTCTTCTATTATGCTGTATTTTGAAATCCATTATAATTATATTTTTAAAGAAATATTTATTTATTTATTTGCAAGGAGAGAGCAAGCGAGAGCGAGAGAGAGTGCACAAGAGGGAGAGAGAGTGCACATCTAGGGCCTCTTGTCACTGCAAATGAACTCCAGATGCATGTGCCACTTTGTGCATCTGGCTTTACGTGGGTACTGGGGAATCAAACCCAGGCTGGCAGGCTTTGCAGGCAAGCATCTTTAACTGCTGAGCTATGTCTTCAGCTCAATTATACCTTTTATGATCATGTTCTGCTAAGAATCTTAGAAATGAGTGGATAGGTTGACCTTTGGTTCACAAGCACAGTGATTCAGTTTTATTTAGTCCCTTTCTCCATCTTCTGCCACTCTTGGGGTCTGCCTATTGATATGTCTCTCCCTGGGGACTCTGAGCATAGGAAAATAGAGAGCAATAAAAATCACCACAGCTCAGGAGTAGAAGCATGTGTATGCAATTGTAAACTGGAAGTCCCTTAGCAACCTGAGGAGAGCTTAAGTGGGCCTCCTGGCCTCATTGCAAGTTCTTTGTTCTCTTGGACATCCCCCCAAAAGGAAGCATCTTTTGATCATAGTCACCTTATGCTACCTAGTCTTCATCCATGTTGTAAGTATTGTTTGCTTGGCTTTACATGGAGCTATGAGTATCCTTTTGTATTCACACTGACTTCCTTTTAATTTTTTTTGTTTATTTTTATTTATTTATTAGAGAGTGAAAGAGAGAGAATGAGGCAGAGAAAGAGGCAGAGAGAGACAGAGAGAATGGGTATGCCAGGGCCTCCAGATGTTGCAAATGAACTCCAGATGCGTGCACCCCCTTGTGCATCTGGCTAATGTGGGTCCTGGGGAATTGAGCCTCCAACCCAGGTCCTTAGGCTTCACAGGTAAGCGCTTAACCACTAAGCCATCTCTCCAGCCCCACAATGACTTTCTATGTTTATCAAGACATTAACAGATGGCAGTAGAAAAATGAATGGAAGAATAGAAAATAAGATGCCTGGTGGGACAGGTCCATTTAATTCCAGGTAATAAGGAGGCTGAGGCAGGAGATCACAAAAGCCAGCCTGGGCAACTTAGAAGCAAGACTGCCACCACTTAAAAATTAGAAGCAAGTCCTGTAAATGTTGTCTCAAATTTAGAAGCAAGTCCTGGGAATGTTGCTCAGTGGTAGAGACAGGCAGGCTCAAGTTCAGTTCTTATTACCATAAAACAAGACAGACCTCTACTACCACCACCAGCAAAGGAGAGTAGATGTGGTTATTCCTTAGACTCTCCCTGCCTTGTTGTAGCCAGATTTTCAGAACTGTCTGTCGTGTTGCTCCAGTTCCTGAGTTTCCCTTACCATAATATTGAAATGGCTCTTACTGTATTGTTCTGTGTAAAGTCCAATGGACAATTCTTGTTTCTTATCTTTGACTTTTAAATTAATTAATTTATTAATTGATTTGAACAGATTATCTTCTTTTATACTCTTTCACCTGTTCCCCTTTCCCTGGGGCCCTCCTTGGTGGGGTTATGGAATTTACTGTGGGTCATGAAAGCCTCAGTCAGTCTCAGTGGGATAGCAGGGGGACTGTGCCTCAGGTATTGCCACCCATTCTGAAGTTCTTAAAATCTTTCTGCCCCTTCTTCTGCAATGTTCTTTGAGCCATGGTGGGCCTTTTAGCAGACTAACGTAGTGTTGAGTTCTTTGTAGCTTCTGAATTTCTACTGTGATGGGTTGTACTTGATTACAGTTTATTCAACCACCACCCTTGAGCTGCTTGTCAGGTTAGCAGTAAGAACAGTGTTCACGGTGTTGCTTCCATTGCAAGTTCTCCTGGGCCCTGGAAGATGTGGAAGAGGAGGCAAGTCTTTCGGTGGGCAGTCAGTTATCTTCTTGTCTTATTGATGGATCTCTACTTTCCTCTGTTTTCAATCTTTGGCTTTTTATAAGCTTTCTACACATCCACCATTTGTTTCCACATATAGAAATGACTCTTTTCGGGATGGAGAGATGGCTTAGCAGTTAAGCGCTTACCTATGAAGCCTAAGGACCCCGGTTCGAGGCTCGATTCCCCAGGATCCACGTTAGCCAGATGCAAAAGGGGGCACACGCATCTGGAGTTCGTTTGCAGTGGCTGGTAGCCCTGGCGAGCCCATTCTCTCTTCCTCTCTCCCTCTTTCTCTGTCACTCTCTAATAAATAAATAAATAAATAAATAAATAAATAAATAAAAATTAAAAAAAAATGACTCTTTCCTTGGCTTTCCTTCCTCATCATTGGTTGGCATTTTTGTTTTCCTGATTCCCTGGCCGCTTCTCTGCTACCGTGTGGTTCTTCATTGCTCAGCCTTTTCATAATGCACTTTCCTTTGAGCCAGCACTGGACCCTTCTATTCTTTCACTTAGTACAGAACTAGGTGATTTCAGTGTGCGCCTGTATCTTAAGATAACTTCTTTCTACCCTAATGTTAAAGTTAGATCCAGTTTCTCTTCTCAGACCCAGGGGCATATTCTTGTCCAGTAACATTCCTTCTTGAGTGCATCACAGGCGTGTGACAGTGCTCATGTTGGAGACGGAGCCGCGTTCTTGCTCCTCCATCATACCTCCAGTGTTCATGTGCTGGCGTTCACCTCGTCGTGGAGCTCACCAACCTAGCTGGTCCCCATGACTGCCTCTCTTTGACTCGCAGTGAACTGGGTCAGTGAACTCCTAAATGAATACACCTTCAGACATTTGTTTTTCTTCTAGCTATTTCTAACAGTTTCGTCAGCGCTTTGTTTTGGAATTATTTCCTCTTAACTAATAATATTCCCACTTATTTGGTCTTCAAAGAATCCTTCCACATAACATCACATATGTCCCATACAGCAGAAGTATTTATCTCACATTTCATTCCGATCATGTCAGGTCTTCTCCTTCCCTTCCTTACCTCCTAGGTGCCAGGTGCTGGTGTAAGTCCAGTTCCTCAGTGGTCTGTGATGCCTGCTGTTCTCATTGGCTTCACTTGCTCTGTTCCTTTCCTCCATGGTCTCTGATGCCTGCCGTCCTCGTTGGTCTCACTTGCTCTGTTCTTTTACTCTACACCTGTGCAGCTTTCAGCTTGTAGTCTTTCCTTCACTCCTGTTCTCATCAGACTATCCCCACAAGGGCTACCAGGGTGGCTTTCATCCCTGTTTATACTCCCCTCCCAGCATTTAAGCTCCATCGACTTCTTTCTGTTCATCTTTCCAGCATTAGACAAGAGATCAATTCTTTAATGATCTCTTCCTTCCACACTGTTAGGGTTACATTATTATATATTCTCAGAGCATTTTTCTATTTCCTTTATCACACTTTGTCTTTAATATTTGTATAATTATGTTCCTAATATCTGTGTTCCTGCTAAAATGACAAAGTCAATTCTATATTATAAGATAATTCACTATTTAGTAAAAAAAAATTCTTAATGATTTGCCACACATTAGGTCCTTATTATAATTGTGCATTATGTAATTGAATGAACGAATTCTTTTTGAGGTACCTGTAGATCTAGAATATCCATTGAGAACTTGTAAAGTGCCCAAAATGAGTTGTATTAGAAGTATAAAATGCATTCAAGATTTAAGACAGTAAAAAATGCAAAAAAATCCAAATGCAAATTATACCATTAATAAAAAATTGTTTACTATATGTTGAAAGGACAATGTTAGGTATATTGGGTCAAATAGGAGATAATATTAAAATTAATTTCACCAATTTCATTTTACCTCTTAAAATGTGGCTTCTAGAAAATTTAACTTTCATGTATAGCTTACATTATCTTTTGCTGGACAAAGCTATTATAGTGTATCACTGAATTGGACTGAAATTGAGTGTCAAAGCTTTTAAGTTCTCTTATATTAGAATGTTAAAAATGTTCATTTAAAAACTTTTATATTGTTCCTATTGCAACCTCACCCTTTTTCTTCTCATTGTATATAGTTACAAGACTTGTAGGGTCACCAATCTCCCTGTCTTGCACCTCCCTGCCCAGTTGCTAATTTCTCTGGGGTCAAAGGGGTGCTGGAGAGAGATCTTTAATTGGCAGTCCCCTTAACACTGACTCTGAAAAAAATCTTGCCCTTGGTGCAATGCTATTGTCCACTTGTCAAGGGATCTCTATACTTACAAGTCTAAAACTATGCAATTGGTATGAGTGGGAACTAAGTTAGTGTTTGTCCTTGAAATATTTTGTCCTACATGTCTGACTATATATTCTTTAACAACCATGTAGGAGTGGTTTAGGCATTCAATAATAAGCACTGCTCCCCAACCCTGTACTTCATTCATGAGATTTTGAAGAGTTAGTTACTTGGGAATATCTGTTTAATTTTCTCTATTTGCCCTTAAAATGTGAAATCTTAATAAGGATACTTTAAATTTGTTCAATATTGTCCAATGTTTCCATCTTTTCTAGGAAAAGGTAAATTTTCCACATTAAAAAAAATAGTCTATTAAGAAATTGTAAATGTATACTAAACAGTGTACATTGGCTCAATTTAAACACCACGGGGTGGGGGCAGGTGGGCAGGAATGTCAGTTTTCTGGCTGCCTGCTACCTCAGTTTTGTTATTTTACATATTTGGACATTCTAGATGCAATGTATCATTCACAAATTAAAATGAAGACTAAGGAGCATTGGATAGATTTCTTAGTGGTTAAGGCGCTTGCCTGTGAACTCACGTTTGAATCTCCAGGTCCCATGAAGCCAGGCACATAGGGATGCTGGCACACAATGTAGCACATGAGCTACAGGGGGTGCATACATCTGGAGTTCGTTTGCAGCAGCAGAAAAATTCTGGTGTGCTCATTCTTTCTCTCTGTCCTTCAAAATAAATTGAAAAATGACTAAGGAGCTCAGAGATGACTCTGGTTAAAGGCACTTGCATGCAAAGCCTGACAGCCCAGAGTTTGATTCACCAATACCTGCAGAAAGCCAGATGCACAAAGTGGTGCATGTGTCTGTATTTCATTTGCAGAGAGGCAGAAGGCCCTGGCATGCCTCACCTCTTCTCTCTCAGATAAATAAATAAATATTAAAAAATTAAAATTAAGACTAAATGCTTTCCTAAGTGTGGTGGTATACATCTGCAATCCTAGAACTTGTGAGGTAGAGTTAAGAGCATAAGTTGTTCAAGGCCAGTTTCACTTCATAGTGAGTTGGAGGCTACCCTGGGCTACATGAGATCATATCTCAGAAAAACAAAACCAGACCAAGTCTAGCAAACAAACAAACAAACAAATGACAAAGTGGGCTTTGACTTTATCTCCACAGAATTCATATTCAGGCTCATCACATCATCAACATATAAGCCTGCCCTATAAATATAATGCTTGGCATGAGAAAAACAAACCAGACTGTAAGTATCTAATTTCATCTGGACTTGTGTCTGTGCCTGAAAATTTCTGAATAGACATTATTAATTTTGTATTTTAAATGTGTTCAAAGAAAAATCATCCTTACTCCATATCAATTGTCCTTAATTGCAATGGCTACTTTGCTAGCATGTAGGAGATCAAAATTCAGGGGATAATTACATAGTCTTCTTGCTGTGTATACTATAAGCATGAGGCCATCAGAAAGTACATGGTTAGACAGGCTTCTCAGTCCTTCAAGTGTCTCTGATTTTTTATGAGAACCTATTTGCAGGGTGTGGTGGTTTGATTCAGGTGTCTCCCAGAAACTTAGGTATGCTGAATGCTAGGTTCTCAGCTGATGGAGATTTGGTAATTAAAGCTTCCCGGAGGGAGTGTATTGTTGGGCATGGGCTTATGGGTGTTACACTCAGCTTCCTCTTGCCAGTGTTTGGCACACTCTATTGCTGTTGTCCATCTGGTGATGGCCAGGAGGTGATGTCCACCCTCTGCTCATGCCATCATTTCCCCCTGCCATTATGGAGCTTCCCCTCGAGCTGCTCTTGGTTGGGTGATCTGCCAGCAATACAAAACTGACTGCAACAGTAATGTTGGTTCCAAGAAGTGGGATAATTGCTGTTGACACCTGTCTGTGTGGCTTTTGGCTGTTTGAAGCTAATTTTTGAGAATGTGTAAGGATTTGAAATTGTGGCCTAGAGATGCCTTGCAGTGCTGTAATACAGCTTGATGGAGTATTCTGTTTAGAGTTGAAAGACCTGATTGTAGTAAGAAGTATGGACTATGAGGTTGTACTTGTGAGGGTGAGGAAGAGCTTGGCTTGGAGTGGGATGGAAGAAGTTTGTGTGAGTGGTTTGCTGCATTCTACTTGCCTGTGTCCTGGGAACTTGTGCAGGGTTGCACTGGGTAGAAATAGACTCGTGTAAGCAGAGGTTATGTGGCACCAAAAAAAAAAAAAAAAAAAAAAATCCTCAGGCCAAACCTGCTGCTTGTTCAGCTGCAATTGTATGAGAGATTACAACCATTGAGATTGGGCCAGCTGACCTGAATTGGGACAACAGGAAGAATGAACTCTTTTGTAGGGGCTTTACAGACTTGAGGGAAGCTCCATGATGGCAAGGGAATCAAACCACCACATTCCACCCCTGGCCTTCATAAACTGATATACATGATATAAAATACAATGCATTCAGTCCATCTTTAAAAGTCCCCATAGTTTTTATCAATCCCAATGATGTTCAAAAATCCTCATAGTCCAGGGTCTTTTAACTGAGTCATAATACCAAAATAAAAAAAAAAAAACCCTCAAAAAACCCATAATGGCACAGAATAAACATTCACACTGCAAAAGATGGCATTGGGCATAGCAAAGAAATATTCAACCAATACAAGATTTAAAATAAACAATGCAAACATCAAACTCTGTAGCTCCAAATCCAATAACTTTAACCAGTAATAAGACTCCAAATCCAATAATTTTAACCAGTGACAAGTTTATGGAGTTCCAATTGTACTCCTCCAGCTAGGCTACTCACAGTCCTAGAAAACTTTATCCAGTTCCAGCAGCTCTCCTTGGCAGCCATCCTATAGTCCTAGTAGCTCCACTGGGTCTCCACTACAATCCATGGTTCATCCTCATGTTCCATCAGGTATCCACACAGGTGGGGCCTGCTTCACAATGCCTATGGCCATTTCCAAAATATAAAACCATGTTGCAAATTCAATGACCTTCTCTTTCCTGCATTTGTTATATTCCATAATACCAGGTAGGCTACTAGCTTGTTAATCCAGGGAGGAGTAAAGCATACTTTGTAGAAGAGGAAACTCCTTCAGCATTCAGAGTCCCCCATAAACTTAGGTATTTTGAATACTAGGTTACCAGCTGATGGAGATTTGGAAATTAATACCTCCTAGTGCCAGTGTGTTGTTGGAAGTGGGCTTATGGGTGCTATATCCAGCTTCCTCTTGCTAGTATTTGGCACATTTGTCTGTTGCTGTTATCCATCTGATGTTGCACAGGAGGTGATGTTCACCCTCTGCACATGCCTCATTTTCTCTTGACATCATGGAGCTTCCCTCAAGTCTGTAAACTAAAAGAAACACTTGTTTCCTACAAGCTGCTCTTGGTCAGATGATTTCTGTCAGCAATGAGAAACTGACTGCAACACATGGTCTTTAATTTTTGGGTTCTTTTCTAGCTGGATGGGCTGTTTCTCTGAGTAGTCTTGCTGTCTATGTTTCATGAATGGTGCTTAGGTGAGTCAGGAATCATGACCTTGGGCTCATTGGAATCACTCACCCATCCAGGATAAAAAGCCATCTGAAGAGGATTTTGAAGCCCCTCACTAATCATCCCACTTGTCACTGGAAATCAAAAAAAAAAAAAAATAAACATCAGTGGCATTCACATTTCTTTCCTTAGTGGCCATCTCCAGAGTGGCAGCTGCTACAATGAAGTTCAATCCCCTGTGACTTCTTGTGGAAGTAAGACCCATAAAAGGCATTTTACTACACCTTCCCACATTTGGAGGAATATTGTATACATCTTCCTCTCTTTCCAAGGGGATGAGACAGAAGTACAGTGTTTTTTTCTATGCCTATCCAAAAGGATCCAAAAGGATCCAAAAGGATCCAAAAGGATGAAGTTCATGTTGTGCCATGACACTATAAATGATAGCAGATTGGCTAAGTAGTCCAGATTTACAAGAAGAAATATATCATCTACAGTGAACAAGTATAGAGGGAAAGCCTAATGGCACAACTGTCCATAGGGCATTCACCCCAGCAAGGTAGTTATCACCAGGCTAAAACTGGATAGGAGTGAATAAAGATACTGGAATGGAAAGCCAAATTTCACCAAGTAGGAGAGTAAAACAAATACAAGGAGGAAACACTTGAGGAGATGCAGGTGTGGAGTTAGCTTGTGTACAGTTTTCACTGAATGATTTGATTAAATAATCCCAAACTGATCCCCTTAGTGGTATGGGACCCATAGCTGGAGCTGGGAAACAAGTCAGAACCATACTCAAACATTAGCCCACTTTCCAATATCAAGCTACAATCAATCATGGGCTACAAGAAGGCCTACACCTATTAAATTCTCTATTAAAAAAGTAAGGGTTATCTTATTTGTCCTGGTGCTATCTTACTCTCCATTGAACAACCTGCTTCTCTTTTTCAGATAGATGCAGATCCTAAGGAGAGAGCCACCCCATCATACCTCAAAAGGGCCCTGGGTGAAACTAAGAATAATTGGTGAAACAAGCAAGGGTGCTGTTTTCCTGATGAACCAGATACCAGCACAAGGGTGAAGGAGACCAACACAGAGAAAAATCAACTCGCACCAAATCAGAGAGCCAGAGCCTCAGAGGCCCCCAACACCTCATCACTGAAGCAGACCAAAAATGAACCCAACATGGCTCAGGGAAATTTTGTGGAAGAGGGGGCAGAAAGAATGTCAGAGCCACATGTTGGGTCATGATATGCAGAGACATTTATCTTAACCATAACTGTGGGCTAACTCCACAAGGCATGACCCATATACCTCAACAAGGAGGGGCCAATGGAGAGGGGGTAGGTCATGGATGAGCCTAATGGTACCAAACTGCCTGTATTTGCTGAATACAAAACTAGTTAATAAAAAAATTTAAAAAATTATAATAAATAATCCTAGCCAAAAAATAAGCATCATTTAGATATTTAGATACCTCAGGGGACAGTGGCACTATTTGGCATTCATAAACCATGGTGTTCCTTCTAAGTGTGAGTAGGAAGATGTGGGGTGGGGTGGGGCGAGCATGCCAGCCCTATAGGTGCTTTTTTTGGATTGAGATGTTTGTTGGTAAGTATTCTATATCTGAATATGATAACCCGATAAAGAATAAAATCTTATGCAGCTCAGAGCTCTGGAGGCTAGGAGGTACAAGGTTGAGGGACTGCGTCTAGTGAAGGACTTGGTGGTGTAATCCCTCTGTAGGGTTCCAAGGTGACCAAATGCATCCAGTAGTGAGAAGGGTACCCTCAAAAGACAGAACCAAACTGGCTTTTATAACAGATATTCTCTCTCAGTAAGCGATTCACTTACCCATGAATAGATTAATCCACTCATGAGAACAGAGCCCTTATGAGCCACCCTTCAAGGTCCTACCTCGTTCTATGATGGTAGACAAGTTTCAGTGATTTTTGGTGGAGACATTCGAACCATGACGCTGGAAGATAGAACCAAACTTTTTTTTTTTCTGTTTGTTTTTTTAAAAAAAATTTTATTAGCATTTTCCATGAAAACTCTTGAGGAGATAAGTATGACCTCACAAAAGTAAAAAATTTCTGACTTGTTATGAACTTCTACAATGACTCCTTCAAAGATGCAATATATTCTAAATGACATACATCTGCACACACATGTTCATGCTTTGAAGTATATAATATCTTTGATTATCTATGAAGTTAAGTGAGTTTGGGAGAATGTTTACACTACCATCTAGTTATTAGTGATGTAGAATCAATGATATAAAACATATAGAAATGCATGTGATAAATTAATAAAAGGAAAGGTAGACTGGGAAATTAATTGAGGTATATTTAGCAAGTCAATGAAGAAATATTTTATTGTTCCAATGTACTTTATTGTTTCAATCAAGAGTTTTCAGTTGCAGTTTCCCTGTGTGCTTCAGAAGAGAGAGACTAAGAGTCAAGGGTATCAGAGAATAATGAGCATGGGGATCACTATCTTCTGGACCACTTGACTACAGAGTTTAGAGCCTCTTTTTTGCCTTACAACATCCCACATAGAAAGATATGGACTCTTCCTCCTCACCTTTATTTTGCTTTTCTCATTCTAAGACTTTATTTAAAAAGAACAAAACATGACTGTTTCTAGAAGTATGCTTGAATCTTTTTTTTCCTTATAAAGCACTTTTCTGACATCTCAAACAAAGCAGCAATTGTGACTTGAAGTAGATCAAAAGAGAATAATGTCTACTTAAAAATGTCAATCATTAATTTGATTAAACCCATAAAATTAAGGACAAAGAAGTGTCAATGATTTGGAATCAGAGCTGAGAAAACTAAAACAAAGCAATTAAAAAGTACCACTAGGTTGATAAAAATAATGTGAACTTTTTCCCCAAAGTTCTTTTGATCTTACTGCACAATGGAATAAGATCCTAGTGAATCTGTATATTTTAGTCTTCTTATCTCCATCCCTTCCTCTGAAAACTTTTTTTTTTTTAAATTCAGGCCAGAATTATGTGATAGCTGAGAGGTAGTTTCAAAAAAAATTATGGCTAGAACTGGCCTTCTGACTTTAGCCATTTAGACCTTGGTGGGATTTAAAAAATTATAAATTGAATGCTGGTGACTTGATATTTCTTTTGTGGTAGAAGTCATAAAATGTAAATCATGATTTCTTTCTTTGGAGAAAGATAGTTGTTGAAAAGGAGAAGGGAAAAGGAGAAAAGAATGAGAATCTCTCAAGTTGTTCTGATTGGTTGTAGCTCCATATATCCAATTTATTGTCTCCCTGGATTTCATTAGCTGGTCTGATCAACCTGGTTTGAATTGTAATTTTTCTTTCAACCAAGAGATATAAGTTGTATCACTTGTGTCAGCACCAGCATATGGCATGTCATGGAAAGTAGTATCTTGTGTATGTTTTGGCCTGGTTGTTAGTGTGCACTTCCAGCTTGGGTACAGGGAAACTGTACTTTCTATAAAGTCTAATTTCAAGACTGTTCTTAATTGTGGTGGCTTGAATGTAAATGTATGACTCCTAAGCCTTAGGTAGTTTTGATTAAGGTTAAGCTTCTTGCTTAAGTCTCCAACAGCCTGGTGGAAGACGTGTCATTGGGCTGGATTCTGGCTGGCGTCTAGCCATCAGGTGTGTTTGAAGGTAGATCTTAATTCCAGCCCAAAAGAGTGTGCAGAGCAGTTTGAGCTCTGGTTGTTGGTGTTTGTGGTGCTGACTGTTGGTGGTTTCCCTCTGCTTGAATCTGTGAAAAGAAGCCAGATTCTTCCACTATTGATAGAACTCTCCCCTTTGGATCTGGAACCCTAAAATAAAACCCATCCTACCATTAATGGTGTTTGGTTGGTTTTTAATCCCAGCAACATGGAGATGACTGCAACAGAATTAATGATTTAGGTGCAATTCAGACTGATGACTTCAGACTTCTTGTTAAAATGGGAGCTTCTTTTTTCTGGATCTTTTGTTGCAATTGAATCATATGGGATGGAGGATACTACAGTCTTGCTGTAGCTGAGTATATTGGTGGAGAATGATGTCCAAGTAAGGCCTTATAGAAGAAGAGATTTGCAGAAGGGATTATATTTCTAGAACCAAGAACCTTGTATGAATCATCTTGGTGACATTGCAAAGAGACAGAACCCACTTTCTTGTTTATCTCCTGGTATAAATGACTAAGTATCTGTAGTATCCATTAAATTTTGAATCCATCATTGGTTTGCTGATGCGATTTTCTTTCTTGATTTAATTTCTTCTGAAAGAGAATGGCTGTGATCCAAGATTTAAAAAAAAAGATGTTCTATTTCAAGTGAAGTACACATCATCATCTTGACTGATATCAAGAGAAGCCATATATAATTTATAATGTCTGAAGCAAAATTTTTGTTTCCACTTCCTGGAGATGGTCAGTTACTATTTAAAGATAATGTATAGTTCACTAGCTTTCAGATATTTATCAGAAAATGGCATAACCATGGTAGTTCTTCCATATAGCATCAGGGCATTAATCCAGTTAAGGTGTTAGAGATTTCTGAACTCCTTTTAAAATTTGCACCAACAGTTTATTTACTTAAATTTTTTTGAAAGTTTTTATAAGTAGAAATTATAGTTTATTCAGACAAAATTAATTTTGCTAAAGCAGTTTATAACAGGCAACCATATATCACTGGGATGAACCTCCAAACCAGGCATAGTTATGGTAGGAAGAAGGGATTTATTTGAAGCTTACCCCACTCCTGGTACCAATTCTGTAGGAAACAGCTAGAAATTCAAGAAGTGTTAATAAAACTACTGACTCTATTGGGAAAGATCCATTTAATCCACCACACAGTGTTGTGATTTGTATATAAAATGGGCCCAAAAGGTTTATGTGTTGAAAGCTTGAGTGCAGCAATGGTCAGATTGGATCACAGAGCTCTCAACTCATCAGCAAACTATTGATGGATTCAAAGTTTAATGGACTATTGTGTATGCATAGAAACTTTAGGAGGTTGGAGAAGGTGAATCACTGGGTATATGCTGCTTGGTACATATTGTCCCCATTTCCTTCTTTCTCTCATTCTATTTCTGCTCACCATGAAGTGAGCAAGCTCCAATTCACCACACCCTCTTCCTAGATGTATTGGTTATAGGCCCAGAAAGAAGGTGGCCAGGTATCTGTGGATTATAGTCTCTGAAACTGTCAGCCAGAATAAATTCTTTCTCTTTTCTTCTTTTTAAAAATTAGTTATGGACATGCTTAGTATGTAAACACTACATGTTGGTACTATCCTTTCCCTCATCCCTGCCCCTTTTCCAAAGGGGACCGCCTCACTAGTGATGCAGGTAGTCTCCATGGGGATTGTGAGTCATGCATTGTGGGGGCAGCAGTCAGTTATAGGGGAGAGGCAATTCCTCTGTGCATAATGTCCCAACTGTGGGTCTAACAACCTTTCCAAGCCCCTCCTCTGCAAAATTACCTAAGCTATGTTGGGTGTATTTTAAGTCTACTTCAGTGATGGGCTCTTAGGAGCCTCTGGATCTCTGGTGTGGTAGGTGTTGAATGTCCTAAGTGTCTATGTCCTTCACCCTTGTGCTGATATCAGGTTCACTTTTGCTCATTTCCCCGATTCCTCTGTGGTTTCATCTGGGGCTGGGCTGAAGTATGCTGGATCATTTATCTCCTCAGGTCCTGACTCCATCTGAAAATGAGAAGCATATTCTCCAATGGAGAGGGAAGTCAGGACAAGTTAAATGGGATAAGTGTTATTAATTTATAAAGAATTTAGTTAGCATAGTCCCTCTGATAGCCCAAGTTTAGTGGGAGCTCGATATTGGAGAGCAAAATCATTATCTGGATATGATTCTGACTTGTTTCCCAGAATCTACAAAGAACTAAAAAACCTAAACAATAAAAAACAAACAATCCACTTACAAATGGAGCAGAGAACTGAATAGGCAGTTCTTAGAGGAAGAAATACAAATAGCAAACATATACTTAAAGAAATATTTAGCATCTCTAACCATTAGGGAAATGCAAATTAAAACAACTTTTTCTTTTTAAGTTATTTCTTCTCACGTATTTTTGTCACAGTGGTATAAAGCTAAATAGCTATGTTCATTAAGGCTTCACCTTAACTTTTCCTGTCCAACATTGTGAGAGCAAGGCACGGCCCATCTACTATAGGAATTTGAGGATCATGCTATCTGGAAGGAGTCTTTAAATCCGATGATAAAACATTTGTAGAGATTGACTGAATTAATGTGATCTATAAACTTCACTGCATGTATTTATATGTGGCATAGTATAAAATTAGGGAGTGCTTTTGAAACAAATTTCTAGCTTCTTTTTTTTTTTTTAATAATGTGGTGATGATAAACCAGAATAGCCCAGCTATAGATACAATTTATATTTTGTTGTTGGGAAACTTTTCTTTTGTCTGATTGCTTGTGTCCTGGGCCATCTGCTCTGCCTGTGGATTCAAGGTCTTAAAATTATGGTTTCTTAACTTTTGTTATGTCCAGAGTTTTTCTTGAACATGAATTAATCTCTTACTAATTAACTGATTCCTGTGAAAAAAATCTAATCTCATAAGTAGGCCATGGAAAACACAAATTGTTTCACTTGTAAATGAAGATGATTTGCCCAGGTTTAGCATGGTATGTGTACATTTTCTCTGGGTCTTTGTTCTCTTTGTGGAAAATAAGAGGTTTTATTTTATTTTATTTTCATGATGATGGTCTTAGAAAGATAATTGAAAACTGACACTAGTGAGAAGAGACATTTCCTTTATAAAAATATTTTTATTTTTATTTATGAGAGAGAAAGAGAGAAAAAGAGGCAGATATAGAGAATCAGCACACCAGGGCCTCTAGCCACTGCAAATGAACTTCAGATGTATGTGCCACCTTGTGCATCTGGTTATGTGGGTCCTGAAAAATTGAACCTGGGTCCTTAGGCTTTGTAGGCAAGCACCTTAGAGGCTAAACTATCCTTCGAGCCCCAACATTTCCTTTCTTGACTCTGGGCTGGAAATGGTTTTGCTCAACTTTGCATGTCACCCTTCTGAGATGTTTTACAAAGTTCTAGAAAATCTTCCTTGAATAGTCACACCTTAAAATAATCACTTAACTATTTCATAGCCTACATTTGGTGTTCTTTAAAAATAAACTTAAAAATATTTTTATTTATATGTGAGAGGGTTCTCATACAGAAGTGGCTGTGAGAGCAGTGCAGGTTCAACTGTTTCCACGTTGATGACCACAAGCTTTGGCAGCTCTCTGACTGCATAATATGCACAGACATTGATGCACAATAAATAATTCTTTCCAGAGCCAGTGACATCAGTGATGTCCTTAGGGCACTGGAAGGGAATGTGAAAGTAAGCCTGAGTGGTTCTGTGTCTTTTTGAATTTGCTTAAGCCGTTGAGGTAGCCTGTCTCTGATGACTTGTAGACTGAAGTGTGTGAGCAACTGAGGAAAAGTGAGAGGGGTTTGAAGGACCTAAATTTAGATGGTAATTGGTGATTTCTTTGAACAGTATTCTTGTGTTAGAGTAGGTGACCTAGGACCTATGAGGTAAGCAGATGGTACAGTTGGTTGGGAAGTTTGCTAAAGGTCTACGATACAAAGCTCTATATACTTGGAGTGTATCACAAAGAGCACTGAGTTGAGATTGTGCTACACAGAACTATTGATTATTGGAGAAGATAAAACCAGTGGGAAGGATAGAAAGAACTGGATAAAGTATAACTGAGCTATAATGGAGGATGGTACCTTGGGCCACTACTCTATTTTCTATAGACTGCTTTGGGAAAGCATAAGGATTAAATACTGAATAATGGGCCCTTGAACTCAAACTACATAGGTGTTGTTTCTTATGTACTTGAGTATTTTTGATTTGTTTTTGTTATCTAAAATAATGAGTTAGAGCTCAATATTGGTATGTTGTTATATGTGTGTGTGTATACACATACATAATAAACTTTACTAATATTTAATATGCAGATTCGCATTGGAATCCTTCCTTGGCATATATGTCATACACCACAAACTATACAAATAAGAGATGTAGAGACTCTACAATTCAATGTCCTCATTCTTGTTTACCCTTAGTATTTTGTAATAGTTTAAAGCTCATATATATCTGGATAAATTGATCTATGGGTTGCAATATAAATTTAAAGAACAACCCTCATAACATTGACAAGTATTTTGCAGAGTCCAGCCAAGGAATATAAGGAAATTACAAAGGCAATTATAAATCAACTTAAAACAATCAAGAAGAATTTAAAAATAAACTACAAATCTACAGTTGTTGGTGATAAATCTCACTCAACACATACATATATAGTGCTAAATAGTAGGTAAGTACAATAGCACATTTATATATTATAAGTAAATAACTATATGCATATATTGAGGACGAGTTTTTACATCTTTTGTCAATGGGATGTGTGCTTTATAAAAGGCTGCTGCTCTGTTATTTCTGTTGTATTAATGCAAGTTAATTTTTCATTGTATGTACCTGTTTGAATTCATTTAGATACTTAAATATACAACTGTCAGTTCTATCAAATTACACATATGTTATGAAGTCTTAACTACAATGAAGCTAGGATGGTTAACACTTCTCCAAACTTCAAGGTACAGCATCACTTACCTTTTACTTCTCTTTATACTGTTCAACTCTGAAGTTTTGATCTTCCCAAGTGGCTTTCTTGCTGGTAGCAACCTTCCGTCATGTTCCTTATAGTTAGGAAGACTATTTCTCAATCTAAAAATGTGACATGGAAGAATCTGACATCTTGTTTTTTTTTTTTTTTAACAAAAAAGACAAAAAACAGGGCTGGAGAGATGGCTTAGTAGTTAAGGCACTGACTGCAAAGTCAAAGGACCCAGGTTCAACTCCCCAGGACCCATAAGGCAGATGTACAAAGTGGCACATGCATCTGGAGTTTGTTTGCAGTGGCTGGAGGCCCAGACGTGCCCATTCTCTATCTGCCTCTTTGTGTGAGACCTTACCTTGAAAAACAAAACAAAAAACAAAAAAAGGAAACATAAATAATAAATAAATAATAGAAAAAAGCAGAAAAATAAATAAAAACTAAAGAATCAGACATGTTTTGAAAACTTATGGCTCATAATTGTTGTGGATAATGTGTATAAAGAACCAAAGCTAGGAAAATAGAAGCCCTGAACTACCTTGTTAACTGAGACAAAGGCTCTTTAAGTGGAAGGACCAGGCACCTCTGCTGCACTTTGTTGAGCATCATGTTTTGAGACTTCAGTGGAGTAATCACTCTTAACCCAGGGCTGTGTATAGTCATAACATGAGTCATAATATGTAAATAAGGAAGTAATCATGTCAACCTTTCAAAAGGTACTGGATCTGAGATCAAGACAAATTTGGCATGTTTTCTGCCCCATGTTCTTAATTATATGATTATACTTGATTACTCTTCAGTACCACTAGGAAATGTAATTGAGTAGGCATCTATAATTTGGTTTTGTGTGTTTGTTTTGGTATGTTTGTTTATGTGTGTGTTTCGTTTTCCTTCCGATACTTAGTGTCTCAGCAGACACACAACACACACACATCACATCACCACCACCACCACCAAACCAAACCTAACACCTCACAAACTAACAAGCAAACGATTGAATCAATCAACCAACCAACCTCCCAATGTGTCATACACGGGCTGGGATGTAAGTAGTCACTACAACCGCAACTTTCCCCATTTCTCTGATGATTTATGTGATTCTTTATGTAGCTTTTTTTTGTTTACTTTATAGCTGCCTTATACTTCTACTTTTAAAATCTTGCTTTGTTTTTAGAGTGCCTTAAAAAAGTACTATTGTAAAAATTATCTGCTCTAAAGATTGTAATATCCAGTAGAATTTTTTTTTTCCAAGGTAGGGTCTCACACTAGCCCAGAGTGATCTGAAATTCACTATTTAGTGTCAGGGTGACCTCAAACTCACAGCAATCCTCCTACCTCTACCTCCTGAGTGCTAGGATGAAAGGTGTGCATCACCATGCCTGGCTTTATTTATTTACTTAAGGGGAGGGAGAGAGAGAGACAGAGACAGAGACAGAGACACAGAGAGAAAATGAATGAATGGATATGCCAGGGCCTCCAGCCGTCGCAAACAAATTCTAGATGTATGTGCAACCTGTGCATCTGGCTTACTTGGGTAGTGGGGAATCGAACCTGGGTCCTTAAGCTTCACAGGCAAAAGGCTTAACCACTAAGTCATCTCTCAAGCCCCCAGAAATATTTTGATTAAATAAATTTTGTAGGGCTTAATAAATTCTACAATAAATTTAATGTATTTTAACAGACTACTAATAAGCCTGAGGCATATCTTTGAAAGAACTCTAAATTCATAGTTCAAAGAGCAGTTTCCATTTTAATGTAGACTTTCCACCTAATAGCCAACAGATTGCCTTTTGCATTTTGTGATGAGCGATATTACAGATTCACTAAATAGGTTTTCTTTTCTATTTTTTCTACAAATGGAAATGGATGGAATTAACAAATGCCATTTGTAGTAGATTCAGAATGGCCAGAGGTTGAATTTGGGTATATCCAACAAGTTGTATTTATTACAAGGTCACAGAAAGAGGTCATTGTAACATTGCCCAATGACAGGAAGAACTATAAGCTTCCAGGTCACCCTAAGGGGCCCTCATTAGCAGGTACACTATTGCAGATGAGAAGTTTGGTTGACTGCATCAAAGCTTCTAGAAGCCCATTGCTTCCTCTGTCTAGTCTTACATAAGTGAGGCTGGGACAAGTTTTGTTCTGTTTTATTTTATTTAACAGTTTTGTATCTATATAATGTTTGCATTTGAGCTGATGACACTTGTCAGATCTATGTATTGCATCTAACTTGAATCTAAAAAATACTTCCAAGACCCCCGTAGTAACTCAGTAAAGTACCCTAATCATTTATTGCCCTGTCTCTCAGCCATTGTCATCTATCTGCTCCTCTTGCTTCCTGAGCTGAGAACTGCAGAAGAAAGTAGGAATCAGCTATCCAGACCCAGGAGGACTCAGGAGGTTACTTAACACAAAGATGAGGCTTACCTTGCCCATTGGAAGAAATTCAAAAAACACAGGGGAAAATCCAAGAGAAAAAATATAAACTATCTCTGATGATTCTCCCTGGAAATACATTTTGGGGGATATCTTCTCAGGTGTTTTTAACCCACAATCATAGTAATATATCTACTGATTTATTTTTAACTCTAATAAAATATTGTACTTTCAAATATAAATATGGATTGAAATATAATCATATGTTTTAATATTATGTAATATTGTTATAGCATAATTATGTATTTAGCCAATCAACGATTGATTGGCATTTATCTTATTTCTGTTTTAAACATGTATTATGCACTTTGTGTGCATACCTGTGTTCATATGTATGTTGACACATGTGTATGTAACTGTTCATGGAGGTCAGAGGTTGATGTCTTCCTCAATCACTGTCCACATTATTTCCTTAAGGCAGGGTCTCACCCTGAACCCAGAGCCCACCAATTCTATTAAACTAGCTGCCAACAAGTCCTAGGAATTCTCTTATCTTCATCTCCACAGTGCTGGGATTACAGATACATGGTGCCTTCCCTGGCTTTAACATTGGAGCTGGGAATCTGAATTTAGGTCCTCTTTCTTATATGGCAAGAACTTTACTCAGTGACTATTACCCTAATGTTATATCTATTTTATGTTACCATGACATTAATCTTATAGTTAGCTACATTGTCAAGTTGAAGTTTTTCACTTACCTATTAAATTCTCTTACATATTTTACATAAAGCTGACTCATGTTGCAATGACATTTTCAGATGCTTAATGAGGAACAAAATTCAATTATGGATAGTTTCCTTAACAAGTAATGGTTGGAAATTGGCTAGATCACACTAAAATAATTTTAACAATAAAAATGATACTTAGAGCATGGAAGTTTTTTTTTTTTTTATTTTGAGGCAGGTTTACTCTTACTCAGGCTGATCTGCAACTCACTCTAGCTGAAACTGGTCTTGAGCAAATGGAAATCATCTTACCTCAGCATCCCAAGAGCAGGGATTGATATTAGGACTCACTACAGCTGGCTGAGCCTGAAGGAATTTTTTGTTATGCTTGTTGTACAACATATGCACCATTTGGGGTATATAATTCTATTAGTATTGACAAATGGAAACAGACATGTAATTTCTGATTGAACTTTCTCTTTTAGTTAATCCTTTCCCCTGACCCCCAGGCCATGACAGATATTAATCTTTGTTCTATTTACACAGTTTTGCTTCTTCCAGAAGGTCATATAAATGGTCTGTCTGTTTTTCAGTTTGGCTTCTTTGACTTAGCATCATGCATTTGAGATTCCTCCTCTTAATGGCTTGCATCAGTGACCTGCTCCCTTCTGTTTCACTTACCAGGGGATTAATATGGGGTTTGATGATTGTGAATAAAGCTGATATAAGCAATTACATTCAGGCCTTTATATAGATATATGTTTTTCTTTCTTTTGGGTAAATACCACAGGGGTTGAATTGCTGAGATATATGATAAAAGGTAAGTTTATAAGACATTCAAACTTTTGATGTGTACCAGACATTTTTCTTTGAGTGAATTTAAATTGTATTTTTCAATAAACGATTTATTTACACATCATTTCTATAGCATACAATTAATGTATTTAATGTGCATGCTTTCACTTTTAATGGTTTGAATAAAGACAAGTTTAATTAGCAATGATTGCTAGAGAAAATGGTGGGGTTTCCCTAAAAACAGAGAATTTAGGATAGTGGTTGAAGAAAATGTAGTTTATAGCTTTTTGTTTGTTTGTTTGTTTTGAGCTGAGGTTATCAATATTTTTTTTGTTCATTTTTTATTTATTTATTTGAGAGAGACAGACACAGGGAGAAAGACAGATAGAGGGAGAGAGATAGAATGGGCACGCCAGGGCTTCCAGCCACTGCAAACGAACTCCAGACGTGTGCGCCCCCTTATGCATCTGGCTAACGTGGGACCTGGGGAACCGAGCCTTGAACCAGGGTCCTTAGGCTTCACAGGCAAGCGCTTAACCGCTAAGCCATCTCTCCAGCCCAGTTATCAATATTTAAGTAGTGAGTGGGTAGGAAATGGGAGAGGGGAAAATAGGTAGTAAAGTTAAAATGAGAAGGAAAGTATATGGGCTAGAAGTATGAGAAATGGTAGAGAGACTATTGTCACTGTAGAGAAAGAACACAGTTACAAAAGTCTCTTCAGTTGAAATACAAGCTAAAACATGAGAACTTAAGGAATATTGTATGAAATCATAAATACTAAGAAAACATTAAAAGTAAGCTATAACACGAAATAGCAGTTATTGTGCCCTCAGTCGGTATTTCCTCTTCTTTGGGATGATCCAGTTTCTCTCTCCTCTTGATTGTCATCTACCAGTGACCACAGGTGGGTTGATAGCTGCTCTTGTTAGTAATTCACATGGGTTAAGTCAATATGTCCTTACAGAAAAGAAGGATTTCTATGACTGATGCTCACTTTCTTCCAGAATACCCTGGTTAAAGGACCCCTGCCTGAAAGTTACAGCCTTGTCCCTGGTATTTTGAGGATTGTTCTTTCTATACCTTGATTGAGACCTGATCTGACCTGAGGGGTGTGGAAGACCTTACCACCTGCGCTTAACCTGAATTTACTTTTGTAGCACCAGCAGGTTACTCTCTTAGCTTTCAAAGCATGCCCATGATTCTCAGTAGCTTGCTTAGACAATGGCTCAGGGCCAAGGGAAGGCTTGCTTTCTCTGGTGAATTTCTCCTGGTCTTACCTCATTCAGGTTCCTGTGCCATACCCTGTGCTTTTCTGTCCACCACCTTCTCTGCTTTGCTGTGCTATCCATGGAAAACTTTTGCAGCTTTTGGTGACATTTCTGCAGTGCCTCCTCTGTCTAGTGCCCACTTCCTTGGCAGCTCTAGCTTACTGTGTCCAGCATGACTACTAGGTACAGTTGGCATCTTAGCTACTTCCATGTGGAGAAATTCTAACTTGTCTTATTTCTTTTTTTCCTTGCCTACTTCTCTTATAATATTAGGGTCTAGTTTTTTCTAAATCTTGACTTAAAATCAGATTAGACAGACACAACTTCTAATCTATGTCTTACCTGACAGTCCCTAAACTTACCCAACATGTAAGCTGTTAGTGGTTCTGCATTTTTACTAACACTTAAAATTGTCAGTTTTTTCCTTTTCTTTTAAAGTTCTTAAAAAATATTTCTTTTTCTTAAAATTAAAAAAATATTTATTTATTTGCAAACAGAGAGAAAGAGAGAGAGAGAAGAGACAGACAAAGAGTGGAAACACCAGGGCCTCTAGCTACTGCCAACAACAACAACAACAACAAAAAACAAAAGCGAAAACTAAAACAAAAACTCCAGATGCATGTACCACATTGTGCCTCTGGCTTGCATGGGTACTGGGGAATTGAACCTGGGACCTTAAGCTTTTTAGGCAAGTGCCTTACTGCTAAGTCATCTCTCCAGCCCTTAAAAATATTTTTATTTATTTGTAAGGATATAGAGATAGATAGATTAAATAGACAGGTAGATGATAGAATAAGTAAGTATAGACATGCAGGGGCCTCTTGCAGCTGCAAGCAAACTCTAGATGAGCTACTTTATGCATCTGGCTTTACATGGGTACTGGGGCATGGAACATGGGCTAGTAGGCTCTGCAAGCAAGTCCCTTTAACCACTGAGCCATATCCCCAGCCCCCTTTCTTTTAAATGTTGTTTTCTAGTTGATGTATAGTGGACCTTTATTATGGTTTAGACTTGTACTTTCTTTATAATGAATGATATTGTATTTTTTTTTCTTTTTTTCTTAATTAGTTTTGTGTTCAGCAAATACAGTCAGTTTGGTACCATTATTAGGCTCATATGTGACCTACCCCCTCCCCATTGGCCCCTCTTTGCTGAGGTATATGGGTCGTGCATTGTGGAGTTAGCCCACAGTCATGGGTAAGATAAATGTCTCTGCATATCATGACCCAACATGTGGCTCTAACATTCTTTCTGCCCCCTCTTTCGCAAAATTTCCCTGAGCCATGTTTGGTTCATGTTTGGTCTGCTTCAGTGATGAGGTGTTGGGGGCCTCTGAGGCTCTGGCTCTCTGATTTGGTGCGAGTTGATTTTTCTCTGTGTTGGTCTCCTTCCCCCTTGTGCTGGTATCCAGTTCATCAGGAAAACATCACCCTTGCTTGTTTTGCCAATTTTTCTCATCCAGGGCCCTTTTGAGGTCTGATGGGGTGGCTCTCTCCTTAGGATCTACATCTATCTGAAAAAGAGAAGCAGATTCTCCAACGGAGAGTAAGTTAGCACCAGGACAAATGAGATAACCCTTACTTTTTTTTTTATAGAGAATTTAATAGGTGTAGGCCTTCTTGTAGCCCATGAGTGATGGTAGCTTGATATTGGAGAGTGGGCTAGTGTTTGGATATGGTCCTGAATTGTTTCCCAGCTCCAGCTATGGGTCCCGTACCACTGAGGGGATCAGTTAGGCAAATCAAGAACAGTTGGTTCCCCACCATGGCTGTGTGCCACTATTGCACTTGTGTGGGCATCACAACAGGTTATTTGCTGCTAAGTAGGTTAGATGCTTGAACAGATATTGGTCATTTTCTCCCAGTCACCCATGTAGCGCCTTCTGGCATTAGATGCGCTGACTGTCTGTGAACTGACTCTTTTCTAGCTTCCAGCCATGCCATTCCATTCTACGTGTCAACTGCATAAAGCAAATTTTTTGTAGATCACAAACTCCAAAACTTTTAGAACTGAATAATGTATTTAGCAAGGTGGAAGAATATAAGAAAAAATTACACAAACAAGCTATAGAAATGAGCAACTCAAAGATAAAGATACAACTATCCATTGACAATGGCAACAAAAAGAATAAAATATTTAGTAACAGTCTAACAAAAGCAGGGCAAAACTTATACCTACAAAATATGAAACATCAGCCTTTTGGCTAGAACTGCCATCTTCCAGTAATTTGCTAAAATGACAAATACAAAGGGAAAGTGGAGAAGCACACAGTACATGTTCTTAGGAATTTTAGAAAACATGAAGTTGTTCCATTGGCTACATATATGTGAGTCTATAAAAAGGGTGATATTGTAGACATCAAAGGAGTGGGTACTGTCCAAAAAAGAATGCCTCATAAATGTAACCATGGGAAGGCTGTAGGAGTCTACAGTGTTACTCAGCATGCTGTTGGCATTGTTGTGAACAAGCAAGTCAAGGGCAAGATTCTTGCCAAGAGAATTCATGTGCACGTTAAGCACTCTAAGAGCAGAGACAGCTTCCTGAAATGGGTGAAGGAAAATCATCAGAAGGAGGCCAAAGAGAAAGGAACCTGGGTGCAGCTGAAGTGGCAGCCTGCTCCGCCCAGAGAAGCACACTTTGTTAGAACTATGGAAAAGAATCTGAGTTACTGGAGCCTATTCCCTATGAACTCATGGCCTAGGAGATATCATAAATAAATAAAAAACCTAGATTGTAAAAAAATGAAATATCATTAAAAGAAATTAGAGACATAAACAAATGGAATAACAGCCCATGTTCATCAATTAGAAAGTTTAATATCAAGATAGAAATATTACTTAAGTTGACTTAAGAATTCAGTGCAACCCCTTTCAAAACTTAGCTGCTTTAGCTGGGTGTGGTGGCACATGCCTTTAATCCCAGCACTTGGGAGGCAGAGGTAGGAGGATCACCATGAGTTCAAGGCCACCCTGAAATGACAGAGTTAATTCCAAGTCAGCCTGGACCAGAGTGAGACCCTACCTCAAAAAACCAAACCAAACCAAACCAAACCAAACCAAACCAAACCAAACCAAACCAAACCAAACAAAACAAAAAAACCAAACAAAAAAAAAAAACCTGACAAGCTGATCATAAAATTCATACAGTGAAGTAATGTCTCACAATAGCTGCAATTTTGTAAAAGCAGAGAAGATCAGTACAGCATAGTTTCCTATTAAAACTTACCAGAGAACTTTAGTAATCAAGGCAGCATGATGCTGGTAAATGATGGAGATGCAGATCAGTGTTATAGGACTGAGATTGCAGGAATCAAATTCATGGGGAATTGAATTTTGAAAATTGTGTCAAGAAAATGCAATAGGCAAGGACCAGTTACAAACCAGGTATGGTAGCACAATGCCTGTAATTCTAGCACTCAGCATGTGTTAGCAGAAGGATCAGAAGTTTAAGGTCATTCTTGAGTTTGAGTCCCGCCTGGACTACATGGGACCCTGCCTCAAAAATAGTCTTTTCCATGCATAATGTTGGAAAAAAACGGGCCTTGATAAATACTTCAATGAGTTGAGATTGATAGCTAATTCTTCAGGCAACATAAATTACAGACCTAATCATATTTGCTAAAACTATAGAACTTAGAAATTAGGCAATGATTTCTTAAATGTAAAAAATGACAAAGGAGAAATTGACAAATTAGACTTAATCAAAATAAAAAAAGCACATTTTTTCATCCAAGCATATCATCAAGAAAGTAAAAGAATAACTCACAGGATGGGAAAAGTATTTTCTAATCATTTCTCTGATTCGGCTCTTGTAACTAGAATCTACAACCCTCTTACAACTCAGCAATAAAAAAGATGAATGATACAAATGAAATGCAGGCAAAAATTTGAAAAGACATTTTTCTGAAGATTATATATAAATGTCTAATAAGCAGCTGCAATCAATACCAAAATGAAGGCTAAGGAGATAGTTCAGTTCTACAAGCATAAGGACCTGAATCTGATCTCCAGAACCCATGTAAAAATGCTGGACATGATGGCTCATGCTTATAATCCCAGCATTGAGGAGGCTGAGACAGGGGATCCCTCGAGTGCACTGGTCAGCCAGTCTAGCCTAATTAGTGGGCTCTACACTAGCAGGAGACCACGTCTCAATAAAGGTGGATAGTGTTTCTGAAGATGATATTCAAGGTTGTCCTCTAGCATGTGTGTGCATGTGAGTGTGTACACACACACACACACACACACGCACACACACACGCACACACACACGGAAAAAATTCACAGTGATGCTGGGTGTGGGGGTGTGTGCCTTTAATCCCAGCATTTGGGAAGGAGAGATAGAACTTCCATGAGTTCAAGGCCACCCTGAGACCCTGAGACTATGTAGTGAATTCCAGTTTAGCCTCAGCTAGAGCAAGACCCTACCATGAAAAAAAACAAAACAAAACAAAAAATTTCACAATGAGATGTTTCTTCACATATACTAGAATGTCAAAAAATGTAAATAAATAAATAAATAAAAAAGGACTGCTGGTGGAATTGTAATGAGTAAACCGACTTTGAAGAACAATTTTGTTCCCAAACAGTGAGTAGCAATGTGACCCAGAAATTTCATTCCTATCTACATAAGCAAGCGAAATGAACAATCCATATACAATGTCTATATTATGTTATAGTAGCACTACTCATAATAGCTAAAAAGTAGAAAGTGCACAAATGTCCATAGATTGATGACTGGATAAACAGAATTAACTGTACAATGAAATATCAGTTCACAACTCTAAGGAATGGAGTGTTGACACAGGTACAAAGGTGGTTGAGAAAAAGAAACTAGCTACAAAGACCACATATTGTATATTTTAAGTTGTATGAAAGATATGGAATAGGCAAGGATTTAAAGAAATAGCGTTTTCCAGACTTGGCTCCTTGTCAGGAAGAATGATATGTGACTGTTAATTGGCATAGGATTTCTTTTTGGGATGATGAAAATATTCTGTAATTACATAGTAGCATTTTTTGCCCAACACTGTGGATTATTAAAACATTGATTTTTACATTTTAGCAGAGTTTTAATTATATGTTAAGTTTTCCAATAAAACTGTTATTAGAATAGAAATTTTTTTTTAAAAATAGCTCTCTAAAAGAGATCTTGTCCTTTAGATGTCAAAAATCAAACATACAGCTTTGGATAATAAATTATAAGACAATATGTTATTTGATATTTTGATTGCCTTTTATTTAGTTTTAACTCTTTTGATTAAAACTTTTGAAGCATGGAGCATTGCAGAGAGCATTCTTTAATGCAGTCCATAACAAGCCTCAGACCCTAACAACTCTTTACTAGCTGCATAAGCCATGTGATCTGCAATAATGATTGCATAATGACATTGAATTTGGAAATCATGGTTTTTATTGACAAATAGTAGAGAGTGGAGCCTTAAGACTTCATTAAGAATGCAAAAGACGGGGCTGGAGAGATGGCTTAGTGGTTAAGTGCTTGCCTGTGAAGTCTAAGGACCTCGGTTCGAGGCTCAATTCCCCAGGACCCACATTAGCCAGATGCATAAGGGGGCACACGCATCTGGAGTTCGTCTGCAGTGGCTGGAGGCCCTGGCATGCCCATTCTTTCTCTCTCTCTCTACCTGCCTCTTTCTTTGTCTGTCACTCTCAAATAAATAAATAAAAATAATAAAAATTTAAGAATCTAAAAGACGGGCATGGTGGCGCAAGCCTTTAATACTAGCACTTGGGAGGCAGAGGTAGGAGGATTGCTATGAGAATGAGGCCACCCTGGGACTACATCATGAATTCCAGGTCAGCCTGAGCTAGAGTGAAATCCTACCTCAAAAAAAAAAAAAAAAGAATGCAAAAGAATTTACTTCTATTTCAGCTTTCCACAAGAATGTAATGGTTAATACTGTCAACCTGACAGCATCTAGAATACTCTAGAAGACAAATCCTTGGGCTTGTCTGTGAGGGAGTGTCTCCATTAGGTTAATTGAGGTGGGAAGACATACTCTAAGTATGGGCAGAACCATTCCTTGGGTTGGGGTCACTAATCGAATAAAAAGGGGAAAGTGAACTGAGCACCAGCATTCATGTCTCTCTGATCCCTGACTGTGGACACAATGTGACCAACTGTTTCTTGCTTCTGCTGTCATAATTTCCTTGTCATGATGAACTGTAACCTCAAACTGTGAGCCAAAATAAGCCCTTCCTTGCTTAAATTCCTCTTGTCAGATATTTTTCCATAGCATTGAAAAAAATAACTAATAAAAGGCCAGAAAGTATGCTCATAGGAGGCAACCCCCACCAAACTAAATTATAGGAGAGGTCAGTTAATCTTTCAGAAAACATCACTGTAGCAGACAGATTCAGGTTCGCTGAGATGAACTTCCAGACCAGGCAAAGTTATGGAGAAAGAGATTTATTGAAGCTTACAGATCCAGGGGAAGTTCCATAATTGGCAGAAGAAGCTGGCCTGCCTTCACAGGACCAAGCAGAGAGAGAGAGAAGTACAAGCCTAAAGGTCAAAAGCCACAGCACACTTCAGGAACTCCAGCTAGGCACACTTTGCAAATCTTTAGATTGAAATCTAAAACCCACCACCACAATTTAAGATCCTCCCAGTGACATTGCCTCCAGCCAGGTGGTTGCAAATGCAAACTACAGACAAAGAACTGAATATATTGGGGACCATCTATTTTATTCAAACTACCACAATCACCTTGAATCTTCTTTACAGGAGACTAAGAGCTGAGATAATAACTAGGAATAACAGCAATGGCCTGCATTCGGGATAGGAATCAATACTTCTAAAAAGAAAACTCTGTTAAAACAACAACAACAACCATTAGTATGGGATTCACAAGCTCAGATGTTATTCTCTGACAATGATAGGGCTACTAGAAGAATGGCTAGCAAAATATGGGAAGACAGAATTTCAGTTCTTGACATTATGGTTAGGTAGAAATTGCCTCATGTGACTTACATCTAGAACTCTAGGGCAAGCTATACTTCCTGGAATAAGTCCCTGGTTCAGTACTAGATTTACCTTATTTTGAAACCTTTTCCTATAGGCCCCCCACTTTCTATGATATGTATACATGTTCATGTGTGTGCATGTGGGTATGGAGACCAGAGGTCAGCCTCCCATGTCTTCTTCAATTGTTATTCATATTATTTTTCAAGATAATGTTTACTCACTGAACTGAGCTCATAAATTCAGCTAGACTAGTTAGCCAGAAAGCCCCAGCAATCCTCCTGTGCCCGTTCAATGCTGGGAATACAAGTGCATGCTGCCATGCTCAGTCTTCACATGGGTACTGGAGATCCAAATTCTGGTCTTTGTACAATAAGCTGACAGCCATTTCTACAGTGCTTTTGTCTGCTTTCTCATCTGCAGGGCAGCTCTGCATTACAAGAGAAACAGATGGAAACAGGAAAGAATTCTAAAGAGTTTGTAGTTAGTCTATTTTAGCTTTGTGTCATGTTTGCTCTTTTGGATGGTGGTAGTCAGGCAGAAGCAGTAATGACTAACATCCTTTCCAGTAATGACTTCACAGTCCTCAGAAATGACCCTACAATTTGGGTGGCATTATAATTCCATTATATAGAGGGGTAAGAGGAAGAGTGGAAAGATTAAACCTAGGACAGGAATAAATCACAAGCAAGTGCTGGAGCAGAGGTGTGAATGGAGATAGGGTGATTCTAGGGCATATTCCTCACCAGCAACCTGTTTTGCATCACATCTTGTTTTTAATACCACTCAGTACATATAATTCCCATTGGTCATAATTATTCAATAGCTTACAAGGTGAAATAAAAATAAAATGTAAGTAAACAAGGACATGAAACAGCAGAATGAAGCCATAGTAAGGCTCACATGGTTGGATTTCTGGAAGTGAGGCTTAAAAATATATTCTCAATGTCCCTGTGGAACAGAACTATTTAGGAGTGACTTTTTTTTAAAGCAGAACTGGAGAGATGGCTTCATGGTTAAGTGCACTTCCTGTGCAAGATGAGGCCTGACGAGGCCAAAGAGATCACTCAAGTTTATTCCCCAGGACCTATGTAGGTAGCTGAGTGTGGCTGCAGATATCTGTCACACTAGTCTCAGGGGGGAGCATAGAAAAATGGCAAACTTTGGGATTAGAAAGAGAATCCAGTTCAAGTAAGAACAGGTGGAAAAGTGATGGAGTGAGGCACTTGATGTTCCTTTCAGGTTACTATAGGCAAGTGTACTCTGCTGAAGAGCTGAAGACAAGTACAAAGGGTTCTGCATGGGCACAGAATGTACATTCATCATACACACACACACACAATCTCGAGAGATGCTTTAGCAGTACAATGCACTTTTTGGGCAAGCATGATGCCCTGTTGGGGCCCGAGACCACTGAGTTCAATTCTCCAGAACCTATATAAATAACTTGGCATGGCTATGCACATCTGTAACCCTGGTCCTTTGGGGAGCAGAGACCAAAGAATCTCTGGGATTGTGAAAAATGGCAAGTTCTGGAATCAGTAAGAGACTGTCCCAGTGGGAATGAAAATGAGCCAGCCAGATGAGTAATGGAGGGGATACCCTGCAATCTCCTCTGGCCTCCACAGGCATGAGGCACCACAATATCTGTCACATGCACATGCATGCATCATGCAATACTATGCACATGCATAGACTCTTGAATTTCTATTTGCCAGAGATTGTAGTTCAGGCTTGGAATAAACCTGGAAATGTGCATTTTTCTGATTCCAGTGGATGAATGGGGCATATTTTGTGAGACATTTTCCTAAAGGACTTGACTAGTAAAGGGTAAGGTAAAGGAGGCCTTTGGGCTGTGGTCATCATATGAGCCTCACCAGGGAGGGGAAAAATACAACACAGATAAAGGCAGCAATAGGCAGACCTATTTTTCCAAAGTACCAGTTCTAATTATTGCTATTATTTCACTACCTTTTTCATCTGAAAATTTTTGTTCACCAGCTATATAACACTTACTATAACAATGTGAGAGTACAAAGACAAATATTGTCAGAATCATCTTCCTCATGGAGCTTTTGTGTCACTGAGAGGAGATAGACATTCTCCCAAACAACAGCAACATAAACACAGCATAAGCTGTGGCCACTTACTGTGGTGGTGCTGCAACAATGGTCATACAGCGAAGATGAACTTTGAAGGATGGATGGAGTTTGAACACAGAGACATGAGTGCAGGGCAATCCAGACTAGTGGCACTATATTAGCGAACACATTACAGTTGGAATAATTAGGACAAAATGTTAGAAAAAGACCTAGTATGTTTGGGGAAGGAGGCATGTGAGAAATAGTGATGGGGAAGACAGTTGGAAGGTTATGCCTGTGCACTAGATTGTAGAGGTCTTCAATGTTAAGTGAAGAACTTGAACTTGACTTTTATCAACAATGGGAGCTGTGTAAAATTTTGGTCAAGGGCTGTGAATCAAATCATTCTGGTAGCAGTACTGGCTCATCTTGTCTGAAACCAGCAATCATCTGAGAACACTTATAAACACATGAGCTCCCAAGCTCCTCTGCTATATAGTGAATCAGTAGGTCTATGGACAAACCTGGACATTTCTACTAAAAACAAACCAAAGTGGGTATGATAATCAGAATTAAATTGGTATCTTAGGAATAAAGAAAGCCTGAGTACAGTAAGAGCACCTGGCCTTCATGGGCATGGTTTACATGAGAGGATGGACAAGTATAGATGTGCTGGGGCCCATCTGGAATGTAGCGCAGCTCTGCAGCTATTACCGAGGTAGAAGTAATAGCAGCTTGTGTCTGGATGTGAGAGAGGAAGGAGAGATACTGGCTATAAAGATGTTCTTCAATTTCTGGAAGATGTTTGTGCTATTCACCTCATCAGAGACTCTGGGAAGAGAAATGGTCCTTTGGTTTATCTATAGGAAAATTTATTTTAAGATTTTATTGAAGAGGCAGTGAGTATGGGGGGGGGTCTGCTTGTCTGCAAAAGTATAGGGTGTAGGTGTAGATGTGGGGGTCATTAACCAAGAGGCAACAAATAAGATACTTAGACACCAGGAGGTGAGTACCATTCACAGAACTGTGGGAAAGATCAGGAGAGAGGCAGAGAGGCAGTAAAGGAAGTGATACATTAGGAAACCAAGGGAGAGAAAAATTTAAAATCAAGGGAGCAATCAACAGTCTCAAGTGTGACGAAAAGCACTTCTGTTTCCTGCTGTTGGCCATATAATTTAATCATGATTTAATTCTTAGCATTGTGGCAGACATGGAAAATTTTAACATAAATGCAAGCTGGAGAAGTCTGATTGACAAGTAACTTTACGGGTAGCAGGACTGTGAGCAATCCCCTTCTTGCTCATTCTCTTGAGGATTATACTTGTATATATGTGTATATATGTAAAATGTTTAATTGGCTGATTCATTCAAGGTGGTTTGTTCATGTGGTATGCTTCATTCTTTCATTTGGCCAGTCATTTTTATATATGTAGTTTTGAATGTTTTCTTGTAATTCAAATTTATGTAATTTTGAAAGCTTGTCCTAAAAATTGCTATGCCATTTTATATCTTGCTGTTGTCATAGCAACTGGTTACATTCACCTCTCTTTCACCTGAATCTCTGAGTCTGGTCACTGCAAATTACATGCAAATATGAGCTTTCACATTTTATAGGACAGGTGGGATGAATGGAGGAACTTCTGATTTTCTCCTTTTCTGATAATCAGGTTAACGTTCAGAAGACTAGGAACTAGCACTGTTTTGCAGAAGGTTTGAGAAGTGAAAAGCTTTGATTAGGAGCAACAAACAGTGGTAGTGGAAAGGGAGGAGAGAGATCAATCCCTGGAACCTAAGGAGGAAAAGTAAGAGGGTACAGACAGGAACCATGGCAGATGGAAGAGTGACCTGCGGCTTTAATGTGGCAGAGGGCTATGGACCCCCAGGCTTACTCAGCCCTAAAAATGTGTGTCACTGGCCCTGCCTCAGCTTGTGGGGACCCCAACCTGCACAGACTTGGAGCTAGAGGAGTGTCCTGCCCTGGAGGTAGGAAAACGTGATGGGCAGAGGGTGGCAGAGGTTCTGTTCTTATTTCCTGCAAGGCTGTAGAAGGGTGAGAGAGGATTTTGACCCAACCTATTTTATAACGAATTCTGTCACTTACAACCCACTTCAACCACTGCTGCATTGAAAAAGAGGTGACAGCTATATTGTAGGTTAATAGGCTTTTGCAGGCAAGTTTAATCAATATAGCATGTAGATGACAAGTGCATCCTTTGTGGATTTGAGTTTAAGTCCTGGTCAGGCTGCTTACTTATAACTTTGAGTGAAATACCTGAGGACCTTCAGTGCTCCAGTCCTATCATTTAAAGGGGCCATAGTCACATACCACTTACTAGTGTTTTAATGATTTTCTGAGATTACCAAAGGCATCGAACACAATGTCTATCCTATAATGAATGGTTAAAACAGTAATGTGAGAAAGTATATCCCTAATCCTAGCAAACAAAGGATGATGATTTCCAATGTCAACTGCATACCCATGGGATGGGAATGTAGGTGGCATTGACGGCTTACACTTTTGACAGCTGTTTGAACAAATATTATTTATTCAACATACATTTAGAAGGAAATGGGAAAACTTAGTTTCTCTTAATAACAGTTCTATAACATCTTTTTGTTTGGAGTAAGAATTTTTTTGTTATGAACACTATACAAAACTTTATTTTCTTTGTTTTTTTAGCTTCTCATCATTTATAAGTGGAAAATATTAATCATATTCACCATAGGTAGTGACACATTATAAATGCTTAGTTAAAAACTAAAAAGTGCAGCTGGTCAAAATGATTTTGTATCACACATCTGTGTGCTTTTATTTTGTCTTTAGTCTGTCTGTTTCTATTATTCCTGATATAATCTTAAAATATTAAAAAATGAAGTATTAACTTTATTTGATGCTTTTAAACTTTGTCTATCCTCATGATTTAAGCTGTTCACTGAGAGATTACTCTCTAATGTAACATTTCCCTTTCCTTGTCTTCTTTTGACATTGTGTCCAGATGCTTCAAGAGAGGACTCTGAGGCATGACCATGTATCAAGACTGTCTTAAGGCCCTACTGGTCTCTGAAATGGAAATCAACATCATCTCCTTCCTTTCTGTTTGTGTCTTCCTTTCTGCTATTTAGAGCCCAGCCTGGAGTACAGACCATGGGGTAATACCAGTGTTTGTTTGTGTGTCATTCTCTCCCTTTGAGTGTGGTGATACCTGTGTCTTCTTTGCAGTAGAAGGTGGCAAATGCCATGGGATGCTATACTCAGGACTAACATATTACATGGCAAAGGTAGTGATTTTGCAGGTATAATCAAGGTTCCAAATTAGGATATGCTGGTGGTCTGATTTAGTCAGATGAAAAGACTTAGCAATATGGATACTTTCTCACGTCAGACCAGTGAGGAGTCTCCTGTGGATGTTATAGGGAAAGCAGCCATGTTCAAGTTAACCATGTCCAAAAAGTGTGATAGTCTCTAGAACCAGAGGATGGCCATCAAGCCAACAGGCTGAAAAAATTCAGGGTCCTCAATCCTACAGCTGAAATCAAATTAATTCTGCCAATTTGAATGAACTTGGAAGGTGAGTCTTCCAGCCTCAAATGAGAATACATCCTGCTGGCACCTCAACTACAGCCCTGTTAGACCCTAGAGGACCCAGGTTTGCTGTCCTGAGCTCTTGACCACAGAAGTCTTGAAAAACAGATGGATAGTGTTTTAAGTTGCTGAATTAGTGATGATCTGTTAGACAGCCAAAGACAACTCATATGCTTGGAATGATCTGTGCACTGTCCCCCAGCCCCACCCTCCACCCCAACACTGCCACTATCTTGTTTCTCTGCAGTTAGCTGGGCCCTTCATGCAGCTAGGACCTGACCTTGGCTTTGCTGTACGTGTTACAATAAGCCCTGCCCATGTCCCTCACTTGGCTCCTTCTATCAGTCTCATTGGCTAATTTTTCAGCTACCTCTGTTGTCACACTTGGGCCACAGGAGAGCTGGTGGAGCTGCTCAGAAATGCTAAACCTTATCACTGGGGAACCTGACAAAGTGATGTGGCTCCTCGGGGGTTGGTGTGAGAGCTGTAGGAAGGACGATGTTTTCCAGGACTTCTGAGTAGAAAATGAGGAAGCTGTTTGATCTGCCTTCAATGTTATCCTTGCTTTCCTCGTGCTCAGAAACCATAGTGTACACCTCCCATTGTCTTGCTTCTTCCTTACTTTTCTTCTAAAGTCTCCTTAGGGAGGTAATGGTGGAGACCCCCTCCTGTCCTCTGGCATCACATTCTCTTTCTTTGGTAGAAAAGCAAGATATTTTGCCTTCCTTGCTACAGAAAGTTGTGTTTTCTACCCTATGGGAAACTTTTGTGAGTTTGACAACTCTAGGCTGACTTGAAAATGAAGACTCGGCTGCTGATATGCTAAAGGGGATAAAATAATTTATAAAACTCATTTATTCATTCACCCATTCATTCACAAAATATTTGTTGTATGTCCATTATATATTATCTCTTTTCATATTGGATTCAGCAGTGAATAAAACAGAAAAATATCTGTTCTCTTGAAGCTTGTTTTCTTTCAGAAGGAGAGCCTGACATACAAGGTTATTCCTTGCTGCATAATTTTATTTTGCATATCAGAAGCAGGGTGGCACCTCATTCTTTCTCTTTGTATTTTGTCAGTGAAAAATCATTTTCTACCTTCAGTCAGATGGCAATTAAAGTGATGGTCTCAAAACCAGAAGGAAAGGCATATTAATAAGTTTCAAAATATTGTCACCATTGGTGATATTTAAAAGTAATTATTTTTCTTGGTTTAATACTAGACAGTGGCCTCCCCAACCCCACTACATTTTTTTCCTTGTAGTTTATTTTTTTACCTTCTAGGTTTTTGGAGGTAAATTTTCAAAGCAGATAATGTACCAGTGGCCTCCTAAAATTCTTTAAATTAGAATAATAAAATAAATGCTGTGTTTTCAGGAAACCACACAATGCTATTCAGTGTTGGCTCAGAGATTCTGTAGACTGAGAACATTGGCCTCAAGTATAAATGAGCTGGCAGGTCTCAGGTTGCTGATATGACTTGTGGTTGTGCTATAAGTCTTGTATATGGATGCTGCAAAAACACTCAAGATGGGCTAGAGATGGCTTAGCAGTTAAGGTGTTTGCCTGTGGAGCCTAAGACTCATGTTCAAATCTTCAGGTCCCACATAGCCAGACACACAGTGATACAAGCACAAAATGTTGTATATGCACTACAAGGGGTGCATGTGTCTGCAGTTTGTTTGTAGCGGCTAAGGCCCTGGCATGTCAATTCTTTCTTTCTCTTTCTCTCAAAAATAAATAATGAGAAGAAACTCAAGATCAATCAGTAATGAGGGTTTTTAATTTTCATTATTTTGAAAGAAGTGAAACTAATTTCCATTTTGCATCAATAATATTAGGAGCTGATTGTATGTGGAAATTTGAAATAATTAGTTTAATATTTCTGATTTATCCTGGTGAAGTAGTGTCCTGAAAAAAAGTGATGCTTGACCAAGTCACGATTTAATTTGTGTTTTTGTGTGTTTATAATGCCTGTGACAGCTTTCAAAGTAGAAATGTTTAGGGACTGTGGTTGTTTGAATGTGTGTCCCCCAATAGACTCAGGTGTTTTATTAAAACCTGGCTTTGATGTCACTTGGTTGGAAGAGGTGTGTTTGGGATCAGTTCTGATTTCTAGCCCAAAGGTATGCAGAGCAGTGAGTTCTAATGTGTCCCTGCTACTTGCTAGGGGTCCCTATTTTTTTGCTGAGGTTTTGGGCTTGCTTGTGTTGCTGGATATTTGATCGTGTCTCTCACTGTGCTTGAATTTATGATTGGGAGCCAATGTTTGCCATTGATAGAAATTTCCCTTGGATATGTAAGCCTGAAATAAATCCCACTCCTCACATAAACTGTGTCTGTTTGGAAGGTTATCCCAGCAACATGAAGCTGTCTACAACAAAAATTGGCACAAGAGAAGTGGGGTAATTTTGCTGTGCAATGAATATGACCATGCCCACTTTGGTCCTTTGGTAAGTTTGTTCTGGAGGAATGGGACAGAACTTGGTACTTGCAACTGAAGATGGCTTTCAGAGTAGTAAGCCAAGTTTTGTGTGCTATTTTGAAGATGCCTTTAAGAGTAGTAAGCCAAGTTATATGGACTATTCTGATGAGAGCTTAGAAATTTAAAGTGAAGAGAAAATTGTATTTGGAGGCTTTACTTATGAACTTTCAAAGGGGAGAGAAAGATAGCAGAGAAATTTGTTGAAACTGGGCTACTGGCATACGAACTGGCTGCATTATTTTGCCCACACCCTAAGGATGAATTTAAAAGTAATTTGTTGTACTTGGGGGGAAGAGAGATATAAGATTTAAAGACAGAAAAATTCAAATAAGTTTAAAATTACTGGCACTGAGATTAGTTGCTTAAGTTGCTATTGTCAAATACATTAACATCTATAAGAAGGATGGCCAAAATAGCTTATATTGAAACAATGGAAGGATGCCTGAGGTCAGAAAAGACTAAATGTTAGAAATGCAAACTCTTTTAAAAGAAGATGGATGAAAGGAAGAAACCTGCTTTTCAAGGTAAAGATTTATTTCCTCCCTAGATTACTAACATGGCTGTGTCCTGAGTACTATTTTAGAAGCATGAAGAATATGTGGAGTGGATCATGAAGTGCACACAGTTCCAGGAGCCACAGCTGAGGAATACAGAGCAGGGCATGAAGTTTCTGGTAGAGAGACCATTGGAAGGTCTGTGAGGCCATTGGAAGATGGACCATAGTTTGTGATGGAGATCCAAAGATATTTTGGATATGGCAGGACTGTGCAAATGCTGCTGTAGAGTGCTGTTGGCTTGGGATGGAAGTTTTCCCTGGCTACTCAGCCCAGCTGGAGGGGTGCAATTGGAAATATCCTGAGACTGTCATTGGTCACTGGTTATGGATGTTGGACTTGAACTGCTAATGTTTGATGTTTGCCTAATATTTATTGATTTTACATTGGTCCAAACTCTTTTTGTTATACCTTATAGCAATGGAAATATTTATTCTGTGCCATTATATGTTGAATGAATATAACTTGTTTGATGTTACAGGACTCATGATTAAGAGACAGTCTTAGATCTCAGATGAGACTTGGGACTTTGAAACAATGCTAAATTGGTAAAGACTAATGGGAAACTTTGAAGTTGGACTGAATACAATTTACAATGTGAGATGGCCGTGAGTCTATTGGAAGCCAGGGACAGAATATGGCAGTTTGAATACATGCCCCCAATAGACTCAGGTGTTTTATTAAAACTTGGATTTCCAGCTACCTGACTGGATGAGGTGTGTTTGGTGTTTGAGGGTGGATTTCATTTCTAGTTCAAAGGTTTGCAGGACAGTCTGAGTTCCACCTAGGTCCCTGCTGCTTGAGAGGAGGTCCCTGCTGTTTGGTTGCTGGTTTTAGGTGTGTTCGTGTACTAGATGTTTGATGGTATCTATTTCTATTTGTGTTCACTTGTGTACTGAATGTTTGGTGGTATCTACTTCTGCTTGGATTTGTGAATGGGAGCCAGCTGCATCTGCCATTGCTAGAACTTCCACTTGGATCTTTAAGCATGCAATAAATCCCATTCCTCTCATAAACTATGTCTGCTTGGAAGTTCAATGCAGTAATGTGGAGCTGTATACAATAGGGAGTTACGTGGTAATTATATTACTAAATTTCCTCTATTAATATTTAAACTAGGACATGGTATTGGATTATTGTATTAGTTATTTTTCTCATTGCTGTGACCAAATACCTAACAAGAAGCATTGTAAGGGGAAAGGGTTTCTTTTGGCTTACAGTTAAAGGGGATATAGTCCATCATGGTAGGAAGGACATAGCAGTAGTAGCAGCAGGCAACTACTGGTCATATTGCATCAATAGTTAAGAGGCAAAGAATGAACAGGAAGTGGGGCTTGGCTAAAAAGTCTCAAAGTTTACCACTAGTGACCCCTTTTTACCAGTCATATTTGAATCTATTTGACTCTACTTCCAAGAGTTTCTGTCCATTTCCTAACCAGTGCCAGTGGCTGGGAACCAAGTCTCCAAACACATGAGCCCACAAGGGACATTTTACATTTAAATCACAGCCTGTATTTTTTTTAAAGATTTTTATTTATTTATTTGATTATTTGAGAGTGACAGAGAGAGAAAGAGGCAGATAGAGAGAGAGAGAGAGAATGGGCACGCCAGGGCTTCCAGCCACTACAAACGAACTCCAGATGCGAGTGCCCCCTTGTGCATCTGGCTAACGTGGGACCTGGGGAACCAAGCCTCGAACCAGGGTCCATAGGCTTCACAGGCAAGCGCTTAACCTCTATGCCATCTCTCCAGCCCACAGCCTGTATTTTTATGTATGTATTTCTATTATTTACTGGATACTGTATTATTTTAAGCAGCCTTAATTACTAGTTTTATGAAATAAATCATAGGATTAAAAGGTATACTTAATTGAAGGAAGGAGTACCAGAAGAGAAAATCTGTGAAGACCATAGTAAATGTAACCTTTTGTCTTTATAGCACAATGTGTTTGGTGTGTACTTTTTTTCATGTAAAGATGGTAAGATGGCAGAATCAGGCCAGATTAAACAAAAGTGAAATGGCAAAGTATAACCCAATGCCATTCAGAAAACTTGGAGCAGTCTAATTCAATTATATTGTCTGCTCTTGGTGGAGAGCTCCAATTTCCTTGTTCTTCATTGGCATAGCAACCGAACAGAAGGGGATTGGGATGGCTTATGTGATGTGCCAATGCATATTTCCATCTGGAGTAATATTACAGACAAAAAGAGAGACCTAGTTGATTTTCCAAGTGTACTACATCAACACCCCACCACTTGGGAACTATTAAGTAGATAATTAAACATCTAGCGCATAGATGGAGTGAGGGGAAAAAAATGAATGAATAAGACAAGCTTATGCAAGAGTTTTCAGTCTTTTTAGTAAATTGCCTTTAAAAAAATTCAATAGTACCCCCATAATAAAATCTGCAATTAAAAGTAATTAGTCTCCTCCCAGTTTGGATCTTTTCTTAGCTTCTAGGTTATTGAATACAAGCATGGTGAGAAGTTAAAATGGTGATTGGAAATAGGCAATAATTCAGTACCTCTTATTTCCAGGATGTTTAGATCCTTGGCATTATTTGGTGGTTAGGGAGATTTGTTTGTTGTTTTTATCATATATTACTGAGAGATGTATTAGAATCCAGACTAGGTGATAGAAACCTTTAGGACCTGATTGTGATGGGCAAAGATAAAGTGATCGAGGGGCAATAGGAGTCAAGGCCACAGCTGCTGGCAAAAAGAATGGTTCCCAGGCCTGTGGTGGCAGGAGGATGTGGTTATTGATGCACCTTAGGTGGAGTGCAGACAAGATAGCAGACACCTGCTTCAGCCAGCCTGTGGCTCTCCAGAAGGAGAGCAGAGTGCCAAGTCTGTGTGGAGGACAGCCAGCCACATGGAAAGGAGGACAGGAGGGCGGAGGAGGGCTGAGAATCTCCACGTCTTTTTCCTCTTTTGGCATACACTTGAAGTCTCAACACTGTTGGGAGAAAAGCACAGAAGCAGGCCCTGCTGCTGGGTCCTGTATAAATGTTACAGAAAGGCAAAGGAATGTAGTCAAGGACAAAGATCATGTATTTGCAGATTGAGGTCCTTGGTTCCTCAAGATCAAGATTCATATATACACAAGATGCTCACATATAGAATTTTTGACCATTTTATTTATGGAAACATTTGAGCTTCTTAGTTTATTTTATTTCCACGCAGCACAATCTCTCTCATATTTCTGTGTATCTTCTTAACGTATTTCCGTTTTACCTTTTGGCTTCACTCAAGTATGTGTTTAGAATGGGTTCCTGACCCAGCAGATATTGAAATAAATACTTTATGTGTAATTGTGGTTAATGCTTTCCCTCTAAGTCCAAAATTCACAAGGATCTGGCAAAGGACTGAAGAAGGAGCATAGAAATATCAGTGTTTGGGAAATGTGGTGTTTGGAATAAAAGGCCCATACATGTCTGTATTTATCATCCTTTCAAAATGTGGAATCTAATTCCACTTCTCTTGAATGTGGTCTGTGAATGCCATGAATTTTTCTTTATTGTCTCACCCTGGTTCACTTGCTTTCTGTTTACTCATCCTGGGGGGTGGGGGGGAGGAACCAGCTCCTGTGTTCTGAGGATGGTCACGACGCCCTTTGTAGAGGCCCAGCTGGGAAGTAACTGAGGCCTTTGGCCAACAGTCAATGAAGAACTGAAGCTTTTGCCAATAGACATGCCAAAGCTTAGGAGTATACCCTCCAGCTCCAAGAAAGCTGTCAGATGATGCTAGCCTCTGCCAGTATCTTATCTGGAGTCTTATGAAGAGAGCTCAGTTAAAGTGCTTCTGGATTCCTGACCTAAAAAAAAAGAGAAAAACAAGGTTATACATTTTTTGTAGTTAAAAAATTAATTATTTTATTTATTAGAGAGAGGATGGCTGCACCAGGGCCTTCAGCTACTGCACACAAACTCCAGAAGTATGTGCCTCCTTGTGCATCTGGCTTATGTGGGTCCTGGGGAACTGAACCTGGGTCCTGTGACTTTGTAGGCAAGTGCCTTAACTGCTAAGCCATCCCTCTAGCTTGTTTTTGTAGTTTTAAGCTAATCAGTTTAGAGGTATCCATATATGCAGAAATATCTAACTATTATAGAGAAATGTCCTGAAACACTCCATAAAGCTTTCACCTGGCAGATTACAGAATAAGTCCCTTAGGAGTAGCATATGGGTTTACTTTATTGAAATTTCTGAAGCAGGTGAACTGTGCAAATAAAAGAAGTTTATTTAGTTCACAGTTCTGGAGACTTGAAGACAAGTTGATAGCATTGACTCAGCTGGTGACGACCTCACAGCAGATGATGGAAAGTATTACATCTCAAAAAACCAAAACAACAACAACAACAACAACAACAACACCAGAAATTCCCTGAGTCTGGGATTCCACAATTCCTTCTTAAAGCCTCCCAATGACCTAAAGATCTCTTCTTTGAGGTTCTATGTCTTCAGTGTCCATCACCTCAAACCACCACACAGGGACCTATCTTCGACTGGAGGATAAGCAACACTGAAACAATAGCCAATGGAAAGATGTAAATCTATTCTGGAATATATTTTATTTTCATTTATTTGGGTCAGGTTTGGAGATGTCTATATTATTATAGTTTTATAATGCTTTGTCTAGAATACTAAAATTATGCTTGCTATCAATAGTACACAAATTATGATAAGTTTTAAATTTTCACGATGAGGTTCTGTAGCTTCTGGATCTCTGCTTTACTAGATTTTGATTGATCACTGTATTTGTTAACATCATTCTGAAACTGGTTGTCAGGCTAGCAGCAAGAGAAGAATTCATGTCACTACTTTCTCAGCAATTTTTTTCTGGACCCTGCAGATGTGGTATAAGTTGCATATCTTGTGGTGGGCAGTTGGCTATCTTATTATCTTACTTATGGATCTTGGTTCTCCTATGTTTTTTTCTGCCATCTGTAAAATAGAGCAGATCTTCCAAACAAGAGTGAGAGAATCTTGGGTTAAAGGGAGTATGCAAATTTATTTGACAATTTTTGTACAATTGAGATATTTTGTATATTTGAGAATTGGTGTACAAGCCCACTCTTCTTCTCCAGAACAGTGGGGGCTTCTTTCTGAGTTTTCAGACCACAGGATTCTGACTTGGTTTCCAATACCAGATATGAGTTCTATTCCACAGAGTGAGCCTCAAGTCCAGTTAGAGAACAGTTTGTTACCTGCAGAGGATGCATTCCACTATTGCAAAAGCGTGTACTTCTTGACTTGTTCTTAATTTCATAGTCTATAGGGTCCCTGTTTATTCCTGCCTTTGGTGATCATGTTCTGCCAGTGGTTCTTATAAGGCTTTTCATTACTATGAAGGTTAGCCAGGTGGGAGCTAGTTTCACTTTCAGTTCCAGCATGATATTCTGGTGTCTTGTGACCATACCCTATGGTGTCTTCAGCAACAGTGTCACACTTTTTAGCTCCGGAAGGTAATCAAATGTTTTGGCAATGGTCTACATTGTTTTGAGAACATCCTGCCTGGCCAACAGCTTGCTGTGTGGGGCAACCCAATTCTAGGCCCTGGCTTTACTGGCCAGAGTCCACTGACATAGCTCTTTTAAACTTGGGAGATAGTTTTAACTTTGGGGTTAGAAAAACCTAATTCTTAACCTTTATAAGTTATGTGACCTTGAAGAAATTTTGTCTCACTGACATGCGGTTTCCCAGTCTCTGGCTCTGTAATGGTTTGAATGTAAAATGTTCCCCATCGCATGAAGTGTTTGCACACTTAATCTTCACCTGATCATGCTGTTCTGTTATATAACCTTTAGTAAGTTGAGTCTTACTCAAGGAAGGGTGAAACTTTGGCCTTGAGGTTATATAGTCCAGTTCTACTGGCTGTTCTTCCTGTCTCCTTTGTCCTTGATGATGTGTGGTGCCAGGTTTCTGCTCCTGTCATGCTTCCCCCAATATGACAGATCCCATCCTCACTAAGAGGAAATAAACTTGTTCCTTCCCTGAGATGCTTCTGGTTAGGTATTTTATGCCAGTAATGAGAAAGTAACTGGTACAGACTCTTCTCTAATTTTTAAAAACTCAAATAGTTTAGCAGATGATGGATGATGTCCACACTTAAATAGTTAAGAAGATAAAAAGGGTACCAGGAGAGGAGAGAAGAGATATTAAGGGATGTATGTGGGGAGAAAAGAAGTAGGTGATGGAATGCATGTGACATGCAAACAGAAAGGGAGCTATTGGAGAGGAAGGAGACTAGCAAGAATGGGGCAGAGGAATAGGGAAGGATTTGATAAGAGCAACTAGGTAAGAAAATGCCAAAATGAAACCCATTACTTTGTTTGCTATTTTAATGCAATAATAAAAAAGACTACTAATGAGTCCTTGAAATAAAGAAGTCACTGACTGTGATAGTACATACAGATGGTGACAATGTTGTGTGGCGTTATGACCCAAGTGTTTGGTGGCAAGCCTGGCCAGTCCAGACTTCCCAGGTAGAAGAATACAGTATTTCCATTCATGACACCACCCCATTGAAGGGAAGGAGGATTTTTCTTGCCTCTTTGTCTCACTCTTCTGGTCAGATATTCATGTGATATGGACATAGAAGTGACAAAGTCACTTTAGTTTTAGTGGTTCTGGACCAAAGCAATGAGAAAAACATGAAGAAAAGCCATATCACCTAATAACTGCTACTTCATATGTATATGTAGTGCTCTTGTTATGTGGATCACATAACTACATGTTGCCAGCCTTGTCATCCTCTGCCAAAACATCTTCAGAGGGAGCTGGGGCTACTGAGTCAGTGTTAATCACCTCATAATTTCAGCTTGCTGTCCACTACTTGCCAGCCTTAAGAACCTCTCCCTTGAGTTTCAGCCATGATTTACTCTGGAATTTGTCCATCATCTATTTTTGCTTCTGGTTGTTTTACAGTTAATTCCTTTCCATGGAAGAGAGTTGATTTAACTTTGATATGTCTTTGATATATGGAGGCAGCCATTCATTCAAGGAGCCTTTTTCTGGGTACTGGAATAAGAAGTGGACACGATGTCCCTGTCCATGTAGGATATTTTCTCTCTCTCTCTCTCTTTCTGTGTGTGTATGTATGTCCATGTGTGGAGTGAGATAGGTACTGAATAATACAATGAAGCAAAGCACATAGTATGACAATAATAAGTACTTAAGTCAAGTAGAGAAAGAGCGTGGTTTTAGACACAATGGTCTGAAGACGTCACTATGAGGCTTGTGGGTACAAGGTTGAAAGTGAAGAACAGGTTATCTCTCTCCTTCTGACTTGATGCTGCATACCACAGGCCTTTTCTAGGTGTCCTTCTTTAAGCCTCTATGCTACTGTTGCCAACTCCTTGTCTGTATGAGACCAGTATGCAGCAACTGCTGCTCCCTTGCCTGGTAGGATTAAATGTGCAGAATTTATTTTGCTGATATTTATTGAAAGCCAGTCAAACAGAATAACCAAATACTTCTAATATTCTGAAGTTAATATTTTAGTGACTTTATGAAATGGCATATTTCCTACTCCTCACTTTTCTTTCCTTCATAATATCCCCATCTTCATCTGTTTTAAAAGCTCACTGCTATTTAAAAGAAGTTCTTCACCTTTCTCCTTCATTTGTGCTATTGATCCCAACTTTTCTGCCTTCCTCTGAAACTTGTGCCATCAATAATTCCCTTTCTGTTTGGCAAAGTTTAGTATACTGACTTATTAGCTACTTACTTCCTTACTGCTTACAAATATATCCAGTATCCACCCCCCAACTCCTAAAATCCCCAAAGCCCCTCTATTTAGACTCTATTTACCCTTAGATAAATATTTCCCCTTCCCTCTACATCCTTTGGTAATGACTATAACTACCATGTAAATTCCATTCACTTGGTATATTGATTTTATTTTATTTTAGTATACTGACTTATTAGCTACTTACTTCCTTACTGCTTACAAATATATCCAGTACCCACCCCCCCACTCCTAAAATCCCCAAAGCCCCTCTGTTTAGACTGGAGAGATAGCCCACTATAAAGCACTTGTTTTGCAAGCATGAGGACTTGGGTATGAATGCCCAGAATCTACAAGAAATAGACATCCAAGGCAGCATGTACCTGCAATTCTATCACTGGGGAGGCAGATACAGGAGGAACACTGGGGCTTGTTTGTCAGGTAGCTGAATCCATAAGCTCTATGTTATGTGAGGGAACCTGTCTCAAAAAATAAGGTGAAGAGTGAGTGAGGAAGATGTTCAATGTTGACCTCTGGCCTCCACAAACATTAAATGCATTGTTTTCATTTCTTTATGATCATGTTACCCTAGTTTCAGGTGGAAAATTTAAACAGACTATGTGCAGTGGGATATAACGAGATTGAACTGGGAATGTTCCATCTAGGAAATCTAGGATTTTGTTGGCCCTGCTTTCTACCTATTAACTGAACTCACTCAAAGCCTTTTAGCTTTGACTACAAAGTACTTTTCTTGCCCTAGTGATCTTGAGCACTCCAGAGTTTGTAATTGTTAGCTAAGTTCTTTCTTAAACTCTTTCTTTATATGTCACAGAGAAAGAATTAACTCAATCATCCCTCTCTTCTTTGTTCTATAACTTCTCCCTTTTCATTCATTCTGTTTTTTTTACTTTTTCCATGCAGAAGTGCACATCTTTTTTGTTATAACTACATTTGCTTTAACTGATTTTCTTTAACTGAATCATAAAAACATGAAAGTTGTACATATTAATGAGGCATGTCTCGTTACATGTATACATTGTGTAATGTTTAAAACAAGATTAAACCTATCTCATTAAAATTTTTATTTATGGTGAACACAATATCAGTTCTTCTGGGTTTTAAAAATGTACATTATATTATCTATAGACATATTACTGTGCAATAGCACAACATAACTTCACACACCTACATATAACTTACTACCCTTAGATAAATATTTCCCCTTCCCTCTACATCCTTTGGTAATGACCATAACTACCATGTAAATTCCATTCACTTGGTATATTGATTGATTTTATTTTATTTTATTTTATTTTATTTTATTTTATTTTATTTTATTTTATTTTAAGTTTGTGTATAGTTTATTTAAAGCATGGAGGTCAGGCCAGACTTCCAGATTGGAAAGATTCAGAGTATTTTAGGAGGAGTTATTTCTTTTTTTTTAAAAATTATAATTTAACTTATTAGTTTTCTTTTCAGTAAATACAGGCAGTTTGGTACCATTGTTTGGCTCATCTGTGATCTACCCCCTCCCATTGGACCCTCCTTGTTAATGTAAATGGGTTGTGCATTGTGGAGTTAGCCCCCAGTTATTGGTATGATAAATGTCTCTGCAAATCATGACCCAACATGTGAATCTGACATTCTTTCCGCCCCCTCTTCTGCAAAATTTCCCTGAGCCATGTTGGGTTCATTTTTGGTCTGCTTCAGTGCAGAGGTGTTGAGGGCCTCTGAGGCTCTGGCTCTCTGATTTGGTAGGAGTTGATTTTTTTCTGCGATGTTCTCCTTCCCCTTTGTGCTGGTATCCGGTTCACAGGAAAACATCACCCTTGCTTGTTTCGCAAATTGTCCTTAGTTTCAGTTGGGCCCCTTTTGAGGTATGTTGGGATAGCTCTCTCCTTAGGATCTGCATCTATCTGAAAAAGAGAAGCAGATTCTCCAACGGAGAGTAAGTTAGCACCCAGAAAATTGAGATAACACTTTTTTGATAGACAGTTTGATAGGTGTAGCCCCTCTTATACCCCATGATTGATGGTAGCTTGATATTGTAGAGTGGGCTTGTGTTTGGGTATGGTTCTGACTTGTTTCCCAGCTCCAGCTATGGGTCCCATACCACTGAGTGGATCAGTTAGCCAAATCAAGAGCAGTTGTTTCCTCACCATGGCTGTATGCCACTATTGCACTTGTGTGGGCATCACACCAGGTTATTTGTTGCTAATTAGGTTAGACAATGAGTTGCTTGGACAGATCTTGGTCGTTTCCCCCAGTTGCCTATGTAGCACCTTCTGGCACTAGACACGCTGACTGTCTGGGGACTGACTCTCTCCTGGCTTCCAGCCATGCCGTTCCATTTTACGCGTCAGCTGCGTATGGAGTCTTCAGCAATAGGGTCTTACCACTAGCCTTTGGTGGGTCATCAAGTACTCTGACAGAAGTCTGTCATTGTTTTGGGAAATCTTGTAGGTTTCTCTGATCAAAAGCTCATTGTGGATGGTAGGCCCAAGCTGGAAGTGGGGGTTACAGGTCAGTGTCCACTAAGAAATTGAGGAAGAACATAACTAATATACAAGACTTAGAGAGGAGAGAAATAGAAGGGAGATGGGGAGAGGGAGGGAGGGAAGATGTAGAAGATTTAGGTTAGTCTTGATCCTACCCTCTCCAGTGTCTTGTGGTTCAGGTGTTTCCTGTAAGGCTCTAGTGAAGGTTAAGCCATTTGGTCTGTGTTTTAGGAAGTAGAATTTTATGGTACCATTGCCGTTTGGGTTCAGATTACTGTTTTCCATCCTTCGATGCCCTCCCCGCCCTCCCATCCATCCTATTGTCTAGTCCATGAGGTGCTTGCTGGGTATGTAAGGTATCTTGGGTAGATTCAGGTTAGGTGTTGTAAATGAGTGAGACTATGTGTCAATTTTTATTTTTTTTCTGTGATTGGGTAAGTTCACTGAGAATGATCTGTTCCAGGTTCAACCATTTTTCCTCAAATTTCTTTCTGTCATATTTTCTTACTGCTTTATAGAATTCCATTGTGTAGATATACCACATCTTAGTTATCCATTCTTCTAATGATGGACATCTGGGTTGATTCTAGCTTTTAGCTATTACGAATTGAGTCGCTACAAACATGGTTGAGCAAATCTCTCTGGCCTGTGGTTTGAAGGTTTTAGGGTAGATGCCCAGTAAGGGAATAACTGGGTCTGTTGGTATCTCTATAGTCAGCTTTTTCAGGAGTCTCCATATTGCTTTCCAAAGTGGTTGTACCATCCTACATTCCCACCAACAGTGAATGAGTGTTCCTGCTTCTCCACATCCTAGCCAGCACTTATTTTCATTTGATTTTTTGATGTTGGCTATCCTTATTGGGGTAAGGTGGAATCTCATAGTTGTTTTAATTTGCATTTCTCTGACTATTAGGGATAGTGACATATTCTTAAGTGTGTGTTTGCCATTTGTATATCTTCCTCTGTGAACTGCCTGTTCAACTCTCTGCTGTTTTTGATTGAGGTGTTTGTTTTCTTATTGTTTAGATTTTTGAGTTCTTTGTAGATTCTAGAGATTATGCCTCTATCAGTTGGATAACCCGCAAATATTTTCTTCCATTCTGTGAGTATTCTATTGGCTTTGCTTATTATATGCTTGTTTGTAAAGAAACTCTTAAGCTTCATATGATCCCATTGGTTGAGTGACTGTTTAAGAAAGTGAGCCACTGGGGTTTTGTTCAGGAAGTCTTTTTCCATTCCTATATCATGGAAAGTACTTCCTGAATTTTCTTCCAGTAGTATTTGAGTTTCTGGCCTTATGTTGAGGTCTTTTATCCATTTGGATTTGAGTGTAGTGCATGGTGAAATGTGTGGATCAAGTTTTAGTTTCCTGCATGTGGTTATCCAGTTTGTCCAGCACCATTTGTTGAAGATGCTATCTTTTTTCCAGTCTATATTGTTTGGGCCTTTGTCGAATATCAAGTAGCTATAGTTGCTTGACCCAAAGTCCGGGTCCTCAAGTTTATTCCATTGGTCTATACTCCTGTTTTTGTGCCAGTACCATGCTGTTTTTATTACTATGGATTTGTAATATAGCTTTAGATCAGGTATGGTGATGCCACCAGAGGTATTTCTTTTGCTGAGGATATGTTTGGGTATGCGAGGCCTTCTGCCTTTCCATCTTAAATTTGAGATCATTTTTTTCTATGTCTGTGAAGAACACTGTAGGGATTTTAATTGGAATCGCATTAAATCTATATATTGCCTTTGGTAGGATTGTCATCTTCACAATGTTAATTCTACCTATCCGGGAGCATGGGAGGTCTTTCCATTTTCTCAAGTCCTCCTCAATTTCTTTTTTGAGTGTTTTTATGTTTTCATTGTATAAATCTTTCACTTCCTTGGTTAATGTCATCCCAAGGTATTTTATTTTTTTGTTACTATTGAAAATGGGACTATGCCCCTTATTTCTTTCTCTGTATCTTTGTCATTTGCATATAAAAATGGTACTGATTTTTGTGCATTGATTTTGTATCCTGCTACTTTGCTATAGGAGTTAATCAGCTTTAGGAGTTTTGGGATGGTGTCTCTCGCGTCTCTTACATATACAATCATGTCATCAGTGAATAGAGTTAACTTAACTTCTTCCTTTCCAAATTGTATCCCTTTTATTTCCTTCTCCTTTCTTATTGCTTGAGCTAGGACTTCCAGTATGATATTGAAAAGCAGAGGTGAGAGAAGACAACCCTGTCTTGTTCCTGATATCATTGGGAATTCCTCCAGTCTCTCTCCATTAAGTATTATTTGGGCCTTCGGTGCTTTGTATATTGCCTTTATTATGTTAAGATATGTACCAACTATGCCAATTCTCTCCAATGTTTTGATCATAAAGTGGTGTAACTTGTCAAAGGCCTTTTCTGCATCTATTGAAATGATCATGTGGTTTTTATGTTTAACCTTGTTTATGTGGTGTATTATATTGACAGATTTCCGTGTAATGAACCACCCTTGTGTTCCTGGGATGAATCTCACTTGGTCCAGGTGGATGATGCTTTTGATGTGTTGTTGGATTTGGTTTGTGTGTATTTTGTTCAGGATCTTTGCATCTAAATTCATTAGGGAAATAGGCCGGTAGTTTTCTTTTCTTGTGGCATCTATGCCTGGTTTTGGAATTAGGGTGATACTAGCTTCATAAGAGGAGTTGGATAGCTTTCCCTGTTCTTCAATTGTGTGGCACAGTTTATGGAAGATTGGTTTGAGTTCTTCCATGACGGTTTGATATAATTCAGCTGAGATGCCATCTGGTCCTGGACTCTTCTTTTGGGGGAGGTTTTTTATTACTTGTTCAATCTCCATGAGAGTGATGCGTTCATTGAGGTGATTTATCTGCTCTGAGTTTAGCTTTGATAGTTGGTATGTGTCTAGGAATTTATCTATCTCCTCCACATTATCCAGTTTTGTGGAGTAGAGGTTTTTGAAATAAGTCCTGATGATTCTGTCAATTTCACTTATGTCTGTTGTGATCTCTCCTTTTTCATTTTGAATTTTGTTAATTTGAAACTTCTCCTTTTTTTGTTTGATCAAATCGAACAGGGGTTTGTCAATCTTGTTTATTTTTTCAAAGAACCAGCTCTTTGTTTTGTCAATTGTCTTAATTGTTTCCTTGGTTTCCAATTCATTAATTTCTGCTCTGATTTTAATTATTTCTTTCCTTCTGGAGCTCTTTGGGTTGGGTTTTTCTTGTTTTTACAGTGCCTTTAGGTGGATGGTTAGGTTATTGATTTGGGATTTTTCTGTCTTTTTTTTATGAAGGCATTGAGTGCTATGAATTTCCCCTGAGGATCACCTTCATTTTGTCCCATAAATTTTGGTATGATGTGTTCTCATTGTCATTCAATTCCAGGAATTTTGCAATTTCCTTTTTTATTTCATCCACTATCCATTTATTGTTTAAGAGTGTGCTTTTCAGTTTCCAGGTGCCGTTGGGATTTTTGGTGGGTCTTTTGTTGTTGATTTCTAGCAATATAGCATTGTGATCTGATATCATGCAGGGAATTAAGTCAATTTTCCTAAATATGTGGATGCAGTCTTTGTGACCCAGTATATGGTCTATTTTAAAGACTGTTCCATGGGCTGCTGAGAAGAATGTGTAGTCTGTGGATTTGGGGTGGAAAGTTCTGTAGATGTCTGTTAGGTCTACGTGATCTATGGTTTTGTTGAGCTCTCTTACTTCCCTGTTGAGTTTCTGTTTGGATGATTTGTCTGTTACTGATAATGGTGTATTGAAGTCCCCAGCTATGATGGTGTTGGTGGTTATTTCTGTTTTATTGTCAAGTAGGTTTTGTTTTATGAACTGTGGTGTTCCTGTGTTTGGTGCATACAGATTTATGATTGTAATATCCTCTTGATGGGTCATTCTCTTGATAAGTAGGAAGTGGCCTTCTTTGTCTTTTTTGATTATTTTTGGTTTGAAGTCTATTTTATCTGATATTAATATAGCTACACCTGCTTGTTTCTTACTCCCATTTTCTTGGAATATTGTCTTCCACCCCTTTATCCTGAGGATGTGTCTGTCTTTAGTGGTGAGGTAGGTTTCTTTTAGGCAACAGATTGAGGGGTCTAGTTTTTTGATCTATTCTGTTAGCTTGTGTCTCTCTTTTTTTTTTTTAATAGATATTTTTTATTTTATTTATTTTTTGAGAGAGAAACAGAGAGACAAGAGAGGCAGATAGATTGGGCATACCAGGTACTGTAAACAAACTCCAGATGCATGCACCATCTTGTGTGTCTGGCTTATGTGGGTCCTGGGGTATTGAACCTAGGTCCTTTGGCTATGTTGGTAAGCACTTTAACCACTAAGCCATGTCTCCAGCCCAGCTTGTATCTCTTGATGGGTGAATTAAGGCCATTAATATTTAGGGTAATGACTGTGAGATTTGATTTGATCCCTGCCATATTCTGGTGGTAGATGTGTTTTAGTGTTTTTGTGGGCTTTGAAGTTTTTTGTGCCTACTCTGGGTTTGGTTGTTGTGATCTGCTTCATGTAGGCATTTGAGTTTGGTTATTTGTTTCTTTTTTGTGGAGAATTTCCTGAAATACTCTCTGTAGGTTTGGTTTTGTGTTCATATAATTGTAAAGCTGAGTTATGTCATGGAAGCTTTTTATTTCACCATCTATTATGAGGGATACTTTTGCCAGGTAGAATAGTTTGGGTTGGAATCCATAGGTTCCTAGACTTTGGAGAGTTTCACTCCAGGCCCTTCTAGCTTTCAGGGATTCCATTGAGAAGTCTGAAGTAATTTTGATGGGGCTACCTTTGAAAGTGGTGCACTGTTTTTCCCTACCTGCTTTTAGGATTTTCTTTTTGGTGTCAATGTTTAGAGTCTTAATGATAATATGTCTTGGAGAGTTTCTCCTTTGGTCCAGTCTGTTTGGAGTTCTGTTTGCTTCTTGTATCTTGATGGGCCTTTCTTTTAAGAGACTGGGGAAGTTTTGTGCAACTATTTTCAAATAATAAGTTCTCCATGCCTTTGGTTTGAAATTTTCCTCCTTCTGGTATTCCAGTGAATCTGATATTAGGATGTTTAAGTGTATCCCACAATTCCCTCATGTTCTGTTCGCAGGAACTTTTGAATTTACTGAAGTTTTGAACTCTCGAACTGTTTCTTCCATCTTGTCTTCCAGGTCAGAGTTTCTATCCTCCACTTTGCTGACTCTATTCTTGAGAGCCTCTAGAGAGTTTTGGACTTGTTCAATTATGTTTGCACTTTCTACTTCTTTTCTATGTATCATTTCCATTGCTCTGTCAAGCTCCCTTTTCGTAACATTTTCTGATTTTCTTGATGGTTCTTGGAATTTATCCTTGCATTTCTTTATGTCTTCATTTAGTATGGCCAGCTGATTTTTAAGGTCCTCTTTTTTTTCACTCTCTCTCAAATACCTTAATTCTCTTTGAAGTCCTTCCAATGTCTTATCAATTTGTTCTATATTAGTGCTGGTAGCATTCACATGATTGTCGGTCCTTTGTTGCTTTCCTACAAGTTCTAGCAGTAGGTTGGTCAGAGTTGCATTGCTCATAGCTTCAATTTGATGTTCTGTTCCTGATTGTTCTTCTATGTTTTGGTTAGATGTATTATTCATTGTAGGACTGGGTGGTCTAACTGGGTTTTCTTGCATTTGATTTTTCGTGTTATTTCTTTTGTGCTGTGGTCTGCCCATGACAGTGTATGGTCAAGTAGGTGGGTGGATCAGCATGTGCTCTAGTGTGATGGGAATCTGAGGCTGCCTGGGGCAGTTGCCAAACAGCCTGGGCTTTGGCTCCCACTTGCCAGAGCCACCTATTTACTGCCTGACAACGGTGCCAAATTTGCCTGAATTCTCAAGTGGTAATATGCCAATGCTGCCTGTGTTTGAGCTTGGAGGGGGACTGAGGTACCAAGGCCTAAAGCAGCCAAAACTCTGATTGGGAACACTGGGACCCAGAAACAGTCTGGGCTCCCCCGTCTCAGGATAATGCGGGTTGGCCAGGAAGGCACCTGAACTGGTGCAAGCCAGAGACAAGGTCTGGGTTTATGTGGCAGTTGCTGTGGAACTGGACTCACTGAATGTGCAGCGGCAGGAGCAGTAATGTGGGCAAATGTATAGAGCAGTTTAACCTTCCACAGTGGTGGCGGGCCCACAGCTGGGCACAGCAGTGGGGAGCGGCAGCAGCAGGGTGCAGGACAGGGCATGGCGGTGGTGTGAGGGACCACAGGGGGCACCGGAAGGGGTGCAGGACCATGGGTGGGATGGAGGTGGAGTGCAGGACGGTGATGGTGATGGAGTGTGGGATGGGATGCGGGATGGCAGCAGGACTCAGGATGGGGCGCTGGACCATGTGCAGGAGGTTGACAGGGCGCGGGACAGGATGCAGGACGGGGTGCAGGACCTTGCGCAGGACCAGTGGGGCACAGGACGGGGCGTGGGATGGTGGCGGGATGCGGGGTGAGGTGCAGGACCGGGCTCGAACGGCGGGAGGGCGCAACAGCTATTTGGTGAAATGGGTGGTCTACCCGCCTGTGAGGTGATCTGATTTCTCCCCTTCTGAGCCCCCTACTAACAAGAAGACCCAGAAAACCCTGAATTTCTTGCCTTTTCTTTTCCGGGATTTTCAGAGCAGCTAGGTGGTTGCCATCTTGGCCAGAAGTCTAATTTGTTTATTTTTAAGTTAGCATACAAAATAAAGAATATATAACATTTTCACACACACACACACACACACACACACACACACACACACACACACACACACACTTTGTCCTAACTGACCATCTTCCCTCATAACCCTTCTGTCTGCTTCCCTCTTACTGGTCCTCTTATTCCCTCAAATGCTCTACTCTTCTGCTTTTATGTCACGTATATTCCATTACCCCTTTCTTTTTTTTTTACCTCTTCCCTTCTTTAAGACCTTTTATTCCCCTATAATAGTACCTTTAATTTTATCGCACACATACACACCAGTACACATTAAAATCTTGATTCGGCATTTGAAAGAATACATGGAACATTTGTCTTTTTGAGTATAGCTTAATTATTTTGACATAATCATTTACAATTTCATCTATTTCTTACAAATGTTTTGATTTTATTTTTATGGCTATGTAAGTTACATTATATACATACATCTATATATCATATTTTCGTTATCCATTTATCTGGTGATGAACATCTAGGGTGGTTTCATCTTTTAGCTACTTTGAATGGAGCTGAAATAAAGATGGATATACAAGTTTCTCTGAGGTATGTTAGCCCAGAGTCCTTTGAGTACATATTCCCAGGAGTTTTATAGCTGAGTAATATGTAGTTTCTGTTTCAGTTTTCTAAGAAATTTACATGCTAATTTCCATACTGTATGCAGCAGTTTACATTTCCACATTCAATGCATAAAGATTATTTTTATGCTACATCTTCACCAGCATTTGTTGACTTTTTGGTTTTGATGATACCTATTCTGACTGATTGAGATGGGATCTCAGAGCAATCTTAATATACATTTCTTTGATGGCTAGTGGTGTCCAATATTTAAAAAATTATTATTTGTAGAACTGTCCATTCAATTCATTAGTCCATTTTTTTTTGTTCAGAAGACTTTTATGTGTGTGTTTAAGTTTTATAGTTCCTTTTATATTTTAGATATTCATCCTCTGTTTGATGTACACTGTTTTTGATGCTTTCTTTTCACTCTATTCTCTTTTGCCATGCAGAAAGTTTTGAAATTTAATGTAATCATACTTGTTAGTTCTTAGAATTCTTTCAGAATTTTGGGTCTTAAATTAAGGTCTTTGCTTTTGGCTGAGTTGATGATTATGCAAGTAATGCCTATGGATCTAATTTCATTCTATATGTGGATATCCAATTCTCACAGAATTATTTGTTGAAAAATTGTTTAATTTTTAAGACCTTGGATTGAATAATTAGTTTTATTTGGGAGCTTTCTGATTTTTTAATGTCAGCAAGCATATTTACTTTAAAATTATTTTAATTATTTGAGAGAGAGGAGAGAGAGGGAGAGAGAGAGAGTGGGAGAATGGGTGTGCCAGGGCTTTTAGTCATTGTTAATGAACTCCAGATGCATATGCCACCTTGTGAATCTCACTTACATGGGTCCTGGGGAATTGAACTTAGGTCCTTTGGCTTTGCAGGCAAATGACTTAACTGCTAAGCCATCTCTCTAGCCCCATATTTTCTTCTTACACCTACATTAGCTGTGTTTAAAAGTTCTTGTACATCATGCTTTCATTTTCATTTGATATTTGGAATTTCAACATTTACTCCCTGATTTTTCCATGATCTCTAGTCATTCAAGAGTATATTGTTTAGTCTTTATGTATTTGTGTTGCTTCTATAATTTCTCCTGCTATTGATTCTAGATCTGCTCCACTATAGTGTGATGAGATACAAGAAATTATTTTCATTCTTTTATAATTGAGAAGACTCACTTTGTAGCCTAGAATTTCATCTGTTTTATAGAAGCTTTCATGGGCTGCTGAGAAGAATGTGTATTCTATATTAATGGATAGGATATTCTGTACTTATCTGTTAAGCTCATATGATCTATGATATACTTTAAGCTCTGAAGCATATTTGTTTATTTTTTCTTAATGGCCTAGAAAAGATGAAAGTGGGGTGCTTAAATCACCCACTCGCTATATGTGTCTTTGTTCCTCTGTGATAATTTATGTCTATTCATGTTTGTTTTATAAAACTGGGAGCCCCAATGTTAGTTGCATATATTTACAATTATATTTTCTTTCTTTCTTTTTTCCTTTTTTCTTTTGATTTTTCAAGGTAGGGTCTCACTCTAGCCCAGACTGACCTGGGATAGTTTCAGGGTGGCCTTGAACTCACAGCAATTCTCCTACCTCTGCCTACCTCTGCTGGGACTAAAGGCATGCACCTCCTTGCCTGGCTATATTTTCTTAATGAATTGTAATTATCATATCTTTTTAGTGAATTGTTATTTTTTACTTTAAGATATAGTGGCCTTATTTATTTTCTGTAAATTTGGTTTGAAATAAACTGTATCAGATATCAGAATGGTCATGCCAGCTTATTTCCATTTTCATTTACTAGATAAATTGCTTTCATCCTTTGAGTCTGAGTCTGTGGTTTGTCAGTTAGATGTGTTTCTTGCAGACCAAAGATAATTGGATCTAATTTTTTTAATCAAATCAGCCACTCTGCATCTTTATTGGCACATTCAGGTCACTTATATTTCATGTTCTTATTGTGGTATGCTTACTAATTCCTATAATTTTGTTGGTTGATCTTCTAGTTGATTATGTTATTGTTATTTTTTCCTCCCACTTTTGTATTAGGGCTTTGCTAGTTTATTTAACTGGAATCATGTCCAATTAAGCATTCATTCCTAACTCTCCCTTGCTTATCTATTCCCCCAGTAAAATTTTTATTTTGTGTGCTCTCATGATTGAAGCTATATATACTATTTTCTGATATATCTTCTGCAATGTTGGTTTGGCAGTCATGAACTGCCTCAGTTTTAGTTTACGCCTGTCTTGAAATGACCTTATTTCTGCATTAATTTTAAAAGATAGCTTTGTTGGTCTGGAGAGATGGGTGAGCAATTAAGGTGCTCGTAGGCAAAGACAAATGACCCAGATTCAATTCCCCAGTACCCACATAAGCCAGATGCACAAGGTGGCACATGTGTCTGGAGTTAGTTTGCAGTGGCTAGAGGCCATAGAATGCCCATTCTCTCTCTCTCTCAAATAAATAAATAAGTAAATAAAGTATTTTTAAAAAATTCTTTGTTGGGCTGGAGAGATGGCTTAGCGGTTAAGCGCTTGCCTGTGAAGCCTAAGGATCCCGGTTCGAGGCTCGGTTCCCCAAGTCCTCCGTTAGCCAGATGCACAAGGGGGCGCATGCGTCTGGAGTTCGTTTGCAGAGGCTGGAAGCCCTGGCGCGCCCATTCTCTCTCTCTCTCTGTCCCTCTATCTGTCTTTCTCTCTGTGTCTGTCGCTCTCAAATAAATTAAAAAAAAAATTCTTTGTTGAATATAGCAATCTTGGTTGGCAGTCATTTGCTTTCATGACTTGAAAGACATCACTCTATGTTTTCCTGGCTTTGAAGGTGGCTAATGAGACATGTAATGTTACATTACATGTAATATTTTCCTTTGAGAGCTGTATTTTATCGCTTATAGCTTTTAATATTGTTTCTGTTTTAGCATTTTCTACATCTTGACTGTAATATGTTGCTTCTGTTTTGTCTTTTCACACTAGAGAGCCATGTGCTGCAGCTGTGTTTGGTTTGGTTTTCTTCTTTTTTTGATGCATCACCCATCTTTCTTTGCCCTTTTTCTGCATCCTCTCACTCTACTTGAATTCTTAAAGCTTTCCCTTTATTTTGTGGATTAGAGTTCATCTTTTCCTTACTTCCACCTTCATCTTTCACAGAGTCATACACAAGCAGATTCTAGACTATGATTGTGCTTGAGAGTCCTCTATGGTCCAGTTGAATTCTCCTTCTTCTTTTGATTTTCCCTCTGGATGAAGTGTACATCATTGAAACTGTGTGTTAAACTATTGTATCAGAATCTATTCCTTTATGTCTACTAATACTATATACAGGTGGATGCTGTAATATAAGGTGTGTATATATTTAGAAATGTTATTTTCTTTTGCTGGATTGATCCAGTTATTATTTTAGAATAACCACTCTGGTCTTTTTTTTTTTTTTACTGCTTTCCATTTAAAGTCTACTTTATTTCATATAAATATGGCCACTCTTGCTTTCTTTTGGATTCTGTCTACATTAACATTTTATTCAAATTCCATTACTTTCTATCACTTACAGTCTATGTGTGTCCTTAAGGGTGAATTAAAATTAATTTTTTTGAAAATGATATAGAGATCATAGAGAAGGGTCATTTTTGTTTCATGTGTTCACTTACTTGATGTCTTTTAATTGACTAAAAAATTACTCCAATAGTTTGTTCTATTGCCTTGTTAATTGTTTTTGGTTCATATGTTTTTACTTTGGGGTTACCACAAAGTTTAGAGATAATACCACTTATAACAGAATGTTAAAATGATAGCAATATAACACCATTAAAAAGGTAAAATAAGAAATTATATTAATAATGCTACACTTTCACTCCATTCCTCCCCACATTTTGAATCTTTTTCTTTTGAGACAGAATGTTACTCTGTAGCCTACAGTGGCCTTGACTTTGCAATAGTCCTTGGACCTCAGCCTCCCAGGTGCTGGGATTACAGTGGTGTGAGCCACAAAACCCAGCTGTCCCATTTTGAATTTTTGATGTCTTGTTTATATTCTCCTGTATAGCCTATCTCTTATTATTAATGTAAATATTAGTCTTTTTAACTATTTATTTTGCCTTCATACTAAAGATTTGTTTGTATACCATGTTAATAATATGAGAGCATTCTTAGTTCTTTTTTTTTTTAATTTTTTTTAAATTTATTTATTTGAGAGCGACAGACACAGAGAGAAAGACAGATAGAGGGAGAGAGAGAGAATGGGCGCACCAGGGCTTCCAGCCTCTGCAAACGAACTCCAGACACTTGCGCCCCCTTGTGCATCTGGCTAACGTGGGACCTGGGGAACTGAGCCTCGCACCGGGGTCCTTAGGCTTCACAGGCAAGCACTTAACTGCTAAGCCATCTCTCCAGCCCGCATTCTTAGTTCTTATAGATATGCTTATGATAGAGTTTTATATCATCTGATGTCTTCTTCTTATTACTTTTCCTTATTTTTAAATATTATTTTATTAATGAGAAACAGAGAGAGAGAGAGAGAGAGAGAGAGAGAGAGAGAGAGAGAGAGAGAGAGAAAGAGAGAGTTGGTGCACTGGGACTTCCAGCCACTGCAAATGAACCCAAGATGCATGCACCACCTTGTGCACATGTGTGACCTTGTGTGCTTGTGTCACCTGTGTGTCTGGCTTACATGGGATCTGCAGGTAAGCACCTTACTGCTAAGCCATCTTTCCAGCCCTACTTTCCCTTATTTCTTCAGAATTCCATTCTGCATTTCAGTCCAGATCTGATAGAGAAACGGTCTCTCAGTTTTTGCTTGGGAATGTCTTTATCTCTCATTCACTTCTAAAGAAAATCTTTTTTCTTTTTTTTGGTTAATAGTTTTTATTTTTTTTCTTCAGTACTATGAAGTTTTTATACCTAAAGATATCCACTGAAAAGTGATCTCAGGTGAGCTGGGACACTTAATGTGTTGCTTCTTTTCTCCAGCTGCCATGAGGATCCCCTCATTGTCATTCATTGGCAAGAGCTTGGTGATAAGTCATTTTCAGATGTACTTGGTCAGACTAAATTTGGTGATCTTTTGAAAAATTTATTTTACTTTATTTTATTTTTTTTGAGGTAGGGTCTCACTTTAGTCCAGGCTGACCTGAAACTCACTATGTAATCTCAGGGTAGCCTCAAACTCATGCCGATCCACCTACCTCTGCCTCCCAAGTGCTGGGATTAAAGGCGTGTGCTCCCACGTCTGGCTTATTTATTTATTTATTTTTTGAGGTAGGGTCTCACTCTAGTTCAGGCTGACCTGTAATTCACTATGTAGTCTCAGGGTGGCCTCGAACTCATGGTGATCCTCCTACCTCTGCCTCCCAAGTGCTGGGATTAAAGGTGTGAGCCACCACGCCTGGCTCCTTATTTTTTGTTTTTAAATATTTTATTTTTATTTATTTATTTGATGAGAGAGAGAGAGAGAGAGAGAGAGAGAGAGAGGGAGGGAGGGAGGGAGAGAATGGGTGCACCAGGGCATCCAGCCACTGCAGAAGAACTCCAAATGTATGCATACCCTTGTGTATCTGGCTAATGTGGGTCCTGGGGAATTGAACCTGGGTCCTTTGGCTTTGCAGGCAAATGCCTTAACTGCTAAGCAATCCCTCCAGCCCTAAATTTGGTGATCTTTTACTTTCTTGCATCTGGATATTTGTGTCCTTTCATTAGGTTTGGGCAGTTTACTCTTATTTTTTTTTTATTTGAATAAGCCTTCTATACTTTTGGTGTTTTCAAGTTCCTCTTCAAATGCACTAACTTGAATATTTCCTCTTTTGATGTTGCCCTAAAATTCATATGACCATTCTTTAGACTTCTTAATTCACTTGGAATCTTTAGTTCATGTGAAGGCAGTTTGTTGTATAAATGACTGTCCAAATTAATATTTCTTTGGGGAGAAGATCCATGAAGGCTGTTGGTAAACTATCTTATCCTCTCACTTTTTTTCTTTTTTACCAAAATAAACTTTATCCAAAAAATGTTCTTGTAGAAAAAAAAAATGTCCATCTCTTTTATCTTATCATTAAAAGTCTTCTACATTTTCGTCCCAACTTAACTTTTTATTACTCTTTCATTCATACCTCTGTATATCTGTATATATTTGTGGCACATGGTTAGTTATGGAACTTCTAGTTGCCTTTGAGCAAGAGTCACTATCCCTGGGGAAGGAACTTTCACAACTATAAACCAATGGCTAAATGATCATTATCAAGACTGTATTTATGAGGAATTGTTAGTATACGCTTGAAATTTACCTTTATAGTTATATATTTAAAAATCTTTTATACCAAGAATGGGAATATAGCATAGTGTAGGAAAGAAATTAAGGCAATATATAGGAAGACAATGAAAGTAAGGGGAGGGGTTGTAAATCAAACTACAAAGCTTACAACTAAGAACATGAACATGAGTAGTAGGCAAAAAGGTTGGTCTGGGTACTTGGTTCAGGAGAGTGTTTCAGCAAATAGCAAATAGGTTCTGGTCACACTTAACGTGGATTTGGATGATTCCTTTCTTTGAAAATTATAATTACAACTAATTTTGATTATAATAAATTCATCTGGATTGAGAATTAATGATTTGGCATATTCCTGACCAAATAGAGATGTTATCACAGTAGGTATTGAATAAATACTTGTTAAATAACTAACTGTATGACCTGTCTAGGTGAAATGCTTGACATAGCATATTAAGGAAAAAAAAACAAAACAAAACACGATTGCTGAGGTAAGCAATGTGGAGTCTTAGAGGGGCAGATTAACAAATTCTGAAAGCATAGTAATAGGTGCTTTTATATCTGATCCCTAGACATTGAACCTTTTGAGTGAAGAACATAGTTTTATAGAAAGGCTTTGGAAGTACGCTGCTGGTTGGGATTCTGACTTTCATTTTCTTCATCTGTCTCTGTGTTTTTGTTCCTCAGCTTTCTCATCTGTAAAATGTCACCTTGAAAGACTATTAGAAACTTGCAAAGGTAAAAGTAATCCAACTAGTTTAATGCCTGGTACTATGCAGGAAACTATCTATCTGGTTAGTAGGTATTAAGTACTATTTGAGGATTCTAGAGGCAATTTCTCTGGAAGTAGTTAAAAAGATAATTAATGATATGGATAGTTTAGGTCTTGCACTTCCCTGGAGATAGCCCAGTAAATCTTTCATGATTCATCAGGACTACAAAATAAAATTTGTCATGAAATGTACAAGCCAATATCAGATAGCAGGCATGATTATTGTTTTGGTGATTTTTACCTTATATTATAAATTGTGTATAAAAATGGCACCTGCCCATTGAACCACATATAGCAGCATGAAACAGTTTTGCCAAGATAGAATGAGATGATTAAATAAGCCTGTTCTTTCAGAAAAGAATCTGTAGATTGAGGGTGACTTCATAGATGACATTTTATGGTGAAATTTTCAATAGCTAGTGGTTTATTTGTAAAAGGCTCCAATGTTAATGTTGTATTTTCTTTATCTCTCCATCCTGAAAGACCACTGGAAATATATTTTAAAAAGTTCATTTATTATTTATTTGCAAGGTGGGGGGGGGGAGAGAGAGAGAGAGAGAATGGTAACACAGGGCCTTCTGCCACTGTAAATGCATTCCAGATGCATGTGCCACTTTGTGCATCTGGCTTTATGTGGGTACTGGGGATTTTATCCTGGGCAGTCAAGCTTTCAAGCAAGTGCCTTGGACCACTGAACTATCTCACCAGCCCCTGGAAATAAGTTTTCCTCTCATTACAAAGTGTAGTATCTGAGTAGAGCTGAAGAAACTTGTGATTTACAATTGGAACTACTTGGAGACATTTTGAAATGTTTTTATAGCGTGTTTATTCCTATAGCATCTAATGGGTTTTAGTGGTTAATACGTTACATTTACCTGAGATTTCACTACCATTCCTTGTACAAAGGATCAACATTTGCTTTATTTGTCTAAAAGATTAATGGTATTTTACTGAATTTCTAGTAGTGGTTCTGTTTATAGCAGAAACATGTCAGACTAATATTTTTTTAAACTGCATTATATTTTAAACTAGAAAAAACAGTTTAAAGAAAGATTCATTTGTCCTGAAGAGTATTTCATATTATTCAAAAAGCATTCAGGAAGTGGAAAGGTAGCTACCTCCTGATAGTTTCTTAAATATATATTTTTTCCTAATACAGCTAAGTTGCTCTTTAATTATATATAACTCAAAGTTTGGAAAACATGCCTTGATTTAGAAACTTATTTAAAAACATCTTAATTTGGGCAGAGAAGATGGTTCAGTGAATCAAGAATTTGCTACTCAAGCCAGAGTACCAAAGTTGGATTCTCAGACCTCAAGTTAAAAAAAAAAAAAGCTAAAAGCTATGGTAGGGTTCTGTAATAAACTTATTTATTTGCACTTCATCCATATATTGGATTTTATGATATATATGCTCATTTAATCTAGACTTCTTATATGTGCATATTAGGAACAACTTAGAAGTGATTTGTAAAGTTCAGTCATATCTAAGTCAATGGGAAATTTATTATTTATATCTTTCTGTATTTTATTATATATTTAGTTGATATATAGATATATGTATATATATCTATATCTCTATCTATCTATCTATCTATCTATCTGGAGATAAAGCAAGAAAAATGGGCATGCTAGGACCTCTAATCACTTCAAATGAACTCCAGATGCATGTGCCCCCCCTTTGTGCATCTGGCTTACGTGGGTCCTGGGGAATTGAACCAGGGTCCTTTGGCTTTGCAGGCAATTGCCTTAACAACTAAGCCATCTCTCTAACCCACACTCTGTATTTTAAAGTCAATAGCACTGTAATATTATTGGTTAAAAAATCATTTGTATACAGATTGATGGACTCTAAATTCTGTGTTTTTTTTTTCCCCATAGCTTCATAACAAGTGATAAGAAAGTATAGGCACATTAGGCTGGAGAGATGGCTTAGCAGTTAAGGCACTTTCCTGCAAAGCCTATGGACCCAGGTTTGATTCCCTAGGACCCATGCAAGCCAGGTACACAAGGTAGCACGTGTCTAGAGTTCATTTGCAGTGGCTGGAGGCGCTGGGGTGCCCATTCTCTCTATCTGCCTTTCTCTCTCAAAACAAGTAAATAAATACTTAAAAAATAGGCACTAAAAAAATTTCTGCATTTAGTGGAATCAGAGTTTGTCTTGCAAACTTGCCAAAGGGTTATGGACATTCCTTTTGATATTCAAATTGTTAGAATACCTTTGATGGAAAAGATGTTGATCTGGAGGCTGGAAATAGATGGCTTAGTGTTTAAGACATTTGTTTGTGAAGCCAAAGGACACAGGTTTGATTCCCCAGGACCCACGTAGCCAGATGCACCAGGGGCATATGCATCTGGAGTTTGTTTGCAGTGGCTATAGGCCCTAGCATGCTCATTCTCTCTGTGTATTCTCTCTATCTGCTTGCAAATAAATAAATAAAATATTAAAAAAAATTCATCACACTGTAAAGAAAGTTCTGGATTAGTGGCCTGGGTCCTTGGCAGCTGAGGAGAAATGGTTTTGGACATGACATAAACCTGAGAGTATAAAGCTTTTTCCTCACAAATCTGCCTTACTGCCAAAATACCCTGAGAACATCATCTGTGAGTGTTCTATCTGATTAGAAGATCTATGGAAGGAATGGCTTCCATTTTCAGACAGAGAACACCTGCTACCTAAGCAAGGTCTAGATCAACAGTAGGTCCTAGATATTATTACCTGCACTGGGCAAGGAGAACATGGGAATCATCTCCAAAGCGAGGCTTTCCATGAATGAAGAAAGCATGGGGAATTTGTTCAGATGATCCATACATATTCATGTAGTAGTGGGTCCATTACTAAGCATGTTTAGTTAAAGACTACATCTCTGAGCATGCTCAGTTTAAGGTTGTAATTTAAAAAGGAAAGATAGTAGACACATTTTGGGGGTTGTTTAGCTCATACTCTTAGAGCACATATGTAAAAGATTAAAGTGACAGAAAGAAATGCCTCTAGTCATACACAACTTGTACCATAAAGTTTTAGCTAAAAATAAAGGAAATTATACTTTGAAGTATCTTTCCCCTGAAGATGCCTGCCTTGCTTAGTCACTAACAAATAAGCAGGGAATATTGTTCAAATTCAGGTTTTGATTCATTGTATATCGGGGTGAGATTCCACATTTCTAACACATTATCAAGTGTTTTTATTCCTGCAGATCCAAGGTCCACACTTTGTGCAGCAGGGTATGGTAGACAGATTTATGGGCCCTAAGAGGATTCTTGATACTATGAGTATCTTACATGGCTAACGGCACTTTGCAGATGTGGTTAAGTTTACCAATTAGTCCATTGGTACTTAAATATGATGGTTTTTATGAGTGGGTGAACCCTTAACATCAGAGTTGAGAGGAAGACAAATCTGAGAGAGTTCATCTGTGCAAGGACGTGATCTACCACTGTTGGCTTGAGATGGAAGGGTCATGTGGAAATTATGGGGAGGGTATTTCTATCAACATCTTCAATGAGCTTGGAAGATGATGATACTTTCCCAGAGCATCCAGTATGGGATGCAACCTGTTGCCTGATTTTGTCCTGTGAGACTGGGAGAGCTATTGGTACCCAGGCTTTTGACCTACTGAAACTATGAAAGGAGAAATGTGTATTGGTTTAAACTGTTAAGCTTCAAGTCATTTGTTATAGTAGAACAAGGTAATCTAGAGTTCCTAACATTTAGGAAGGAGAATGAAATTATTTCACTTTAACAGGGTAAATTTGTGATTTAGATCCAGGGAAGATATGAGAGCAAACAGGGTTGGCCTTTAGTATTGACTAGGTCTCTAGGGCTCTCAGAATTATTAAGGACACTGGGCCCTGGATAATCAAAAACATTTTCAAAGTAGAAAGATAGGGCCTTGGAGTCCTATTAAAATAGAACATTTAAAGAGATTGGAGCCTTTGAAAGCAAAATGGGACTTAGAGATCAAAAACAATGTATGTAGGTTACATGTAATATCAATATATTTGGAGACATTTCTCCAAAGATTCCTTGTATTTCTACATTCATATGAACAAAAGCACTGGCAGTTTTTACTGTGGATGATCTTTTCAGGATGTTTGTAGGAAGAATAGCCTTGGAAAAGACATAGATTCTGGCATCCAAGAAATTTTTATAATAGAAAGTAGGGGTAGATTTATTTACCACCATGCATATTATCTTTATAGATAATATTTCCCTCATAGACAAGGCTGACAGATTGATTTGCTGTATATTTTGAAAGAGTGGTGGCATAGGGCAAACCCACTGAGTGCTTAGCATCTACTCTGGGTGCTCAGCATTGCCTCTCTGACCTTTTACACAAGAGGACCCAGTCTGTATGCTAAGCTCATGCATGCTGTGGCATGAGCATTGAATTTCTTTGTCTTGGACCTAGGAATTTCATATCTTCTGCCCACATCCAGGAAGCTAATATAGCTTCTTTGAAGCTACTGTGTGTAGCTAACCTCTTAGCTTACAATAGGTTAAAAGCTTAGACCTTTCACAGTCCTCAATTATGTATGAATTAGTTTATATGTGTGCATATTGTAGGTTAAAATTTTAAATGTTTTTATCATAAAGTAAGAAGTTGAAAATTTATGCTCTATCTACTATAGGATGATATAGAGTTTCTTTAAAACATTTTTTTTTTGTTTTATGTTTATTTATTTATTTGAAAGTGACAGACAGAGAAAGAGGGAGAGAGAGAAAGAGAGAGAGAGAGAGAAAGAGAGAGAGAATGGGCATGCTAGGGCCTCCAGCCACTGCAAACGAACTCCAGACACACATGCCCCCTTGTGCATCTGGCTAATATGGGTCCTGGGGAATCGAGCCTCAAACTGGGGTCCTTAGGCTTCACAGGCAAGCGCTTAACTGCTAAGCCATCTCTCCAGACCAATATAGAGTTTCTTAATGCATGAGTTCAGAAAGTTTTTGGCTAACCAGCACACTTCTTAAAATCATGGAGTTTATAGTGAATCCTACCATTAAAGAAATATCACAGTTAGCAGGGAGTCCAGAAGGTTTCTTGAAGTAAGCAGTTATGCTTAACTTCAATATTTATTTTCCTACTTTGTTTAGCACTTTAAGGTAGCATATTTCCTAAATAACATTTTTTTTTTTTTTTTGAGGTAGGGTTTCACTCTAGCTCAGGTTCTCTTGGAATTCACTTTGTAGTCCCAGGGTAGCCTCAAATTCATTGCAATCCTCCTATCTCTGCCTCCCGAGTGCAGGGATTAAAGGCACGTGCCACCACGCCAGGCCTAAATAACATTTGATATTATGTGGAATTTTTTCTTGCATGAACATTTTATGAAATTATGTTTGTATCATTTAAGTTATAATCATAATGATGCTAGGTTCTTTTTTTTGTTTGTTTGTTGAGGAAAGGTCTCACTCTAGCCCAGGATGACTTGGAATTCACTATGTAGTCTCAGGCTGGCCTTGAGCTCACAGTGATCCTCCTACCTCTGTCTTCTGAGTACTGTGATTAAATGTATATGCCACCACACTTGACTTGATGCTAAGTTTTTTGATTAAACTTTTCTTGTTATATATTCTAAAATTTGGGGCTTATGATAAGCCCTTGATAAACATTTAGTGGATTAATTAGTATTCTCAACCATTTATATGAAGATTATTTTTTTCAGGAGGACCTTAGAAAATAGAGCCTCATTGGAGAAAAATGCCATCAAAATTTAGTAAATTTAAAAACACATTTTATTTATTTATTTGCAAGCAGAGAGAGAAAAAGAGAAGGGGGGGAAGAGAATGGGCACACCAGGGCCTCTAGTCATTTGCAAATGAACTCCAAATACATGTGCCATTTTTGTGCATCCGGCTTATGTGAGTACTGGAAAATTGAACTCAGATCAATATGCTTTGTAGGCAAGTTCCTTAACCACTGAGATATCTCTCTAAATCCTAAAATTTAGTAAATTTTTAATGCCATTTCTAGGTAGTTCGAGATATTCTATAAAGTATAACAGCCTTGTTTTCATCATTTAGATCCATCATGAAGAACATAAGTGTGAGTACAACCTGAAAATACTTGATGACTTTCATTTTCTAAAACCATTGTACTCAGATGCTGGGGAAGTTTCAGATATGCAAAGTACAGCTTGTTTGATAGCAGATATCACTTAATGTTCTGTATCAACATTTTCTTGGCTGTGCTTATTGAATATTCATTGTGTCTACCAAGCCAGATTAAATATTTGTATGCAAAACTGCTCAGATTTTAGAAATACTGAAAGTGTGTTGTTTTTTTGTTTTTAACCACCACTATTTCTCCATCTGCCTTTTCATAGGTTTCTGCCAAATAGAAGAACATGAAAAACAATTGAGGCTAAACATTACCATGTTTTGAAATTTTGTGTTTGTTTGTAGTGGGATAGCAATAGCAAGTAGTTCAGTCGTGAGACATTGTTCCTGTTTAGCAAGGAAGCTAAGTACCTGGCAGAATGCAGTAGGAGGTAGTGAGATGGTGCATGGAGGGAAATAATTCTTTCTCCTCTTTCTTTTGGGAATGAAGAAATTCTGTATTACCACAAAAATCATGACTATGTGAGGTGACAGATACACTAGATAAATTGTGGTAACTATTACATAATGTATATAAATATCAAAACATCACATTTATTATCTTATATATCATTTTAATCTGTCAATCATGCCACAATAAAGCTTGGGAATAAATGAAATAGACCTATTTTTTTTTTTTTTTTTGGTTTTTCGAGGCAGGGTCTCACTCTAGCCCAGGCTGACCTGGAATTCACTATGGAGTCTCAGGGTGGCTTCCAACTGAAGGGTGGCCTCCAACTGAAGGCGATCCTCCTACCTCTGCCTCCCGAGTGCTGGGATTAAAGGTGTGCGCCACCACGTCCGGCTAGACCTATCTTTATTTTGTAGGCAGGGCTCATCTAATTAGCCTGTTTTTTTCCCCCATTTAAACTTTTGTGGGCTGGAGAGATGGCTTAGCATTTAAGGTATTTGCCTGCAAAGCCAAAGGACCCTGGTTCAATTCCCTAGGACCCATGTAAGCCAGATGCACAAGGGGCACATATGTATGGAATTTGTTTGCAGTGCTGGAGACCCTGGCATGCTAATTCTTTCTCTTTCTCTCTCTCAAATAAATACATAAATAAATAAAATATATAAAAGATTGACCATTATTCAATTAATTTATCAGTGCATTTTATATACAAAGTACATTTATTTAAACAAAGCAGGCTCTTTTCTTTTAATATTGTAGGCCCTATCTGACTCCCTTGTTATTCAACAGAGAATAATGTCAAATTTTCTTTGCCATGGCACAGATGTGTTTGCAGGACTTACTTTGAATCCACCTCTCTAAGATCATTTGGCTTTCCCCACAGATCATTGTCAAAATGGATTTGTTTTTGCTCTTACACCTTCTTGAGGATTGTTACTCAATATTATGTGATTAGTGAGGATCAATTTAAGAGATTTAGATCACATAAATTATTTGAAGTGGAACACAGCATCTGTAGGAACTCTGTTCTCATAGAACGTGAAACATTCCTTGTATCATTAATGTTTTTTCCCTGCTTTGTTCATTGGATGAGTAAAGTGCTGTGATTTGAGGCTGGAAATTATTTCAGCTGATGAGATAATATTTTAATATGTGTTCTGTTTCCATTTGTCTTTGTTGTGATGTTTATGCTTGACTTATTTCATCAAAGCAATTTCTTAATGTTGGATATATAAATGTGATTCACATTACTGAGAATGTAGCAGTGATATTGCTCTTCATTTGACATCTACTAGACTCTCATAGGAATGCTTTATTCTGAGAATTGGGGAACTTATGCAATATCCCTAGAAATAAATTTTATGAGATCCTGGAAATGAGCTTTGAACAATCTAAGAGGTGCGTAAACTGTGAGAGCTCAAACCATGTCTTCTAACTTGAATGTAACCCTGTGATGCTGGGGGTAGAGTAGCTACTTGAAAACCATCTTAAGAAGTTTGAAGAACCAGGATTTTCAAGACCTCAGTGAACAGTGTTATTCCTTATGCCCTTGACTTCCTGTCTGCCCTATATGCAGGAACTTAAAGAACATTTGGTATATGGATGAGTGAGATGATGAATGAAATGTGGCCTTTAGATTGTTTTAAAGATAATCTCTTAGAAATATTTTAAAAAATGACATGTCAATTGCATTGAATGGAGGTGTGGGCATGTCATGTATGATGGAGGCTAACTGTATGCAGTTCTTGAAAATGGAAAAGAAGAGAGGTGAAGAGTTTCTCTTTCTATGACAAGATGGCATGATTAGGTCCGTACTGATCTCTCAGTCCCATCTGGAGCCTGAGAAGGACTTCTATTAGGTTTGTTTTTTAAATTTATATATTTATTTATGAGAGACAGAGGGGGGGGGGAGAGAGAGACAGAGAGAGAAAGAGAGAGAGAGAATGAGAATGGGTGTTCCAGGGCCTCTAGCCACTGCAAACAAACTCCAGATGCATGTGCAACCTTGCACATATGGCTTATGTGGCTACTGGGGAATCAAACCTAGATCCTTAGGCTTCTCAGGCAAGTGCCTTAACTGCTAATCTATCTCTCCAGCCCCTATTAGGGCTTAAGAGTCTGAATTCTTTCACTAGAAACAACCCTTTTGTAAATAGAATCCATTCTTTGAGATGGAATGAAGCCACACTGTACCCTGGTATTTATGCATATGTCTTGGCAGGTGAGCAGAGTTCCTTGCCCAGAACATGCTTCTCTATAAAGTTGTGTCCCCATCAAATGTGTCCATATTTTGATTCAAAAAGGATTGGTGAGGATGATGTCTGTGGTGTTTCTCTCTATGGTTATAGTTTGAGGCAGGCATCGATGTAAAGGTGTCTTCATTTTTTCATATTTGTGTAGCTTCTCGACATCATTTTATTAGCACTGAACTCAATAGGGACAAGATTTTCTGGTAAACTTTTGTGTTCGTTGCTTGTGAAAATATCAATTTAAGAGAGTCTAATGGAGGCATTGTGGCCTAGTGACCAAGGGGTAGGAACTCTGGTTTTGACTTTGGCCTTGGAGAAATTTGTTATGAGCTATTTTAGCAGAACTCGAATTGTTGAGAAACAAACTGGCATTTTTCTTTTATGGAAGAAAGCATGTGGGAATTCTCAGATGTCTGTCTGAATTAGAAAAGAATCCGGTGTCCTAAAAATTTCCCAAGTGTTAGTAACTATTTGACCTACTGTCAAAATTATACTGAGATTTTGAAAAAAGACAAAATAAAAGAAGCACATAAATATAATGCTTTAAAACAAAGCCCCCATTTCTATCCAGGTATATATGTATTTTTTAATATATATTAATTTATATTTATTGTATATATTATTATGTACTATATTAATTTATATTAATATATATATGTGTGTGGATATATTATTGACAACATCTATGCTTACAGACAACACACCATGGTATTTCCCTCCCCCCACTTTCCCCTTCATAACTATGCTTTCCATCATATCCTCATATCCCCTCCATCTCTCCATTAGTCTCTCTTTTAATTTGATATCATCATCTTTTTCTCCTATTATGAGGGCCTTGTGTAGGTATTGCTTGACACTACTAGGTCATGAATATCGAGGCCCATTTCTGTCCAGACCGTTGTATGTAAGGAGTGGTACCCTTCCTTTGGATCTTAACATTCTTTCCACTACCTCTTCTGCAATGGACCCTCACTTGGAGGGTGTGATAGAGATGTTTTACTGTTGGACACTCCTCTGTCCCTTCTTCTCAGCACTATGTTGCCTTTTGGGTCATCCCAGTGGTTATAACCATCTGAAAAGAGAAGCTTCTCTAACCAGAAGCAAGAGTAGTATTAATATATGAATATGAACATTAAGTATAGTGCTTTCAGGGGCAATTTGGTAAGAATAATATATGCATTTATCCAGACAAAAGCAGGCTTTATACCCATAAGTTTCATGATTTCCCCTGCCATAGGTTTTTGATTAAGTTTTCAGTACCAGGCATGTATTAATTCCCATAGAGCAGACCTTCAGATAAATTAAAGAGCAGTTGGTTTCTCCCGGGGCAGACATGACACTATTACACTCATTTGGTCATTTGGCCTGTCTGGCCAATCTTGAGGCTTCCAGTGTCCATTGTTTTCACTGCTGATGACTCTGTCTCCCATAAGGCTGTATGCAGTGCAGCTTTCCAACTTTCAGTTGGCTGGGCTAAAGGGAGAAGGTTTTCAGCTCAGCACCAGCTTGATTTCTCAGTGACTTTGCCACTCAGGCATGGGAGATCTTAAGCAATAGGGTCTTACTATCTCTATCTCATGGGAAATCAAGGGACTTGGCAATAGCCTGTAATGATTTGGAGGTGACAGGGATCTCCCTGGTCAACAACTCACTGGAAGGTATCCCATACCTGGCACTGAAAATTTTCTACTAACAATCTATAGCTTTTGGATGTGCCATTATTCAAGAAGGTAGATTTTCATATGTCTTAATCAGAATATCTTGAAGTTTGATTGACTCTCCCCCTGCCCTTCTTTTACACAATCACTTCCCCTGACCTCACTTAGTTCTTTCCCCTTCCTGTAATCTGTTGTTCTACTTACATATATAAAATACTGCCCTCTTAAGTCCTGACCTCTCCACCCTCCCTTATAGCTGTTTTCTAGCTTATGGGCTTCTGCTACTGATTTTTGGTTCCAGCTCACACACAGGTCTATACATTTGCAGCAAGGATCCATATATGAGAAAGAACATGCGATGTTGGGTTTTCTGAGTCTGGGTTACCTCACTTAGTATAATCCTTTCCAGATCCATCCATTTCCCTGCATATTTAATAATTTCATTTTTTTTTTACAACTGAATAGAACTACATTGTGTAAATGTACATCTTTCTTATCCATTCATCTGGGGATAGACATCTAGGCTGGTTCCATTTCCTAGCTATTGTGAATAGAGCAGCAATAAACATGGTTGTGCAAATATCTCTATGGTAGCAAGAAGAGTCATTGGGATATATGCCTAGAAGTGTTATAGCTGAATCATATGGTAAATCTATTTTTAGTTGTCTCAAGAACCTCCACACTGATTTCCACAATGGCTGTACCAGATTATGTTCACACCAACAGTGTAGAAGGGTTCCCCTATTACTGCACTCTTGCCAATATTTATTGTCATTTGTTTTCTTGATGGTAGCCATTCTGACAGGAGAGAGATGGAATCTCAAAGTAGTTTTAATTTGCAATTCCTCTGATGGCTAAGTATGTAGAACACTATTTTAGATGTTTATATGACATCTGTATTTCTTCCTGTGAGAACTTGCTTTTAGTTCCATAGCCACTCCCACCCCCCTCCCCGCTTTTTTTTGATTTTCAAAGTAGGGTCTCACTCTAGCTCAGGCTGACCTGGAATTCACTATGTAGTCTCAGGGTGACCTCGAACTCATGGCAATCCTCCTACCTGTGCCAATGGGTGCTGGGATCAAAGGCATTCACCACCACACCCAGCCCATAGCCCATTTTTAATTGGGTTGTTTGATTTCTTATTGTTCTGTCTTTGGGGTTCTTTGTATATACTGAATATTAATCCACTGACAGATGTGTAGCTGGAAAAGATTTCCTCCCATTCTGTAGGTTGTCTCTTTGCTCTATTCACAGTGTACTTTGCTGTACAAAAGATTTGTAATTTCATGATATCCCAGTGGTTGATTAGCGGTTTTGATTCATGAAAAATTGGGGTTATATTCAGAAAGTCGTTACCTAGGCCAATATACTGAAGGGTCTTCCATACCTTTTCCTCTAGTAAGTTCAGAGTTTCATGTTCGATATTAAGATCCCTGATCCACTTGGATTTGATTCTTCTGCATGTAGGAAGACAAGGATCTATTTTCATCCTTCTACATATTGATATCCAGTTTTCTCAGAACCATTTGTTGAAGAGGCTGTCTTTTCTCCAACAAATATTTTTGGCATTTTTGTCAAAAATCAGATGTCTGTAGCTGCCTGAATTAACACCTGGGTCCTCTTTTCTGTTCCATTCTTTTCCATGTGTGTCTTTGTGCCAATACCATGCTGTTTTTGTTACTATGGTTTTGTAATATAGCTTAAAAATCAGGTATGGTGATACCACCAGCCTTATTTTTGTTGCTGAAAGTTATTTTGACTACTCGAGTGTTTTTTTTTTTTTTTTTTTTTTTTTTTTGTGTGTGTGTGTGTGTGTCCTTCCAAATGAATTTTAGGATTTTTTTTTCTATTTCTGTGAAGAATGCCATTGGAATTTTAATGGAGTTTTCATCAAATATGTAGATTGCTTTTGGAAAGATTGCCATTTTCACAATATTGATTCTTCTAATCCAAGAACGTGGGATGTCTTTCCATTTCCTTGTGTCTTTTGAGATTTCTTGCTTGATTGTTTTTAAGTTCCCATTGTAGAGATCCTTCACTTCCTTGGTTGAGTTTATTCCAAGGTTCTTTCTTTCTTTCTTTCTTTCTTTCTTTCTTTCTTTCTTTCTTTCTTTCTTTCTTTCTTTTTCTTTCTTTCTTTCTTTCTGCAATTGTGAATGGGAGAGATTCCTTGATTTCATCTTCAATGTGTTTGTTATTAGCATATAGGAAAACTGCTGATTACTGTGTATTTACTTTGTGGCTTCCTATGTGGCTAAAAGTGTTTATCAGCTCTAACAGTTTGGTGGTAGAGTCTTTAGGGTCTTTTATGTATAGAGTTATATCATCTGCAAATTAGGATAATTTGATCTCTTCCTTTCCATTTTGCATCCCTTTTATGAGTGTCTCTTGCCTTATTGCTATAGCTAAGTCTTCCAGTACTATATTAAATAAAAGTGGGGACAGTTTTGTTCCTGAATTTAATGGAAAAGCTTCAAGTTTTTCTCCATTTCGTATTATGTTGGCTCTAGGTTTGTCATAAATAGCCTATATTATGTTGAGGTATGTTCCTTCTATTCCCAGTTTCTTTAATACTTTTACCATGAAAGGATGTTGGATTTTGTTGAATGCCTTTTCTGCATCTATTGAGATGATCATGTGACTTTTGTCCTTCAGGTCATTTATATGATGTATTGCATTTATCAATTTATATAGGTTGAACCATCCCTGCCTTTCTGGGATAAAGCCAACTTGGTTGGGGTGAATAATCTTTTTGTTACATTCTTATATTCTTTTGGCAATATTTTGTTCAGAAGTTTTACATATATGTTCATGAGGGAGATTGGTCTGTAATTTTATTTTTTTGTTCTGTTATTGTTTGGTTTTGGTATCAGGGTGATGCTGCCTTTGTAGAAGGAGTTCAGTAGAATTCCTTCATCTTCTATTTATGGAAAAAATTGAGAAGCAGTGGTGTTAGTTGTTCCATGAAAGTCTGGTAAAATTCACCAGTGACTCCATCTGGGCCTGGACATTTTTTAGTTGGGAGACTTTTTATAACTGCTTGGATCACCATACTTGTGATAGGCCTATTTAAATGGTTTATCTCATTTTGATTTAATTTTGGTAGGTCATATGAGTCAAGGAAATTATCCATTTCTTTCAGATTTTCAAATTTAGAGGCATGTATGTTTTTAAAGTATGTCCTTATGCTTTTCTGAATTTATTTGGTGTCTGTTGTAATGGTACATTTTTCATCTCTAATTTTATTAATTTTTATCTCATCTCTCTTCTGGTCAGATTTGCAAGGGTTTTAACAATCTTGTTTATCCTTTCAAAGAACAAACTCTTTGTGTCATTGATTCTTTGGATTATGTTTTGGTTTCTATTTCATTAATCTCGGCCCTAATCTTTATTATTTCTTCTCATCTCCTGATTTTTAAAAATATTTTATTTATTAATTTATTTGAGAGAGAGAGAAAGAGGTGGTGGGGTGGGGGAGAGAATGGTTGTGCCAGGGCCTCCAGCCACTGCAAACAAACTCCAGATTCATGTGCCACCTTGTGCATCTGCCTTACATTGGCCCTCTAGAATTGAACCAGGATCCTTCGGCTTTGCAGACAAACATGTTAACCACTAAGTCATCTCTCCAGATCCATCTACTGATTTTTGGTTTGCCTTGTTCTTCTTTTTCCAAGGCCTTAAGGAGAAGCATTAAGCTGTTTATTTGTGAACTCTGTAATTTCTTAATATAGGCACTTAGAGCTATAAATTTCCTTCTTAGGACTACCTTCATTGTATTTCAAAAATTTGAGAATATTGTATTATCATCATCATTTGATTCTATGATTTATTGATATCCTTTTTGATTTATTCAATGGCCCACTCATCATTAAATTGTGTACTGTTTAGTTTCCATGAATTTCTGTATGCTCTGTAGCTTTTCTTGCTGCAGATTTCCAGTTTGATCTCATTGTGGTTGGATAGAGTACAAGGGATTATTTCAGTTTTTCTGTATTGTTGAGATTTGCTTTGTGCCCTAATGTATGGTCTATTTTAGAAAATGATCCATGTGTTACTGAGAAAAATGTATATTCTGTAGCATTTGGATGGAATGTTCTGTAGATATCTGTTAGGTCCATTTGTTCCATGACATCATTTAATTCAGTTGTCTTCAGTTGTCTTTGTTTATTTTTTGCTGGGATGACCTGCCTCTTGATGAGAATGGAGTATTGAAGTCAGCCACTACAATTGTGTTTGATATTATTTGTGACTTTAAGTGTAAGAGTGTTGGTTTGATGAAATTAGGAGTCCCCATGTTAGGTGCATATATGTTTAGAATTGTGATGCCCTCCTGTTGGAGTATTCCTTTAATCAGTATAAAGTGACCTTCTTTATCTTTCCTCACTAATGTTGGTTTGAAGTCCATCCTGTCAGATATTAGGATAGCAACCCCTGCTTGCTTCCTAGGCCCATTTGCTTGAAATATCATTTTCCATCCTTTCACCCTAAGGCGGTATCTATCTTTCATTGAGAGATGAGTTTCCTAGAGGCAACAAATGGCAGGATCCTGCCTTTTAATCCAGTCTGAAAGCCTGTATCTTTTGGTTGGGAATTGAGGTCATTGATATTAAGAGTTATTATTGAAAGGTATCTATTTATTCTTGCCACTTTTCTTATTTTGTAGTGTTTTCTATTTTCCCTTTATTAACTTGTTTTAACTATTATTTGAGTGTGGTTTATTTTTTCCTATTTCCTCCTGTGTGTTTTCCTTTCTCTTCAGCATGAAGAATTCCTTCAAGTATTTTCTGTAGAACTGGTATAGTTGTCATATATTCCTTTAGCTTGTTTTTGTTGTGGAATGTCCTTATTTCTCCATTAATTTGGATAGGTAGCTTTTCAGGATTAAGTAATCTTGGTTTATTATCCAGAAGTTAGAATACATAATTTCTTGCTTTTAAAGTTTGTTTTGTGTGAACTGCTATTATTCTGATTGGCTGCCTTTGTAAGTTACTTGCTTTTTCTCTGTAACTGCTTTCAATATAATTTTTTGGTTTGTGTGCTTATTAGTTTAATTATAACATGGCAAGGAGAGGTTCTTTTCAGGTTTGGTCTGTTTGGTGTTCTAAAAGCTTCTTGTATTTATTTCCCAATTTTGGGAAAATTTTATTCTGTGATTTTATTGAGAACACCTACTAAGCCTCTGGATTGAAATTCTTCATCTGTATAACTCTGATTTCTTGTTTGATCTTTTCATAGTGTCCTAGATATCTTGAAATTCCCATTCATACATTCCTATTAGCTTGTCTTTCTCTTTGTTGGACTGTATTAGGTCTACCACCTGGTTTTCTAGTTTAGATATTCTGTTCTCTCCTTCATCCATTCTACTGGTGAGATTTCCAGAGTTTTTTTATTTGACTGACTGTGTTCTTCAGAGCTAGTATTTCAGCCTGTTTTTTTTTTTCTTCAGTAATTCTATTTCCTTACTCATGTCTTCTAATGACCTCCTTATTTCATTAAGCTGGTTTCCTGTGTTCTCTTTCAGGAATTTGTTTTCTTCTTTTATTCCTTTGTTTTCTTCTTTGATTCCTTTCATTTCTTCTTTGATTTCTTTGAGTATTGATACAATAATTCTTTTGAAATCTTTGTCAGGCATTTCATCTAAAATAGTCTCATTGGTGATCATTTCTGTTGGATTTATAATTTTTGGTGGGACTGTATTGTCTTGATTCTTTGTGTTTCTTGTATTATATTGTAGTGACTTTTGCATCCTGAATTGATTTGATGCTTGGGTTTTCTACTTATCTGCAGTATTGTTAGATGGGGCAATCCACCTTTATATACTTTCTGGATATGAGTTTAAGGTACCAGGTGTAGCTCTTTACCCCAATCCAGCCACAGAAGTAATCCTAGGTATTGAATTTGCTTGCTAAACAAGTATTCTAGTGGACTGGGTGGAATAATTTATTGCTAATTCTCAACTTCAACTTAGCAATATTCACAGTCAATAAAAACCGGCACTGAGTATGCTATTGTGGGGATTAAAATAAACAGATAGTCTTATAAAGCCCAAATCCCTAACTGTGTGTGTTGTTCTACACCCTTAATCTTGTCATTTGGGAGGAAGATATTTCTGTTCTGAATTGGGTTCTAGGTCAGCCTGAATCTGAATCAGACCCTGCCCCAAATTATGACAGAAGAAAAAGAAAAAGGCCCCATAAATATGAAAGCATCTCTCTCTTTTCAGATAGATGCAGATATAAGGAGAGGAGCCACCCCATCATACCTCAAAAGGGGCCTGACTGAAACTAAGGAAAATTAGCGAAACAAGCAAGGGTGCTGTTGATGAACCGTATAACCTGCACGGGGGCCGGGGGGGAGGATACCAACACAGAGAAAAAGCAACTCCTACCAAATCAGAGAGCCAGAGACCCAGAGGCCCCCAACACCTCATCACTGAAGCAGACCAAAAATGAGCCCAACATGGCTCAGGGAAATTTTGCAAAAGAGGGGACAGAAAAATGTCAGAGCCACATGTTGGGTCAGGATATGCAGAGACATTTATCATACCAATAACTGTGGGCTAACTCCACAATGCATGACCCATATACCTCAACAAGGAGGGGCCAATGGGGAGGGGGTAGGTTATGGATGAGCCCAATAATGGTACCAAACTGCCTGTATTTGCTAAATAGAAAAGTAATTAAAAAAAATAAAAAATAAAAAAATGAAAGCATCAAAGGAAGCAACATTCAACCCCAAATATAGCTTATTTGAAAATGGTAAAGCTAACCACGAATATATAATGCATAACCTGCTCTGACATGGAAGGAGAGATTAGCTCTTCCAATGCAGGCCTATGTACCTGTTTTTTTTTTTTTTTTTTTTTTTTTTTTTCTGTCAGTCAGCTTCATTGCCTTTTGGGGTGGCTTCCAATTTCACCAATGTTGAGTGCTCTCCTCGATCCCGCTGTGTTGTGCTGTGGAGCTGAGCTCTATCAGCTGTGCCGGCTGTGCTGCCAGTGGGCGCTGAATGCCAGAGGTTTGCTGTTCTGATGGTCGGGGCATGGGAGAGTGCAGACCCCCGTAGTTGCTCATGTACTTCAGCCTGTGTCCCTCTCAGTAGCTCCTTAGATGATCTCAATTGTCTTTTTTTCATATATCTTAACTTTGCAAGAAGGCTGATGCGGTTGAAAACTTCCCTTGTTTTGTCTCTGCTGCTTTCACTGCTTGGTGCACCTGGTGGGGCAGTGCCATGCATGTGTGCGTATCCTGGGGATTGGTGAGCTGCAAGTGCCTCAGTGGGATTCTGGCCATTTTCCTCCTTTCTGGTGGATCTTGGTCTCTCTGGCTTCTCCACTGTGTCTAAGAATAATCTATACTTCTTCACTTTTCAGAAGAAGAATATATTTTGCTGTGATTTTGCTTAAATCCCTCCCCAGGCTGGTTTGGCATGGCTCCTATGCCACCATCTTACCCAGAAGCCATATATATGTTTTTAATTAACTAATATCTGAGTATTATTTTCTTTTTTAATAGAAGAAACCGTATCTTTCCTCATTTTCAGATATTGTTCTTTCCTATTGTCAGGGTAGTAAGATCAATGATGCTGTCATGAGATTTTGAAGGATAAGGAAAGAAGGCAGAATGACCTGTATGGGTAGAGTTATAGAAACATGCAAAAATAAACTTATGGTTTGTCTGAAGGGAAGACTGGAAGGTAGGGCTCAGTGCATGCAAGGCTCTATATGCCATGCAAGGAGTATTAGTTCAGCACAGACTTATTGCCCTACACCTGTAAGAGGTGACTGGGGGACTAATGCTATTGCTGCAGGATTTGTTTCCATGACAGCAGCTTGTTACCTAGCAAGGGCACATACTTGCTGCCTTATCTCTTCTGTACATGGCTGCTTGAACGTTTTTCATCTGCCATGTTAGGTTGCTCTTGTCAGAAGCTGCGTAAGGGCTGGAGAGATGGCTTAGTCGTTAAGTTGCTTGCCTGTGAAGCCTAAGGACCCATGTTCCATCTTTCTTCAGAACCCATGTAAGCCAGATGCACAAAGGTGAGACAAGCCTAAGATTGCACATGCGCACTAGGTGGCGGAGGTGTCTGGAATTTGATTGCAGTGGTTGAGGCCCTGGTGCACCAATTCCTCTCCCCCCTTGCTCGCTCTCAAGTAAAATGGATTACTTTCATCCTCACCTATTCTTTAACCCTGATCAGCAGCATATAAATTTCCTTTATAAATTGCCCAATATGTGCAATTTTGTTATAGCTACAGAAAATGGACTATGATGGAGTGCAAGAATGTATAGTCTGCATTGATAACACAGCCTTCATTATCCCTTTATAAGAGCTAGAGGAAGTAAACCATGTATGTCTTTTGCTTTGTTCCATCTTCTGATACACAGGAGTAGAGGTACCCTGAGAATGGGGCTAGCATTTATCTTTCATTATCCTTTTGTGTCCTCTCATTGATTGAATAGATACCTTTCTGCACCCAGGCATCATCCCAGCTTGGAGTTATATTGTATTTCTTTGTGTTAATATATAAACCCTGCATTATTAAAAATGTGGTTTCATTTGTTTTTTTTGTCTGTGGGTACCTTTATTAATATGTCTTGCAAGGAGAAATATTTGGGGCTTCTCTCATAACAGTTTTTTCAAAATCACAGTAATTATTTGTGCTATAATTAGGTTATATGTAGATATGTCCCAGAAAAACATTTGAAATGTATTGTGTATTGTTAATGCTGAACACCTTTAAAAGTTTCTTTTATTTTATCTTAAATCAATGGGTAGGGCCTTAATTTTTTTGTCACAAAGTTTTATGTCTATCTCACACAATTTTATGATTCTGTTTGTGTCAAAAAGAAGCTATGAGTGACATTCTAGAAGGTCTCCAAGGATTACAATTCTCTTGGGTTTATTTCTTGAGTTAATAACATCACCTCATGTCATTTTTGACCTTTGAACTCCAGAGCCATTTTGCTCTCCTTGTTTTTGTTCAACTGGCCACCAACATTTGTCAGTTTCCTTCTAAAGTGACTCGTCACTTTCTATTTTTTATTTTTTTCTGATCTCTTCAAACAGTTTTATTAAAAATCTCCCTGTGTCCAGTCTAGCTTTAGCTCTGGTCTATTTGTTAGGTAAGCCTTCTGAATGCATAGAAGTTAGCACATGTTGCTAGGAAAACAAAACAAAACAAAACAAAACAAAACAAAACAAAACAAAACAAAACAAAACAAAACAAAACACCCTCAATTTCAGCCATCCAAAGTTTGGCCTGGTCTCTATATTCCTTGCTGGGGATATCCTACTTTATGCCTCATGAGTTTTCTGCTCCCCTTCTGATTGGAATAGCCTCTTCTTTGCCTACCTGACCTCCATGTTGAAGTAGTGAACAGCGACTTTACTTCAAAGGTCCAGCTTAAAGGGTGCCCCCTTGTGTCTCTTTACTCCCTTTCACAGTTGCTACAAGTATTCTAACCATATTAAGTGTCTCTTGTTACTTTTTAAGGGTCTGTAGCCTGTTCCCCACCCCTCCCTACTGCTCTCAGACTCACTTTCCTTACTCTACAATTGCTATTAGGGAATGAGTGAGTGAACTAAGTGATACGGACTAGGAAATCTAGACTTGAGTTTCGGTTCCACCCTTGATTGATTCTTGATCTTTGGTTCCCTTTTGTTTACCTATAAAAGTGTGGGAGGGGATTGATACACCACTATTCAGATCAATACCTTGAGCCCTCTACTACAAGTGTTACTAATTTATATTATGTAATTTTAAGACTAAAAATGGAAATGTCATTTAGTTTTAGAGGCAGGTCTTATTTTCTTTCAAGCATGCTTTGCAAAAACAGCTTTGAAGAGGCTTTATTTTAATCTTGTCTTGTTTTTCTGGGTTTCCCAGGATGCTTGCTTGTGTCCTCCAGGTATAAAATATGCTGCTGATCAGGGTTAAAGAATAGGTGAAGATGAAAGTAATCCTTGTTAGGAAAATCTGTCTGGCTTCCTGTAAACTCTTTCAGTATTTGAGAGGACATGGTTTTTATTTTTTAGCATTTTCTCCTCCATTTCTTTATTTACCCCTTTCTTTCTCTTCCTCTTTCTCCTTCTCTTTTTTATCTTCTTCCTCTCTCTGACTTTTGGTACCAAATATCACATCCTTTAGTTTCTAAAGAATCTGGAGTCTTGATTGTGTTGTGAGAATGTAATGATGTACAATCTCACTTTCATATTCCTCAAATTTAAGGGAACTGTGTTTACGCTTTCTGAAAATATCACTAGGTGGACAGTAGCTTATGAAGAAATATAGTCAGAAATATTGTATTAGTTTTCTGTGGTTGTAAAGCACTATTATTTGGGTGTCTAAAAAAAAATTATTGTCTTATAGTTATGAAGGCTAGAAGTTCAAGGACACAGTAGATATAGGAAGGGGTAATTTCCTTTTGGAGGTGTGAGAAAAAACTGTCCCATGCCTCTTTGCTCAGCTGATGTTTTGCTGCAAAACACATGTGTTCCTTGGCTTGTGGATGTGTCATTCTGACCTCAGTAGTCCCCTTTACATAGGGTGTGTGCATCCTGCCTGTCTGTCTGAAGGGCTTACCTCTAAGCATGGCCATGTTGATGAGAGTAGATGCTGTACAGTCTGAATGATTCTCCTGGCCTTGTATTTTTATCACGTCTGAAATTTTAACCCTGGAGAGTCACTGTATTTATAGGAGCTCTCAAATAAATGGCTGCTTATATGATTTGTTTATAATGGAATATCCTAATTTGAATGTGTACCTCCTACTGTGAGCATATTAATTGAAACTGAGATTACTTCCTCAGTATAAGAAAAAATAATGAGATGAAGCATCCAAGGACGGGACCATGTTGTATTGGTAGAATAGAACTTGGCTAGTGGTGACCAAGGCATATAGGACTATAATCAGCCAATTAATTAATACATTAGTTGATAATAATGATATTCACTGATTACCTCTTATGGGCCAGATATTATGCTTCATGTTGGGATGGAGCCAATCACTACTGTGGGTAAAAAGAAATTTGGGAACAAGAAGAGCATAGGGCTCTGGAGTTTTGCCTCAGGTTAGCTTGGCTATTTTAATTTCTTAAAATTTATTTTTATCAGTTATGTACATACTTACTATGGAATCAACATATGTTGATATATCCTTTCCCTCATTCTTGCCCCTTTTCCAAAGGGGCCTTCCTGGTTGTGGAGGAAGGTTATCCCCATGAGGATTGTGGGTGGTGCATTATGGGGGCAACAGTTGGTTACTGGGGAGAGGCAATGCCTCTGGGCATAATGTTACAACTTGTGGCTCTAACATTCTTTCTGCCCCCACTTCCAAAAAATTCTATTCATCACCAGTGGGTTCAATAAAAGACAAAACTTTGCCAGAATGATGTGTAGGGAACCTGTAGAATCTTGTTGCTCTATTTCTTCTCTTTTGTTTGATTTCTCCTTATGTCACAGCTTACTAGACTGTGTCCCAGAAGGGAAGCTGAGGATGCCCACCAGTATTGACAAGTGTGGCAAAGAAGTTACTTGGGGATTAAGTTGAAACTCAGCCCAAATGAAGCTTTAGACTCATCTGTAATGGAGTTTCCGGGCTATCTTTGTCTCCTGTTACCCCAATGCCTGACATATAGCAAGCACTGAATTAATGTCAGCTGATTTATAATTGAGCTAAATGCTGCTTTTCTCATAAAAGCAAATATGTATTGCTTCAGTTTTTAAGCATATCTGAGATTTAAACAAATCTTTATAGAATTCAAAGCCCTTCATTAGTAAAAGACGTTAAACACACATATATGAAAAAATAAAAAGTTATGTCTCTTACATATACCCCCACCGTATGAGTATGGCAAGGGTAAAAATAGGGCTACAATGTGTGGCAACTTAATGAGCTAAGGCTCTCACACAAAAGTCTTCAAGAAGATGGCTGGCTAAACTATACCATGGGAATATGATTATATTATATGTTATTTGTTTTTCTTGATTGTACCTTTCTAAATTACCTGCCTGAAATTTCTAACTATAAACATCCCAATTTTCTCATTTACACTTTTTTGAGAGAGCCAGTGTCACACTATGGTTGAATACTTGGAAATAGAGCTGATGTCAGAGGCTGGATGATAAATTTGGCTTCTTCTATACTGCTGAGTTGATTAATGGGAACTGCTGACAAATCCACACAAGTGACAACTTTATGGAAGACAAGCAGTGATGAAAGACAGCTGTTTCTTGACTGTTTGTTCCAAACTGTTCTGTTTTACTACACTCTTGCTCTGCTTGGTATCTGCTAATGGTAAATTTCTTTGGGGGGAACACTAGTGTCCTAATAGGACGTTAAATGGGAATTCTGAGGTTAAGAACCAAGACTCAGAGTCCAAGAGGCTAAGATAGGAGGATATGAGTTAGCAGTCAGCCTGGGCTATATAGGGAGATCCTGTCTCCTAAAACTAAAACCAAATTAAAAGAAGAATCATGACTCAATGCTCACCTTAGTATTTTCATTTTCTGCTGCTTTACCTTATTTATGTTTTAAAATTAGTCATTTGAATATGTGCTTTTAATGAGAGGAGACCATATCAATTTAAAGAAATGTCTCCACTTGTGCTGACTGTAGAGTATTGACTTTGTTTAGTGATGTCTCCATTGATAGCATTAGTTAATAGAAAATTTATATTATTGGTTCTCAGTTTCATCAGGAGTTTCTAGTTTTCTTGTCTTATGTATATTTGAAATACAATTGTAGAGACTACTTCTCTTCCTGGAGAGTCGATTTTCCCTCCCTCAATTCTCCTGTTTCTATGACATTTTACAGTAGTAAGCTGCCTCTTACCACTGTCTTGTTACTGACCCTTAATCTCACTAATAATTCATGTATCCATGTGTAAATTGGTAGCTTTAATTAGCTATTACTATTTTGCAGGAAAGATGGTTCTACTTCTGAGCTCTGTTACATGGAATGAACTTTTCAAGGAAGTGCATGTATTTAAAAATGAAATAATTTTATTTGAACTGTGTTTTAGGCTTAAAATTCATTCTTTGTAGTATTATATTTTCATTCATATATGAAAATGCATTTATAGAACATGATATTTGCATAGTAGCTATTTTTGTGCTATGACTGTTCACAGTGTTTAGAATTGCTTTTATAATGCCTTTTCCCAACATCCCAATTCTATTGCTCTATCAAATCTCAAGGGGTTAGTTTATACCCTGAAAATTTGTAAGGCATATAAAAATCCACTTAGGTATTTGTCTGATATTTTAAGCTTTGTGCTTAATTTGACCACAATTAAGCATTTAAAAACATTTGAAGTGATTACTTCTGGCCATTACATTTTGCTTTGAGATGACTCAAAGGGCACTGGGTTTTCAAACAGGCAAAACATGGCTCCACAGGCAGGGTGGGTCCACATGTCTTTATGGAAGTGTGGTTGGAGTTGCTGTGACATTTTGATCTCTTTTAGAAAAAATATTTTTATTTACTTGTCGATTCGTGTGTGCATTTGTACATGCATACCAGGTTTATTTTTTTGCCACTATAATTGAGCAACTGCTAAGCCATCTCTCCAGCCTTGTGTTGATCTCTTTATCCAAAAGCATGCCTTTCCAATTATCTAAAAAGCTTTCATAAAAATGTTTTTTTATAAAGCTAAATTGGTTGGACTCAATTTGAATGCTTCAGAATTCAACAGATATGGGAAGAGGAGAGGATGTTGTAAAATCGAATAGCACTGTTTGCCAAGTCTTAGAGCTTTGAACCACTGGGCCTGACTGATATTTCTTTGAACTAATCTTTTTAAGGGACAATGGGATAAATTTTTAAGGGATAATTTTTTATGAGGTAAACATTCTGTAATAGAGCATAGCACGAAAGTGTGATGGTGCACACCTACAGTCCCAGCACCTTGGGAAGTGGAAGCAAGATTTTCTTAAATTTGAAGCCAGTCTGGGCTATAATGCAAAACTCAGACAAACAAACAATAAGGAAACAAAGCCCTTAGAACAGAAGACATTTAGAGAACTATATATATTAAGTTTAATTTGTTTGGATGAATGACCTCTTTGTTTCATCTGTATACATATCTCTAGATAAGCCTAAAGCTGGAGCAATTTGAATAATTATTTACTTGTGGACTGTATACAGGTGAGTCTGGGGAAATATTCCAATTTAGACAAATTCTTGGATAATTAGAGGCTTAGCTACTTATTTTTTCATGAACTATTATGTTTGGGCTAGACACATCTTTAGAAAGGTGGTTCAAATTTCTTTCAGTATTACAGCCACTTTAATAAAGTTCCCTCTTTCTCCTTTTAATCTCACAATGTGAAATTTTCTATATATCAGTCTTAAGCCTCTTTTGCTGTTATTTCAGTTGTTTACAGTGAAAACTTCCTTTGATTGATTGTCTAATTTCAAACTAGCTATGGCTGCATGTGTTCACTCTTTACCATCACATTGTATATGGTGACATTACTGAAGACTGTACTAAGTGGGGGCTCCTCAAATGCCCATGAGCTCATTGGACATATCAAGCTTAGAATTGTTGGTTCATCTGCATTAATTTTGTCTGTGCTATAAATAGCTCCCAAGTCTTCTGGGACCAAGGGTTGGCTTCTGGTCATTTGCTAATTTCTACTCAAAATTATAATTTTATAAATTATAGACAGGATTACAATTAAGGATCTGAAACCTGACCCCCCTCTGCAAGGAAAAAGATAATTTATTTCTGTGAAAAAGGTGACATTACCTTGTACACTGATTTCAACTTCCTGGGACAAATGACAGTGGAAGGAGGTCTGTTTCCTCATTATACCTTAATACCCCTTGTTCAAAAACTGTGGCCATATTACATTTTACATTCCCTTTGCTGCTTTGTCTTGTTAAGATTTCTGTGAAATGATTTTGGGAGATGATTGCATTTCAGAGCATGTTTTAAATGGAAATATGAGTCCCTAAGGGAAGTTGTATTATTTTGGAAGTACTTTAGAATCTAGAGAGAAGAGGACGCTAAGCTACAAGTAAAGAGAAAGCAGAAAAGGGGTTATTTCTGTAAAGTAAGGTGTATATTTACATATGTATAGGAAAATCATGTTAATTGGAGGAGGTTTATTTCTTGGGGGTTCTAAACATGGTAACTATCAAACTGTAGTATTATATTTCAACCTCTATCTTAGAATTCTTTTGGTTGCAAGTGATAGAAAACCCAGCCCAAACTGGCATGAGTGATTATAAGAGAGATTTATAGACTCAGATGAACTTTGATTCATGGCTTGAAGCATATTACCAAGAAGTGGGATCCTGTTATCTGTCTTTTGTATCTGCTTCTCTAGTGTTAGCTCTATTTTGGTTTCTTACACAGTTGCTTGTCAGCAACTCAGAGATTTAAGACCATGATAAAAATGGGAGGGTCCTTTCCCACTATTCCCAAGAAATGTCCTGAAAGACACCAATACCAATTGGATTAGGTCACCTGCCTGCCTCACATAAAGTCAGTGAGATGAAAACTGCTTGAAAGAGCTCTATCCCCAAAGCTGAGGCAGGACCTCACCCAGATCACACTGACAAAATGAAAGCAGTTGCTAGAAAAGGGATGGGAAACTTCAGGAACAAAGGGCAAGTATCTGCTGTATCAGGAGTCCATCAAACTCCAGGATTTAAATATTGCCAGAAGTATGATCATATAGTAGGAATGGCGGTTATCTATTCTTCTACTCACAGGCCTCCAAAGAGTAAGGATTAACATTGTTTATCACCTCAAACCTTTAACTATATCATTGAAAGTAAATATATATAAATATCCAAATATGTGAAACAAAGTTTGAATTAGAAGATGCTTTGACACAGACAGAGGTGTGTAAACAATTAGAATCTGATAAAAGGTTCATGTCTTTTCAGAGAAAAGCATGTGGATATGTGCTCACAGAATAGGACATGTTACTGAGGCATTCATCAGTCCTAGATTAAAACTCCTGATATTGTCTAATCATTTATCCAAAGCTTGAATTCCTCCTATCAGATCCCAGTGAGAAGTCTAGTCTAGACTTGAAGTCTCGGTGGCATGCTGTAACTTCAGCCCAGCCATAGAAGTCCAAGGGGAAATTCCTGTCTTGGTCTGCTGATCACCTCAAGAGTATCTGGGTATGGGCTACTATAATAAAAATTATAGGCTAGGTCACTTAACACACATGCAGTTGTTCTAGTTCTAGAGGTTTAGAAGTCTGAGATCAAGAAGCTAGTCTGGGCAGGCTCTAGCTCAGGCTGTTTTACTGCCTATAGAGGGCTGCTTTCTTACTGTATTGGTACATAATAGAGAGAGAGATATGTTTTATTTATTTATTTGTTGTGTGTGTTGTGCATGTGTTCTTATGTGTTTGCATGTGCATGCACACATGTGTGTGGAGGCCAGAGATTATGATGTTGGGTGTCTTATTCAATCACTCTTTACCTTATATTTTTTGAGGCAAGAATCTCTCCCTGAACCTGAAGCTTACCAATTTGACTAGCCTAGCTAGCCAGTAAGCTCCAGAGATCCCATATCTCTGCTTCCCTGATGCTTGGATTCTAGACATGTACCAGTTTGCATGTGGGTGTACGTGGATATTAGGGTTCTAAACTCAGGTTCTTATTCTTACACAACAAGAAATTTGCACACACATCCATTTCCTCAGTGTCCTCTTTAAAATAAATATTTTTATTTATTTATGTGTGTGTGTGTGTGTGTGTGTGTGAGAGAGAGAGAGAGAGAGAGAGAGAGAGAGAGAGAGACAGAGAGGTACAGACAGACAGACCAGGGTCCCTGTTACTACAAATGAACTTCAGATCATGTATCTGGCTTTATATAGATGCTAGGGGACACAAGGCAATCAGGCTTTGCATGCAAGCTCCTTTAACCATTGAGCCATTTCTCCAGCCCCAAGTATCCTCTTTTTAAGGGTACTAGTTCCATAATGGGCATCCACACTCATAACATCAGCTAAACTCAATGAATGCCCAAAGGCCCCACCTCCACAGACCATTTTATTGGCCATTAGGTCTTTAGTATATGAATTCAGCATGGGGATAGAAATGACACAAATATTCAGTTCCACAGAAATGTCCTTGAGACTTTGCTTTCAACTGTAAGAAGTGACTAATTATCTAATGACAGAGAACTCATGACCTGTAGAAGACACAAACACTGTATTGGGACTCTTTCGTTCTTACTTGTATTGAAACTCAGCTTGTCCTTAAGTAGTTCATGCCCATCTGTGTTGTTCTCACCTCTTGGATCCACATGGAGACAACAGATACAGTGGGACACGTTTGCTCAGTCTAGTGTACTCATAACAACTGCACTTTCAGAACTCAGCTGGGGATCCACCCACATTATAGTGGATGGTCCTTCCATCTAGTGTTCTTTGTGATGAAAATACCCAAGCTTCTGGAGCAGGAGATAGTGTCCCCTGTTTTAGCTACTGCATCTATGGCTCCCCTTTTCTGTCCACTTGAATTAATGATTCTGGAATGGGAGTTCAGTTTGAAGGTGCTCTTCTAATTCCCACTAATCTGCCCATATAGATATTTATGGGAGCCCAACACTCAATGTCTGCTTCACATAAAGAGATGTATTTTTAATTTTTATTTTTTAAAACTTTACTGAGTGGATTAAACAAACCTTTCAGCCTGCACTATTTGTAGCCTTCATTTGTCTGGAGTTAGTAACTAAGGGAAGGGCCGAGGAAGCTAGCTTCCAGTATTACTGTCTCCTCTTTCTCTTTGTTTCCCAGAAAGATCCTTTGTGCCAGTGGCCAGTGCTTTTCTGAGTATCCAAAGTGGGATGTTACTTATCCATATTGGCAGAGGAAGCCACTGGCATTAGCTGTTTAAGTGGTCCTCTCTAAACTGGGCAATAGAAAGAACGAGGGGTCAGCTGATACTAACATGTGTCTTGGATGTTCCTCTGGCCTGTGGAAAGTACAGGATTTTGACTTTGGACTGTAACTAACTTGTTGCAGCACCCCTTTGAACAGGGAGCAGGATTGACAAGGTGCAGACATGGCAGCCCTGGCAGGTCATTATGCCCTGCACATGAGTCAGCAGATCATAAGCACTAGCTTGTCCCAGCAGCAGAGGCTAGTGCCACAGAGGTCCTAAGCAGTGCAAATGGGAAGCAGGCAGGTGGAGTCAGTGAGGAGCCTGATAACTTCAGCTCTCAGAAGATAACACATGGAACAGGGAATAGGAAAGGCAACACGTGGGAGGTAGGGATTCTACTGCACTCTTGAAAGCATGACTTGATGAATCTGGTAATGCACAAACACAGCCAATGCTAATGCAGGACAGTTGACTGGGGAAAAGCAATAAAATACTAACTTGACCGGGAACTTTGTCATAACCTTGCTTGGACAGATAAAAGCTTACATAATGTGCTCTGAGTTTTGTCAGTGAAAGTTATTAATGTATTCTCAGATCCTATCTGCTCTCTGATTCTATCTCAAATAAAAGCAGGACACATTCTAGAAGAAGTGCCATCAGGGAGAGCTTGTCTTATATAAGGCAGCCTCAGAGGTGGCCAAGAAAGTGGCATTTCAGGGAGAATGGAGCAGACACGTTATCAGCTTTCCTTATAATAGGTTATCCTTTCCTGTCTTATCAGCTGGATTGCCTCCCTTCCTTCAGGTCTTAAGCCAATCCTGAGACTTAGGATGTAAATGAATGGCCTATATCATGTTCCCTATCTCCTACTTATTTTTATTTTATTTACTTTTTATTCTTTCCTCTTCCCACCTACAGATGCTCATTGAGCAGCCCATTTGGTGTCAGGAGTTGTTTTGTGCATTAGGGATTTGGAGGAGCTGAGCAGAGACACATGGGATCTCTGCTCTCATGGAGTTGCAGCTGAGTGAAAGAAAGAACAAGATAACCATATGAATTCAGAGCCGAGGGAGTGTATCACAACAAGACATATCCAAGTTTGGTAGTTTAGGAAATGCATCTATGAGGAAACAATATTTGATTTGAGGTTTGAAGGATGGATAGGAATAGTTTAGCTGGGAATAGGGAGGAATGTTTTGGCAAATTCCCTTTTCTTGTGTCTTGTGAGGCATTGGATGATTGAAGAATAGCAAATAAGACAAAAGGCAGAGAGAAAGAGAATAATGTGACATGACTCTAAAGAGATGGTCAGCAAGGGTCAGTTGATGGAAAGCTGTATTAAGGATGTGGTACTTACCCTAATTTGGTCCTTTCTCAACAATGGGCACCAAGGAGGATATGACCTGATAAGATTTGCATACCAAATAGAACACACTGGCAGAAATTTACAGAATGAGGGACATTGGAATAATGCCTCAGTTGTGCAGGGTGGTAGCCTGGATTAGAGTTGGCAGCAACAGACATAGAATTGAATATTTCAATAGATATCTAGATGGTAAAACTGGTAGTATATGACAATGGACTGAATAGGATGTGCATTGGGATATGAGAAATGGGGCAGGGTTAATAGAAAGGTCTGGAATAATTTTTGGTTGGCTAAACTAGATGAGTGGTGGAAATGTTCAATGACAATTGCAGAAGGAACAGACTTTGTTAGGAGTGTGAAATCATTTATAATTAGACATGCTAAGTTTGAGGGAACCCCTCAATTTTTTTTAAGGTAGAGTTTCAATTCACTATATAGTCTCAAGTAGCCTCAAATTTATGGTGATCCTCCTACCTGTGCCTCCCGAGTGCTGGGATTAAAGGTGTGTGCCATCACGCTTGACTGCCTTCAATATTTTTTATTTATTTATTTATTTTTTTATTTGAGAGCGACAGACACAGAGAGAAAGACAGATAGAGGGAGAGAGAGAGAATGGGCGCGCCAGGGCTTCCAGCCTCTGCAAACGAACTCCAGACGCGTGCGCCCCCTTGTGCATCTGGCTAACGTGAGACCTGGGGAACCGAGCCTCGAACCGGGGTCCTTAGGCTTCACAGGCAAGCGCTTAACTGCAAAGCCATCTCTCCAGCCCAGCCTTCAATATTTTTTATGCCATTAAGATGTAGGTTGAAATGAATTCTTTATGTTTTTGTGTTTTTTTAAGGTAGGGTCTCACTCTAGCCCAGGCTGACCTGGAATCCACTATGTAGTCTCATGGTGGCCTCAAACTCACAGTGATCCTCCTACCTTTGCCTCCCGAGTGCTGGGATTAAAGGCATGCACCACCATGCTCGACTTGATATGAATTCTTAACACAGATGCATTTTTTTCTTTTTTAAATTTTTATTTATCTATGAGAGAGAGAGAATGAGAGAGAGAGAGAGAGAGAGAGAGGGAGGGAGAGAGAGAGGGAGAGAGAGAATATGAATTGGCTTGTCAGGGCCTCTAGCCCTGTAAATGAACTCCAGATGCATGTGCCCCCTTGTGCTTATGTGGGTTCTGGGGAATTGAACTGAGGTCCTTTGGCTTTGCGAGCAAGTGCCTTAACCTCTAAGCCATCTCTCTAGCCTGGATCTTTTCTTTTACACTGGCATGTATCCATTATGCATAGTACTAGCTTTCATAAAGACATTTCCATACACGTGTGTAATGTAATCTGACCATGCTCCCCAATGTGCCCTTCCCTCTGCTCCTCCCTCCTCCCATTAGTCCTTCATTTCTGAAACAGTTTTACCTGTACTTTCATGTCACATATACAAAAATGATTTTATGTATCTATATAAAATCTAGGATCCAGATGAGACTATTTTTATTGAACCATAGTATTCAGGACTTGTTGACCTCTTCTCCCAAATCCTCAGTTCCTTGTCCAATCTGAAAGTTGATATTTTAAGACCAGATATCAGCTGGACCTGTGTTCAAAGGCTATTAATGATATGGACAATTTACATTTGTAACCTTTGGTTTCCTATCCTATGAAGTGACTCATTGAAATAAAATACATTAATTTTTTTTTACAATGAGATTCTTACCTTGCTCATGAAATAATGACTCCTTAGGACAAAGGTAGTGGTGTAGGACAACTTTGGGAGCATTTTGATAAAACCATTTAGCTGAAGGGTTGCTCTGCCATATGCTATCTTAATATATGGTGACATCCTACTTTTCATCATACAGAAAATTACATGCAAGATGCAGTAGAATCACTTTGAGGAGAACAGATTTCTCCGGCATTTGGTCTGAGATGCTTTACACATGATAAAAGTCTTGAAACATATCAGCCGGGAGTGGTGGTGCATGCCTTTAATCTCAGCACTTGGGAGGCAGAGGTAGGAGGATTGCTGTGAGTTTGAGGCCACCCTGAGACTACATAGTGTCCAAAGGACTTCTGCTCACAGTAAATGCTGCTGACATAACTGTAAAATTTTGTTCTTGTCAAATTTAGTTTTGTTCTTTATGTGTTGTTAGATGTAGAAAAATTGACATGAAGGTAGTGTTCTCATTCTTATCCATGGGAAATACTGAATTATGAGTTTCCTTTAAATGATGCTAGTTAGATATCTTGCATTGAGTATTTATTTTCTTAGTTTCTCAGGTATTAGGTCATGGGATTTGTTTCTGAATCTTGATTTTGGAGAGCAGGTGATTGGCAGGGAACTATGAAATTAGCAACTCTAATGTGTCCAGAAAATAATTTAGTGAAGATAAAGTTTTTCATGTCATTTTCTGTTGCTACTAGAAAATGTTCTTCCTGAGACATTTTTATCTTATAGCTGCTATTCTGTTTCAAATCAAATACAATATTTGCTTATAGTTTTGTGAGCCTCAGAATTATTTTGTAATCAGAAACATTTTATGAAATCATAGCTTGAGCTTTTAAGCTTGTGTAATTTGCAGGGAGAAGAACTTCCTTAGCACTTCCTTAGAACTTTCCTTGATGGCTACCTTTCATCGGTGGCTGATAAGTACATGGTTGGTGCCCAGATGCCACCATGTTTTTGAGCACAGCCTCTACAGAAAGGTGGCTGCAGAACTTTTCTCTTTATTTCTACCTAAACTCCAGGTTCTACTAAAATACAAATGTGATGCACATGATTGGAGTGATACCATTTTATTAAAACTCCTCTCATAATCTACCTCTAAAAGGCCTTCTGTTTCCATTATGGCTAGGTTATTGATGCTAAATAGTTCAGCAAATTGGGTTGTTGAAGCACATCTGTTATGCATTATTCATTAAGCATTGCTTTCACAAATCATAGCTGTCTGTTACCTAATCCTAGAATCCCAGTAGCACCACTTCTTAGGGAATTGGCTTCTTTTGTCAGCCAAGAAATAGAATCACAGGAACATTCATCAGGGTAACACTGGGTTACACTGTTGTCTTTGAAATAGAGAGCATGATGGGGGAAGGTTTAATTAATGTTCTACAGTAATGTGTCTGTTTATAAAGAAATAATGTACTATAAAATTAAGCTACGTATAGTGAATGTACCTCCTAATGGCAAGCTTGGCATTTTAAGTGATCAGTAAATCACCTAAATATTAAGACTTTCTTGAACAAGGGTAATAAAAGGAGACATTTGGAAATGGTTGATACCGGTACATACAATTATCCACTAAATAAAACATTTTTATTGTGATCACAGTGTTAATCACATTGCAGAACAGTCTGATCAGGAAATGTAAGAAATTATCTATGAATTTTTCATCTCTGACGTGATTAAAATCTATATTACAATATAAGTCCAAAATATTAAAACCAGCATACGACTTTGTCCAGAGGACAGTCTGCTTTAATTTTCTGAGGCTGAGGGAATGTTTGGAAAACTTCCAAAACTGCTGCTTCTTCCAATGGCTAAGCCCTTCTTCCTTGTTTGAGTCAAGATGTTTAGGCATAGAGTTTTCCTCAGCTCCCCAACCTTGTGCTGTCTTTCCAGCACCCCGGACACAAGTTTCTTTTCAGTTCTTTCTTGCTCTTTTCACCTTTGAGATCTCTGCTTCTGGCATCTTTAGGGACAGTTATTCTTATAAGGTCTTCCTGGCACACTTCCTTGATAGATGATTTTTCATTACTTAGAAGAAAGAAGTCTGGGGTATGAACAATAAGCCTCAGTCTCCAGCTATCCCCTGAAACTGTTGTTTCCTCTATGCTTAGCCTTCTTTTGACCATGGAGATCACACCCAAGTAAAAACAATAGACAATGGGTCTGTACTGGTTGTCTGCAAATGTGTAGGTATTCCTATTTAACATCTCCTTTTTGGCATACCATGGTTTATCATCAACATTTTCTACTAGTGTTTCTAGGCATTTTAAACAACATGTTCCCAAACAATCAAGTACATTCCTGACTCCTATTAAGTAAACGAGAAGAAAAAAAAAACAAACAAACCTGGTGAGGTGGCTTATACTTTCAATTCCAGTACTTGGAGGCTGAAGTTGGAAGATCACCTTAAATTTGAGACCAGACTGGGCTATATAGTGAGTTCTAGTTCAGCCTGGTCTAAAGTGAAACTTTGCCTCAAAAAATAGTAACACAAAGGCAGTCAAGCCAGTTATTAATCAAGCTTATAAATAAACTCCTCTCTGATTGGATAAGAGACCTGCTCAATGGGAGGAAATTCATGCCTGTACTGACAACCAAGTCAAAAGCCTATGACTTGGAAGGTCATAGCTCTAGAGATATAGCCATTAGGTCACTCAAGAAGCCTTCTAAATATATGTTTAAGTGTTTAGATTAATGTTCTCACTTTTGGATAGAGAATCTTCATTTAACAGATGGCAGTAAATACTAGGGAGACCCAAGAAGACAAGAAGAGAAATACCAGGGTTTAGCACTGGGATACTCATCTCTATCATATCTTCTAGGGCTGAGGTTGCAGAAGTAGTCATAGAAAGAATGTGAGGCCTGCTCTCACTGCTAGCCAGAGAAATGTTTCTATGGAGATGGTGGTTGACACTGAGGAGACTCAGAATTCATCAAAGAACAAAATAAAAGGCTGTTGGGAGCTCAACACTAAATGAGATATCTGTTATGCCCTCCAAACTTTAGGGAACATTATGGAAGAGGGAATAGAATGAATGTAAGAGCCACAAGGGTGCTGACCTATCAACATGAACTGACTGGTAAATTCATGACCCTACATAGTTACTGATACCCCCACAAGACAGCTTGGTTCTGAGCCCATCAACATTTTGCCATGGAGGAGGGAGGTGGACAAAAGTAAGGACACAACAAATCAGCAGAAGGACTACCTTGATAGAGGAATATCCTCACAGGGTGGGGGGAAATAGGGAACATAGAAAAAATGATAAAGGGATGAGAACATTATAAAATTACTATCTGTTCATATATTAAAATTCTAATAAAAAAGAGTGAGAGACTAAATAGACAAAGCCATTTCTGAGATTTTCAGACAAAGAAAAAGCAGATACATAGATTGGTATGTAATTTTGAGATATCTTTTTTTTCTTTTATGTATGACTTATAAGGATGAGCTCTGAGTATTGTTTCAGAGGATTTAAAAAAATAAATGAATAAATAAAGGATGCATTCAGAAGACAATAAATAAAAAGCAAATAAAAACTTGAACTCACCAGCCTTTGCATATTACATATGATTCAACATATTCTGGAAAATGAAAATAGTTTGCATGTAAAGTGTTAAGGCAAATGAAATACATTCAAAATGCTTTTGAAAGCATCCATTTATGTTTAATCTCTTACTAGGCTAATGTATGTAAGGCAGATTGTCTGTAGAGGGTTTTGTAAAATAAAATTGTAAATTCCAAGACGTTGTGCTTAATGGGTTGTGGTCTCTGAATCCCAGATCTCTACTGTGGAAAATTTGGCAGGTTGGGAAGTGAGATGAGGGTTTAATGAACAAAATCTAATCTAAGAGATGGAAGTGCTGTTCCTCTTAAATACAGAAAAATTAATGGGCTGGAAAAAGCACAAACAGTTTCCACAGTGACACCAAATGATTTCCAGAAAGGAGAGAAACAGGGATGGCTTGTTGGGGTTTATGTCAGTGTGCTGAGCCCAGGCTGAGCCTGGCCAGCAGAGATCGATTACAAGTGCTTTGTCATTCCTACACCAGATTTCTTGGCTCAGTTCAGACTGGTGTCTAGGCCCTGCATGGAAAGAGTTCCATTAGTTAAATAGTCATTGGTGTGCTGGAGAGATATATCAGCTGGTAAAGAGCTTGCCTTGCAAACATGAGAACCCAAGTTTGATGCCCAGAAACGTTAAAAAATGCTGGTCATGGTGGTACTGATTTCTGATCCCAGTGTTGAGGAGGTGAAAGGAGGTAGGAGGATCCCTGGGACTTGCTGGCCAGCCAGTCTCGCTAATTGGTGAGTTCCATGAGAGACCTTCTCTCCAAAAATGTGGGTGGTGCCTGAGGACTAACACCCAAGATTGTCCACTGGCCTCCACATTCATGGGAACATGTGAACACATCTGTACACGTGTATACTTGTACACACACACAAAGTTATAAATAAAAGTCACTAGTATTTATTTAACTTGATAAAATATAATATAAGCAGGGAATCTCTAACTATGGTCTTTAGTTATGAGACCATAACTACTGGCAAGAGATGGAAATGTAGAGTTTTTTTATCAATGGAAAAAAGTTTCTACATAAACCAGTTAATTTTCTGCTCTAAAGTGGGATCAAATTTATCTTCTGTATAAGTCAAAATCTCCAAGAAACATCTTTTGCTGGAATTTAGTAATGAACCAAAGCCTGTTGCCCAGGGCAACTAGGCCAGAGTTAATTAATTAACCTCAGTCATTGTGTAAAGATAAAGTAACTGAGTCTAGACTAGGAGGGAGATGGGTAGGGAGGGAGTGCTTCACTGCTCTTGGAGATGGTGAAGAGCACACTGATCTCACCCTGATTCCTGCCTTCATCCCATTTCCTGTTAGTAGCTTTTGTTTCAGAGTCTATAGGGAGAAGGATAAAGGAACAGGATATGAACTCAGGAAGCTTATGGAGAAATGGTCCTCAAAGGAATTATAGTAATACATTACTTATGGTGGGGTCACATTCAAGGAAAGGCACTGTTAGGCCACTTCATTGTAGAATCATAGAAATGAACCTAGCCAGGATAGCCTTCTACGCACCTGTACTATATAGTGGAACTATTGCTTCTATGTTACAATCTCTCTCATACAGTAAGTTATTATCTAAATGCAATTGTATTTGCATATTTAAATATAGAAAAGGCACAGTAAATGGTACAAAAGATATAAATGATGCTCTTGAGTAGGACACTTGTTATGAATGGAGTTTGGAGGACTAGAGGCTGAACCTGCTAAGTTAGTGAGTGGTTAGTGAGTGGGAAAGCCAAGGATATTACTGTCCACTGATGTAGACTATGAACTTGACCTTAGGCTACACAAAATTTATTGGACGAATGTCTTTTTTCTTTAATGTAAAATAAACTTTAGCTCACTGTATCTTTTTTGCATTATAAACATTTTATTTTTGAAAAACATTGACTCTGTTAAAACTCTAACATGTTATATAGCTATACAAAAATATTTTCTTATACCAGAGAGACCCAAAATTTATCAATGTGCTGCTGAGAATAAGTGTAGCAGTGGAGTGCTCAGTACTAAATGAGACATCTCTATCACATTGTCCAAGGCCCAGGGATCATTGTGGAAGAGGTGGAGGAAGGCATGTAATAACAAAATAAGGGCTAGCAGTGTTTTAGAATACCGCCTTACAGACATAAAATGGTCATTATATTCATGACTTCGCAGTTCTGTCATTACCTGAATAAGATTTGCATAATATTCGGCCCATCAACACATCATAGATGCTAAGGAAGGGCAAAAAAAATGACATCAAAATAGAAAAAAGACTAGTTGGAAAGAAGATGAAGTTCACTGGAAAAGAGAGAGGGGAGGGATAGAGAGATGGCTTAGCAGTTATTTTGCTTGCCTGCAAAACCTAAGGACCCAGGTTCAATTCCCCAGTAGCCAAGTAAGTCAGAGGCATAAAGTAGCACATGTGTCTAGCTGTTTGCAGCAGCTGGAAGCCCTGTTGTACCCATTCTCTCTCTCTCTCTCGGATAAATAAAAAATAAATAAAAAACAAAAAGTGATAGGTAAGAAAAGAACAATGAAAGAAAATTATTTTATTGTATTCTTACTTTAAAGGCTTAGAAAATTTTATTTCAGTTTTACATTTATTTATGTTATTATTGTTACTTTATTATTTTTGAGGCAGGGCCTTGCTGGGTAGCTTAGGATGGACTTGAGCTCATGATCCTCCTGCCTCAGTCTTTTGAATTTTTAAAAAAATATTTATTTGAGACTGACAGAGAGAGAAAGAGGCAGATAGAGATAGATAGAGAACGGGTACACCAGGGCCTCCAGCCACTGCAAATGAACTCCAGATGCATGCACCCCCTTGTGCATCTGGCTAATCTGGGTCCTGGGGAGTCGAGCCTCGAACCAGGGTCCTCAGGCTTCACAGGCAAGTGCTTAACTGCTAAGCTGTCTCTCCAGCCCAGTCTTTTGAGTTTTGAGATGATAGCATTCACCACCATGCCTGGCTAGTTTTGATATATTTTAAGTATTATTTTTAATTGAGAACTTTAATATGTGAACATACTATAGTTTGGTCACATTCCTGTCCTATTATCGTCTCTCTGGCTCCTTTTCTACCAAAGACCTTTCCCTTTCTAGGTAGTCCTTTCTCTGTTTTGTTATCTAATTCTTTTTGTACTCCTCTATCTTCCATGTCAAAATGTAGATGGGGGCTTAGTGGTTACGACACTTGCCTGGGAAGCCTAAGGACCCAGGTTCAAGTTCCCAGACCTACATAAGCCAGATGGACAGGGTGGCACGTGCATCTGGAGTTAGCTTGCAGTACCGGGAGGCACTGGCACATCTATTCTCTCTGTCTCTGTTTCTTCCCTGCTTTCTCTCTCAAATAAATAAATAAAATATATAAAATAATGTTGATGGGCTAAGGACAGTGAAGGTCTTGTGAGAGTATCAGTCACCACCGTGGGGTCATGAATTCACCAGTCTATGACAGGAGGACAGAGTGTTCTAAAGTATTTCTCACCTTGTGGCTCTTACATAAGTCCCACTCCCCTCTTCTACTATGTTCCTTGAGCCTTGGAGGGTGTGCTAGATATCTTGTTTAGTGTTGAGCTCTTGAAAGCCTCTTTAATTCTGTTTTGTTTATTTTTATTTATTTATTTGAGAGCCACAGACAGAGAAAGAGGCAGGGACAGAGAATGGGCGCACCAGGGCCTCCAGCCACTGCAAACAAAATCCAGATGCATGTGCCACCTTGTGCTTCTGGCTAACGTGGGTGTTGGGGAATAGAGCCTTGAACTGGGGTCCTTAGGCCTCATGGGTAAGCACTTAACTGCTAAGTCATCTCTCCAGCCCACTTGACAGCCTCTTATTCTCTGCTTTGATAAGTTTTGAATCCTCTTAATTTCTACACACACACACACACACACACACACACACACACACACACGTGCGTGCACACACACACCATATTCTGGGCCTGTACAGATGAGGGTCACCAATATCACTGTTTCCTACCATATCCTCAGGGGCAGGAGGTGCATAAAAGGCTCCATTTTCCATAATTATGATGTCTTCTCCTAAAATTCCTGTAGGACTTGCTAGCTGTTCTTCTTGAGGAAGTGTTTCAGAAATTTCCATACTAATTTCTTGTTTTATTATGATTTTTTTTTGGAATTGTAGATTTGCTTGTAAGCACATAATGCTCTGTGAACATTATTCTCTATTAATGGAAAGTTTTTGGTGTTAAGGTTCATGATTTCTAACTTTAAGGGAATTTGTTGAGGTCTATGAACTTCTACCAAATCCTTCATTGTGGATTCTCTTTGGGGTCCTTTTTTCTCCTACAACTTTCTGTTTCTTCAGTTGTGAATTCCTATTCAAATTCTCACAACTCCCCTGAGCCAGTTCTGCAGAAGCCACCTATAGGAGATCTTCAGTAGTGTCCTCATCTGCATCTGGGTGACAGTTGCTGGCTACCTCACTGTAGCCCCATTTTACTTTAAATGTGGAACTGTGAAATGCTTAAAGGCCCTGGGTTTCCCTGTGCCAGTTCTTAAAGGACTTCAATTTGTAGCCTGAAACACTGCATACCCCCACCCTATGCAAGACTTATACTGCTCTAAAAAGCCATGAAACCTGATACTGACTTGGCCTTTTCATGGATATAAGTCTTTTCGGGTACCTGCTCTGGGGTAAGGTGGTTTCATTCATAACAAAGATTTGCTCTGGCCAGCAGTTTCCTCCATAATCATCTTATTGGGAGTTTCCTAAGATTCTTAAGCTGCTTCACAATAGCACCTACAGATCCATAACTCATATGCACATAATATACTGAATTGTAGTTTTTAAAATTAGTTATAGACATACTTAGTATGTAAACAGTGCATGTTGGTACTATCTTTTCCCTCATCCTTGCTCCCTCCAAAGGGACCCTCCTCATTGGGGATGCAGGTTGTCCCCATGGGAATTGTGGGTCATGCATTGTGGGGACAGCAGTCAGTTTTGGGGAAGAGGCAATGCCTCTGTGCATAATGTCCTAACTTTTGGTTCTAGCAATCTTTATGCTCACTCTTCAGCAAAATTCCCTGAGCTATGTTGGGTTTGTTTCAAGTCTACTTCAGTGATGGGTTCTTAAGAGCCTCTGGATCTCTGGTTTGGTAGGTATTGAGTGTTCTCAGTGTCTATCTCCTTCACCCTTGTGCTTATATCAGGTTCACCGAGAAAGCAGCACTCTTGCTCATTTTCTAGTTCCTCTATGGTTTTGGCTGGGGCTGGGGTGAAGCATGATGGGTGATTTCTCTCCTCAGGTCCTGTTTCCATCTGAAAAAGAGAAGCAGATTCTTCCGTGGAGAATGAAGTCAGTACAGGTTAAATGAGATCACCATTACTATTTCAGAGATAATTTAATGGATGTAGACCCTTTGTAGCCCAAGATTAATAAGAGCTTGATATTGGGAAGCAAAATCATTATTTAGGTATGGATTCTGACTTGTTTCCCAGTTCCAGATATGGGTTTCTTTCCACTGAGTTATCTGTTAGCCAGTCCAAGAGCAGTTGGTTACCCATCATGTCTGTGTGCCACTATTGAATTTGTGTGAGCATCATGTCAGGTTTTTTGCTTCTGAGTAGCTTAGACCTTGAGTTGCTCAGACAGATGTTGGCAACTTTCCCCCAGTAGCTCATGTAGCATCTTCCAGCTGGGAAAGAGCTAGAGGTGCTAGATGGGCTGTCTGGGGACTAGTGCTCTTCCAGATTTCAGCCATGCCTCTCCATGGTCCATGCCAACAGCATCTGGTGTCTTTAACAGTAGGGTCTTACCATTAACCTTTGGTGGGTAAATCAAGTGCTCTGATAGAAGTCTGCCTTGTTTTGGGAAACCATGTAGGTCTCTTTGATCATTGTGTGTAGTAACTGCATACTCTTACTTGGAGTTACAGTCCATCACCAAAGGAAAAGGAAGAAAGAGAAAGAAAATAGAGAAGAGAAAGAAAGAAAAAAATAGAAACAGAAGAAATTTAAGATTAGGCTTCATCTCACCCTCTCCAGAGCCCTTTGATTCAGGTTTTCCCTCTAAGGTCCTGTTGAGGGTTCAACCTTTTAGTCTGTCTTCAAGGATATAGGATTCTATGGTACTAGTTCCATTTGGTTCAGTTTTGTGACCCACCCCCCCTTACCCACCTCTCAAGCCCTACCCTCCCTATTGTTCAGGCCTTGAGATACCCATCAGCATCTTGGGCTCATCCAGGTTAGGAGCTGCAAATAAATGAGACTATGATTATCTTTCTATGGTTGTGTGAGTTAGCTGCGTATGATCTGTTCCCAGCCTAACAATTTTGCTACAAATTTCACTGTTTCATCAATTACTATGAATTGGGCAGCTATAAACATGGCTGAGCAAATACCCCTGAACTGAGGCAGGTAACTTTCTGGGTAAATGCTTAGTAAGGGAATAACTGGGCCTGTGGTAACTTTATAGTTAACCTTTTTTATGAGTTTCCATATTGCTTTCCATAGTGATTGTACCAGCTTGCACTCCCATCAACAGTATATGAGGGTTCCTATTTCTCCACATCCTTGCCAACATTTGTTTTCATTTGATTTTTTAGTGTTTGTTATCCTTACTGGGGTAAGGTGGAATCTCATAGTTGTTTTAATTTGCATTTCCCTGATGGTTATGGATATTGGCCATTTCCTTAAGTGTGTGTTTACCATTTGTATTTCTTCCTCTGAGAACTCCCTATTCAGTTCTCTTCCCTACTTTGTGAGTGGGTTGTTTGACTTTTTATGTTTTAGGTTCTTTCTTAGGTTTTTGAGTTATTTGTAGAGTCTAGAAATTAGGCCTCTGTCAGTTATATAGCAGCCAGCAAATATTTTCTCCCATTCTGTGGGTAATCTATTGGCTCTGCTTATGGTATGTTTGTCTGTGCAAAACTTTTCAGCTTCATGAGATCCCAATGATTATGTTATTAAGTTCCTGAGCTACTGGAGTTTTGTTAAGTAAGTCTTTCACCACTCCTATGTTGTGGAAAGTTCCTAGTTTTTTTTTTTTTCCAGAAGTAGAAGAGTTTCAGGTCTTATACTGAGGTCTTTGATCCATTTGGACTTCATTTTTGTGCAAGGAGATATCTGTGGGTCTAGTTTCATTTTTTCTGCATGTGGTTATCCTGCTTGTCCAGCCCCATTTGGTGAAGATGGTGTCTTTTCTCCAGTATACATTATTAGGCCTTTCTCAAATATCAGGTAGCTATAGTTCCTAGACCTAACATTTGGACCTTCAATTCTTTTCCATTGGTCTATATTACTGTTTTTATGCCAGTACCATGCTGTTCTTATTACTATGGCTTTGTAGTATAGCTTTAGATCAGGTATGGTGATGCCTCCACAGGTGTTTCATTTGCTGAGGATATGCTTGGATGTCTAAGGCCTGCTGCTCTTCCATATGAATTTTGAGATCATTTTTTTTTTCTATCTTTGCGAAGAGTGATCCTGGTATTTTTTTTAAATTCAATGACTCTTTTTTTATTGGTTATATACACAGTGTGTACATAGTCATGTAGGTACTACCATTAGCCTCCTTCTTGTCCTCCTCCCTTTACAGGGACCCTCCTCATTGGGAATATGGGTCATGCATTGTGGGGTTAGCCATCAGTTATGGGTAAGGGGCAATGTCTCTGTGCATAATGACCCAACTTGTGGTTCTAACAATCTTTCCTCCTCCTCTTCCACACATTTTCCTTAGCCATGTTGGGTTCATTTTAGGTCTATTTCAGGGATGAGATCTAGGGAGACTCTGTGTTTCTGTATATTTGGTTTAGTAGGAGTTGAGTGTTCTCTGTGTCTGTGTCCTTCACTGTTGTGCTGATACCAGGTTTACCAAGAAAGCAACACTCTTGCTCATTTCCCTAATTACTCTTGGTTTAGCTGGGGGCCTGTTGAGGTGCGATGGGCTAATTCTGCCATCAGGATCTGCATCCATCTGAAAAAGAGAAGCAAATTCTCCAATGGAGAGTGAAGTCAGTACCAGATAAATGGGATAGCTATTATTATTTTAGAGAGAATTTAATAGGTGTAGGCCTGTTGTAGTTCATGATTGGTGGGAGCTTAATAGAGAGCAGGCTCATTTTTTAGATATGGTTCTGACTTGTTTCCCAGCTCTAGCTATGAGTTCCATTCCACTGAGTGGATTATTAGACAAATACAGAGCAGTTGGTTGCCTACTATGGCTGTGTACCACTATTGTACTTGTGTGAGCATCATGTAAGGTTGTTTGCTGCTGGGTAGCTTAGAGCACAAGTTGCTTGGATTGATGTTGGTCATTTTCCCCAGTCTCTTATGTAGCACCTTCTGGCACTAGATGAGCTGTCTGGGGACTGACTCGCTGCCTGATTCCAGCCAGGTTACTCCATGTTCTGTACCAATGGCATATGATATCTTCATCAGTAGGGTCTTACCACTAACCCTTGGTGGGTCATCAAGTACTCTGACAGAAATCTGTCTACTTTTGGGAAAACTTGTAGGTCTCTCTGATCAATAGCTTATTGTGGATATTAACCACATGCTGTTACTGGGAGTTAGAGGCCCACCAAGGAAATGAAGGAAGAAAAAGATAGGTAATATAAAGGAGATAGAGAGAAGAGAGACAATAGGGAGAGAGAGAGAAACAGGAGAAGATTAAAGTTAGCCTTCATCATATCCTCTCCAGGGCCCTGTGATTCAGACGACAACCATCCTAACATGTGTTAGATGCTATCTGATTGTAATTTGCATTTCCCCAATTCATGATGTTGAGCAGTTTTCATACACATTTGTAAATCTTCTTTGACAGGTGTTTTACCCACTTTATATATATTGAATTGTGTCAATTCTGTGTGCATTTTGGTTGATAACCCTTTGTCAGATACATGGTTTCCAAATACTTTCTCCCAATTTATATTCTATTATTATTTCCTTTGCTGTGTAGAAGCCTTTGGGCTTCGAATAGAGCCATGTCTTTTTCTTCTCACTTGAGATTTTAGTATGGTATACAAGTCATTACCACAGTCAATACCATGTAACTTTCCTTTATATTTTCTTCTAGAAGTTTATTGTTTCAGGTTTTAGTTTGTTACTTAAACCATTTTGAGCTGATTTTTATACATGGTGTAAGATAAAGTTCTAATTTCATTCTTTTCATGTGGATATTCCAGTTTTCCATATGACATATGTGGAGGAGATTATTCTTTCTCCATTGTATATTCTCAATAACCTTGCCAAAAATTATTTGACTATGTACTCTGAGACCTTGAGTGGGCAAGACTGCTTTCAGACAATAGTTGATAGATTTATTTCTGGGCACTTTATTCTGCTCATTGGTCCATGCATCTACTTTTATACCACTAACACATTGTTTTGATTATTATATAGTTTGATCTGGTGGTAGGCAAGAAAGATTTCTCTTGCTACTTCCATTCAACACAGTACAGAAATATCAGTAAGAAAAAGAATCAAAAGCTATACAGACCACAAAGGGAGAAGTAAAGTGATCCCTGTATATAGAGACATAGTTCTAATGTAGAAAACCCTAATGACTCTAGCTTTAGCTAGCTGTGAGTATAAAAATCTATTAAAACTAAGAAGGCAATTTAGTAAGTTTGCAGGATATAAAATCAATATATAAAAATCAATTATAATTCTTTGTACCAGTAACCATCCCCCCCAAAATAATTTCATCTCTAATAGCACCATGAAGAAAACAATATCTAGGAATAAATTTAACTGGAAGTGATTGATCTATAAACTGGAAATTATAAAGCACTGAAGAAAGAAGTTGAAGAAGATACAACAGTGTCCTGTGTCATGGATTGGAAAAGTTAATATTGTTAACATGTGCCCACTATCAAAGCCACCTATAGGTTCAAGGCAATCCCCATCAAACATTAAGTGGCAGTTTTAGAAAAATCAATCATAAACTTTGTATGAATTCACAAGATACTCTAAATTGTCAAAGTAATTTTGAGAAAACAGCAAAGTTGAAGTCTAAGTTCTTTGTTTCAAATTGTCACAGAAAGAAAAAGGGTGTGTAGCTCAGTGGTAGGGCACTTGCTTGGTATGTGCAACACCACCTGGGGTTCAATCCCCAGCATGGAAAACAGAACAGAAAAGAGCTGAAACTGTAATCTTTTTCTTTTAGATTTTTGAGGTAGGGTCTTCCTGTAGCCCAAGCTGACCTAGAATTTACTATATAGTCTCAGAGTGGCCTCAAACTCATGGCAGTCCACCTACCTCTGCCTCCTAAGTGCTGTTATTGAAGGCATGCACCACCACACCTGTCTTAAAATCATGGTTTTTATTAGATAAGGACCTAGTATATAAACAACACATGTTGGTGCCATCCTTTTCCTCATCCCTGCCCCTTTTCTGAAGAGGCCTTCCTTGTTGTGGATGCAGAATAACCCCATGGGGATTGTGGGTCATGCATTGTGGGGGAAGCAGTCAGTTATGGGGATGAGGCAATATCTCTGAGCATAATGTCCTAACTTGTGGCTGTAACAATCTTTCCACTCCCTCTTCTGCAAAATTCCCTGAGCCATGTTGGGTGCATTTTAAGTCTACTTCAGTGACGGGTTCTTAGGAGCCTCTGGTTCTCTGGTTTGGTAGGTGTTGATTGTTCTCAGTGTCTATCTCCTTTACTCTTGTGCTGATATCAGATTCACTAAGAAAGGAGCACTTGCTCATTTCCCCAATTCTTCTGTGTTTTTTCACTTGGGCCAGGGTGAAGTGAGCTGGGTCATTTATCTCCTCAGGTCCAGCTCCTGTTGGAAAAAAGAGAAGCAGATTCTCCAATGGAGAGTTAAGTCAGCACTGGTTTAATGGGATGACCGTTATTAATTTAGAGAGAATTTAAGGGTGTAGATCCTCTTATAGCCCAAGATTAGTGGGAGATTAACAGTGGGAAGCAAAATCATTTTCTGGATATGATTCTGACTTGTTTCCCAGTTCCAGATATGGTTTCCTTTCCACTGAGTGGATCTGTTAGCCAATCTAAGAGCAGTTGATTACCCACCATGGCTGTGTGCCACTACTGCACTTGTGTGAGCATCATGTCAAGTTGTTTGCTTCTGACTTTGAGTTGCTTGGACAGATGGTGGCCACTTTCCCCTGGTAGCTCATGTAGCACCTTTCAGCATTAGATGGACCAATTATCTGGGGACTGGCTCTCTTCTGAATTCCAACCAGGTCTCTCCATGGTCCTTCCCAACAGTGTATGGTGTCTTCAGCAGTAGGGTCTTACCATTAACCTCCTCTGGTGTGTAATCAAGAAGTCTGTCTTGTTTTTTGGGGGAGTCCTTTTAGGTCTTTCTGATCAACAGCTCATTGTGGGTATTAACTGCATCTCCATGCTGTGCCTGCCCACCTTCTCACACACAGTCTGGTATAGGGTTCCCAGACCAGGAAGCTGGGAGGAACCTGGAATCAGAGGTCTGGCTACTCACTTGGCATTGTGCCTGCCCACTTGCACACAGTCAGGCACAGGGTATGTGGACAAGGGACCTGGCTATAATTTTTTTTAGTATATATTCTTATTTTGTTTGTCAGGACAGAGAGAGAGAGAGAGAGAGAGAGAGAGAGAGAGAGAGGGAGAGAGAGAGAGAGAGAGAATGGGTACACCAGGGCCTATAGCCATTGCAGACAAACTGCAGTTGCATGTGACACTTTGTACATCTGGCTTTATGTGGGTACTGGGGAATCTAACTCTGGTAGTCAGCTTTTGTAGGCAAGTGCCTTACCTGCTAAGCCATTCTCTTAGCCTGAAATTATTTCTTTTTAGTCATTCTTTTTTAAAGTTATTCTTGGCACACAGGGGAAATTACTCACTTGAGGAAGAAGGTAGTGAGAATGGAGATGAACCACCCTCACATATCAGCCAGGGCCCAGGTGAAAGCATAGAGGATTGGTGAGATGATCAAGAGCGCTGCTTCCATGGCGAGCCTGTCAGTGTGCACCAAGGTGAAGGAGACAGACCCTGCTGATACTTACCACATACAAAAGCTGAAATCCAGAAGCTCCTGAAAGCTCAACAATGAAATAGACTTAAAATATATCTACCACAACTCAGGAGATTTTGCACAAGATGGGGAGGAAAGAATGTAAGAGCCATAGGTTTGGAGGGCATATCCAGAGGAACTGCCAGCACCACAATGACTGACTGCTGCTCTCACAGCTCATAACCCACAACCCCATGGGAAATACCATTAATCCCACTGAGAAGGGGGTCTCAGTGAAATGGGAACAGGAAGGAGGGAAATGATGAGACTAACACATGATGTTTCCATACGAAGTTTATACTTAATAAAATAGTTATTATTTGAGTGATAGAAAAGTTCTAAACAATATCCAAAATTAAAAATGAACAAAATGGGCCATTTAAAAATTATTTCCCTTCACCATGTTTATCCCACCCCTGCAGAGACTGAGCCCTCTTAGTACATACAATGAACACCAATCACCCCATCTTCAGCAGAATTGGGACAAAGGATCTAAAGTGGACAACCATTTTATTACTAAAAAAGTAGGCATATATCCTAAGGACTAGTCTTACTACCTTCGAGATACTTGCTCAACCATGTTTATTGCTACTCTATTCACAATAGCTGGGAAATGGAACCAGCCTATATGTCCCTCAACTGATGAGTGGATAATGAAGATGTGGCACATTTACACAATGGAGTTCTACTCAGTGGTAAAGAAAAATAAAGTTATGAAATTTGCAGGAAAGTGGATGAATCTGGAAAGTATTATACTTAGTGAGGTAACCCAGGTCCAGAAAGCCAAATGTCACATGTTCTCTCTCATATGTGAATCTTAGCTACAAATGATTGGATTTGTATGTTAGTAGGAAGAAAATTCAGTAGTAAAGGCCAGTAAACTAGAAATGAGATAGAAAGGGAATAAGAAGAGAGAGGGGGAGGGACTTAATAGGATGGATAGAACAGATTAATGGGGTGAAAAGGCCTAAGTGAGGTCAGGGAAGAGACTGAGTAAAGGAGAGGTAGACAGAGGGCCAATTGAAATCTAAGAGGATATAAATAAGTCACATGGAAACCTATGTTTTTGGACAATGGAACACTCAGAAGCCATAGATTGTTACTAGAAAATTTTCAGGGCCAGGGATGGGATACCTTCCAGTGAACTGTTGGCCAGGGAACTCCCTGATACCCCCAAAACATTATAGGCCATTGCTGAGGCACTTGGTTTCCCAATAGGAATAGATGGTAAGACCCTATTGCTGAAAACTCCACATACTTGTCCTTCAAGGTCATTGAGAAATTCTGCTGGACCTGAGCTGAAAACTTCCTCCATGTAGACCAGCTGACAGAAAGCTGGATGCATTTAAATGGGGGAGAGAGAAATCACCAGTGAAGATACTCAGTGGTGGACAGTGAAAGCCTTATATTTGGCCAGCCAGGCCAAATGAGCCAACAGGGACAAATAGAGGCATGTCTGTTATGGGGGAAACCAACCACCCTCTAATTTGACCAGAGGCCTGCTCCATAGGAGGGAATACATCCCTGATACTGAAAACCTACAACAGGGGTAGTCATGAGCCCCAGTGGTGTACGACTCTATACAACGTGCTCCTCCAGACCCAAAATTGCCTGGATTTCCATGACCTCAGAGTACCTGACACTACCTACACAAGACCCTCATAATAGGAAGAAAAGATCATGACATCAAAATAAAACAGAGACTGATTGGGAGGAGGGGTATGATGGAGAGTGGAGTTTCAAAGCAGAAAATGGGGGAGGGAGGAAATTACCATGGGATATTGTTTACAATTATGGAAGTTGTCAATAAAAAATAAAAATTTAAAAAAGTAACTATACACATCACCAAAAAATGTGGAATATTGCCTTTTGCTCAATTTGGGAGTTTTCTCTTTCAGAAAGCATATGGATCAAGGAATTTAGTAACATATTCTTCCACAAGATTATCTGCCTCTCAGCAAACAGTTCCTATGAATAGCAGAATAATTCCCCGAGGACAGGGCATGGGACTGGCAAGCTCCTGTGAATTGGCACAAGGATGCTTTAGCTCAGGGCAGCGAGTGATGGTCAAGTAAACTCTGCATCTCATCTGATATTCTGCTCTTGGCAGCAGTAGCTGAGCTGAAATAGTGCCTGGCCCCTGGAAGCTGACAAAGGAGCCTTTCAGAGAGCGAAGCTAATTTATTCCGACTGCTTGTCAAACATCAGCCCAACTAGCCTCATCTTTTTGCCCTGAAAGGTGCAAGATTACAACCTTTGCTTCTATAGCATCTGCATGAAATAACAAAATGGCAAAGCATTTCATGTCCTGAGGAATATGTATTAGCAAAACACCACTAATAGCCATAAGCACATAAAAGCAGTGATCTTTTGGGATCAGAGGCCAGATGGTCAAATAGACTGACCTTCATTTCTCGCCTATTAGCAAAATAAAAAAAAATCTCTTTAATTTAAAATGATTTATGATGGAAATGACTGGATTTCCTAAGCATTTACATGTGGTTCAGAGCTCTTTAGTGAATTGCTACTTGAGATAGAAGCAGGAATGCTGATATGGCCATTGTACTTCCCACAACTTTCTTCAAAAGTGCTTAATGGGACATCTTTGGTGTGGGGGTATAGGACTAGAGGCTTGGGTAGTTTTCTGTCAGTGTTAGGAAAATTCTTGTGTCACTATCTGTTTTGAACCATTATATTGTGTTTCTTTCTCTCTAAGGTTCACTGTAGTTGCATTCTATCCGATGCCTAACTCAGCCATCCAAGGGCTGTGTAGTGTGTGCTGCTGGAGTAGAGTACAAGGATCTAAAAGAAGCCAAAATGGCCCTGTTTTCAAACAACAAAGCACACAACATATAGCAAAAGCAGACCAACAACCAGATGAAGATGTAGATTGGATCTGGTTGCTATATGGATTAGGCTGTCCAGCAGTTTCTTGCTTTTTGTGACATAAAATCCAGATGTTATTTCTTAGCCCTACAGTTGCTTTGGGGCCAGCTCCTTCTTGCTGCTCTGACTCCATCTAGGCTTCTTGTTGATCATCAAATACCCCAAACTTCCTCTAGCCTGGGGGACTTCCCACCTGCTATTCTCTCTCTTTGGAAGGCTTGTTCCTCAAACTCTCAGCTAACTCTTAGGACATCACCACTCAGGTCTCAGTTTAGGTATTGTTCCAGCTTGAGTACCATCCAGTCTAATATTGCTCCTTCGGCCCTCAGTTTGATTCTTCCTTCGCTGAATTAACAGCAGCACTTACCACTATCTGAAATCCTCCATGGCAAAAATTTGAGTTTAAACAGTTTTTTGGATGTGGCCCTAAGAAGGACAAGTTGTGGAATGTGGATGTCAGGATGGGAAGCAAAAGAAACCAACACAGGGTGACCACTTTGAAAAACCTTGCTTCAACATTGTCCCACCTGAGAGGTGAGGAAACTGGGGTGTTTTATCTAAAAACTATCTATTATCTGCTGAGGGAAGTTGCTGGAGCTGTCCAGGCCCCTGAACTTTAGGCTTGTCTTACATGAAGGCAGGGGACAGCAGAGAAATGATCCCAGATGCTAGAGGAGAAAGCTGTTAGACCTGCATGCATGGTAGTAGTGTGGGAAGAAGGCATGTGAGGCTGTTGTTCTATTATTCTATTTGGCTAACTGCTGCCTCCTGTAGAATGTTAGCTCCATAACAGAAGAGTTTCTGGTTGTTTCACATTCCTTTGGCATCATGCCTAGGATAGGCAAGAACTCACTTAACCATTAGGAGAGCAGGCCTCTTTAATTTTAAGGTAGGTAACACTCCTAAGACAGATCCAAAAGGAAGAGGTATTAAAGAGATCTGAAAATGGTTGTATAAATTCAAGATGTCTCAGTGGGGAGGGAAGGATTCAGAAGGTGGATTATGGGTCAGGATTTTCAAGGGGTATTGGGAAGATTATGAGAGTCTAGTCTAGATTAAGATTTAGACTTTGTAGGAACACCACCTTTATCAAGGTCAAATCCTGCATCTTCTCGATTGTTCAGCAGCTTTTCCTCCTTCACAGAGATGTTAAGATAATAAAGGGAGATAATAGCTTTGAAAGCACTTCTGAAAAGAGGTACTTTATGGAGAAAGCTACTATTTAACTGTTGAAAATATGTTATGTTCAAGTTAAAATTGTGCAGAAGTGCTTAGTCCCTTTAAAAGTGATTGCTGCTGGCAGTAGCCATTTTGATGGACAGTTATTGCTTCCCAGCCGAAGTGAGTAGCATAATCAATTTCCACAGTGTGTCTGATGACCTGTGGCTGGAAAGAGTGGCTCAAGGGTAATCAGTGGCTTATGTCATAGACAGCAAGCAGCCTGGGAACAAGGGGACCTGTGAGAGATGAGCTAAGATAATGATGAATCCATATCTGCTTGATGTGGAGATCCATTTTGATGGAATGAATAATGTGGGACTGCAGGAAAAGTTGATCAGCAAAGGAGAACAGCTCTTGGTACAGTCAAGCCAGGTAGATAGGATGCTTTTTAGTTATCTTTGGCAAAAGAGTGTCAGTATTCAAGTTTCTCACTGGAAGAATGATTTTAAAGGCCTGGATATGTACAGGGTTGCTGTACTTCCTCTTGTCTAAGCTGTGTCTCTGAAGGTCTCTGGGTACTGTGTATAGCCCCCTCCCCATACTACCCTTGCAACAGCCTGGAAGTCCAAGATGTACCAATCTCCATAGAACCAGGCCCTGGGTATCCATGGCATAGAAGTTTCAATACCACAGAAGATGGGCTGGATGGTGACAGGCCAGAGGAAGGGGCTGTGCTCACTCTGAGGTGGGCATATCTCTATCTGTGAAGAAAATTGTTAGGCATTGGAATGAATCTAGAAGTAGGAAGGCAGGTGTTTCACAGGAATCCCATGACCCCTTGGGTTTTTGATCTTGTGGGGAGATGTAAAAGCAGGGGAAGGCCAGGGTAGGGCAGGCCCTTTCAGTAGAAGAGCCCAGGGAGAGGTCAAAGTTTGAGGTTTAAGAACTATGGGTACATTGCCTATCATAGAACAGGATTTATAAAAGTATGATAAGAAAAGTTAAATGTGAAAGCCCTTGTTTGTTCAGGGAAGGATAGAATGGCATCTCAGAAACTGTATAGGAAAGAAAAGCAAGAAGGGCAAACAGCAGCGAGTTTCCATGGGACTCAGAGTAAAGCCAAACTTTGTGGTGGCTACTGACTGTGCATGGCCTGCCAGGCCTCTAACCCATGGCTTCTTTGACTTCATCCACCCCCCCATCTGTACCTCTTGCTAGTACACTGTTGTCCATCCACACTGGCCGTCATGCTGCCCTTCAGAGGTCAGGCATGTTTACCTGAGACACTCCGTGTGTGTGGAATACTCTCTGAGAGCCGCTTACGGTTGTTTTATGCAAGTGTCCTCCTCTCTGTCACTGACCAACCTAGTTAAACTTGAATCTAGTCCCACCATCTCTTCTGTGCCCACCTCACTCCCCAAACCTTTCACATTTTCATATTCCTGATAATATGCTCATTGGCTTTTCTTATCTGTTTCTGTTCTTGGGAATGTAAGCATCACCTAGAAGGTGTTCAAAAAATATTTGAACCTGAAGGAAGCATCTTGGGTTAAGATAAGTAGGAAATAATGATAGGAATTTTTAAAGACAATAAGAATATTGCAAAATACTTAGGATTTTTTATTTTTTAATTGAAATTTTTTGTGTTCAATGTGTTTTGGTGTATGTGTGGTGTGTCTGCTTGTGCGTGTGCTCGGTGCACTTGCCTGTAGTAGTGTGCACTCACCTGCCATGGCTGGAGGGAATGTTAGGTGTTTCTCTCCATTAATTTTATGCCAATTCTCACTTGAGCCAGAGTGGAGTCTCTTACTAATCCCAGAGCTAGACATTCTGTTGTTGTTTTAAATGAGCCCCAGTGATTCTCTGATCTCTGCTCCCCATAGAACTAGAGTTACAGACATGCATGGTCATTCTTAAGTGTCTATGTCAGGCTTGAGGATTGAACTGAGTAGTGTCCAAGGCGTCTTCAGGTCCTCATGCTTACACAAGATATGCTTTTAACCACTGAGTCATCTCTCCAGCATATACCTAGGAATTATAACTTAAGTTCTTCCATATCAAGAAAGATACTACTTGGATGTTTAAGGGTTTTTTTTTTTTGAGCCAAGCCCAACAGACTGGCCTTCTTTGTGTGTGTGTGTGTGTGTGTGTGTGTGTGTGTGTGTGTGTGTGTTTGTGTGTGTTTGAGAGAGAGAGAGAGAGGGAGAGAGTGAGAATTGGCACTGTGGGGTCTCTAGCCACTGCAACCAAACTCCAGACAAGTGTGCTCCCTGTGTGCATGTGCAACATTGTGCAGTTGCATCACTGTGCATCTGGCTTCAGTGGGACCTGAAGAGTTGAACAAGAATTTGGTCTTCACAGGCAAATGCCTTAACCATTAATCCATCTCTCCATCCCTAAAGTTTTTTTTTTTTTTTTTTTTGTTGAACCATTTGTCTTCTTGACTTATGGCTCTTACTTGTTGAACTGGCCATTTTCATTACCTCTAAGTATATAGATTCAAGTCAGAGCAAGAAGACAAAGCAGGGCAGAGAAAGCTCTTGAGACACAAATAAATAAATAAAGTCTATTGAGAAGAGAATCCCAAAATATGGAAATTGACTATATACATTCATGTCTTTCCTCTTTATCCTTTTTATTTTTTCCATTTTTGCTCTTCTATGCTTTCTTTTTCCTCTCTTCTGCCTTCAAACTTCGCAGTAAGGTGTGAAGACTTCATAGCTCAGGCGGTGCTCAGGCGTTGATGGTTGGCTTGGAGCAATTTCTGTGCATGAAGGCACTTTAGCACAATGTGCATAGAGCTCTTATGGAAGCATTCCAAAACACTTCAGGGACCAAAGTCTTCAAGGGGGACTAGATTGACTGAATGAGGGGCTGTGGGGGAGCACTGGGGCCCTGGAGACAGAAAGTAGTGATTGTTTAGAAATTCCTAAGTGATTTTATGGCTCAACATAGTCATTGGAAGGCTTGAAAAGTTGCCATCTTGAAAGCCTCTATTTTCTACATATTCTGCATCAATTCTCTATCTCCAGCTAGATATATATGTATATAATATAATAATGTTGCTTATAATATTGACAAACATATCAGTTTGTCAATGGCACCCATAATAGTAATTATAGCAAACATCATGCCAGGTCCAGTGCCAAGCATTAGGCCTGGGTGATCTTATTTGCACCTACTAGCCTCATTTTATAGTGAATATACCAAAGTAAATAGATGAATAATGTGTTATAATATTGTTATTAACAAAACCTTTTAATTTTCATATCCATGTGTTTTTCCCATATCAACAACATGTATCATAAATAAATTTATGATTTCAGATGAGCAATAGACATGTTTTTCAAAATATTGTACTAGAAATATGGTGAAAATAGCCAGTAGTAAATATTTACATTATGGAGAAATAGAAGGTTTAAGACGCTCCCAATAATAGATGGATTCAGTGACTCCTGAATTTGTCTTAAATGTCAAGAAAAGGTCTTGTGCTTTTCTTTGATGAACAGAAACATCTGCTTCATAAGACTGAAACTCTTAAGACTGGGGAGATGAATCAGTAGTTAAAGGTTCTTGCTTACTAGTCCAGGTTTGATATCCCAGTGCCCATGTAAAAGCCATACACAAAACTAATCATTACTGGCACTAAATACCTGACCAGAAGCAATTTAAGAAAGGAAAGGTTTTCTTTTCTCTTTTTGTTGCTTAGTTTCTTTGCTTTTTGAGGTAGGGTCTCACTCTAGCCCACGTTGACCTGGAATTCATTATGTAGTCTCAGGGTGGCCTTGAACTCACAGCAGTCCTCCCACCTCTCCCTCCTCAGTGCTGGAATTAAAGGTGTGCACCACCATGCCTAGTGGAAAGGGTTTATTTTCAGCATGCAGCTTCAAGGGGAAGTCTATCATGGTGAAGAAGTCATGGCAGGAGCAGATCGCTGACATCACATCTTCGTATCAGCATGCAAGGAGTAGAGTGTGAGGGAGCTTGGCTGGGGTGGGCTATGACACCTCAAGGTCAGCTCCCAATGACAACTTCTTCCAGAAAGACCCCACCTTTTAAAGCTGCCACACTTTTTCAAATGAGGACATTTTTTAATTCAAACCACTTCATATGTTTACCAGGGAATGACTGATAAATGACAAAACTAGGTATATCCAGGGGGCATTATCCCAAAGAAAACAAGAGTTTTCAGAATTAAACCTCAATATTTTGAGAACACATACAGAGATTAACTTGGTCTTATTAGATCCCTGATATGTCACAATATTAGGTATCCAAAGTATTTGAAGGAGTGACTCGTGAGAGTGTTGTTTGGTCTGACACCTGGCACGAGATAGATGTTCAGTGATTACTTGCTGATGAGAGGAGAATTGTCCTTTACACTGGGAAAGGAAACATGTTAATTTAAGTGCTTTCATAAGGCAATAGCATAGGCATGACTGCCGGGGGGGAACTGATTCAGGTGTATGTAAGCTTTACGTGCTTTTTCTTCCTCTCTTCCTCATTTGCTCCATTTATCATCATTCTGCTGCATATATGGCTAATCCAGGATCTTTTGTGACTACACCATAGGCCAGTGTTTCAAAGTTTCTCCCTGTAGTAAAACCTTGATTTTCCTTCCAGGGTATATTTTCAATTTACATCAAACTCCCTAAAAAGGGATCACTTTAATGCTGGACTCTACCCAGTGTCTAAAATAGTGCAAATGCTAAAAACTCACAGATTCTGCCAAAAAAAAAAAAAAAAAACATTGGCCATGGAATTATTACAGTTTTTATTTTTCTAAAAGGTTAGAGAACATTGGCTGGATTAGCAAAAGCATATTTATTTAAATACCATTTTTACACTGGTTTCATAATAGTAACATTTTATCTTTCCTACAATGATTTATAGGTATTGAAGCAGTACAGGGGAGTCAGGGAAAAAAGCAATTAACGAATAAGGAAAAAGGGCCAATAGAGAAGGGGAAAAAAATCTTTTGAAAGCTAAAGAAGAGAGAATAATTGATGGTTCCATTTTAGCTTAATGTTACTTCTGGATCTCTTTTATAATGTGTTATTTACTACATGGTTTATATTTGACAGAAAATAAACAGCATTTGCGACATAATGTCTTTAGCTCTTCTGTGCACTTGCTCATCCCACTTGCCTGTCAAGTTGGAACTTCAGCCAACATCTGTCAAAGTCTCCTGTGATGGTGTCTGTTTTTAATAAGCTCGGCACTATAATTACCTTATTGCCAAGTTAAAGCCAAATGACACTTATGATGAAGGTTTCACGGCTAAACAGTAAAGTCAGTGAGGCATATTCATACCAACTGTCAGACAGGAAGTAGCTGTTCCAGGATTTGTTTCTTTATTGCTGGACAGGGTCACTTCATTTGTACTTGGAAAGTTTGCCATGGTTACAACAGGTAGCAGAGAATGAAAAGGAATAAAGGGTTACTTAGAAAGATAGCTTGAATACATTTTTGAAATTATTAATAATAATGCTCAGTAACTGTTCAGTAACTTCTGTGAAAATATTTCACAAATATTTTATCATCTAAAACTCCTAATTATCTTTTAAACATTTTATTTTATTTTTGTTTATGAGAGAGAGGGGAAAGAGAGAGAGAGAGAGAAAGAGAGAGGCAGGGAGAGAATGGGCAAGTCAGGGCCTTTAGCCACTGAAAATGAAATCTATATGCATACACTACCTTGTGCATCTGGATTTACATAGGTGCTAGGGAATTGAACCTGGGTCCTTTGGCTTTGTAGTCAAGCACATTAACCACCAAGCCATTTCTTAAGCTCATATTAAAAAAAATTATTTATGAGAGAGAGAGAGAGGGGGGGGGGGAGAAAAACTCCTAATAATCTTAAGAATTAAAACAGAGCCCAAAGTTTTTAGGCATGGAAACTGAGGCTCTGATGATTTTTTTACATGTGTATGCACATGTGTGCATGGAATAAAACATGTGTGCATGTGTACTCATATGTGTATGGGGGCATGTGCAGGGCAGAGGACAGTCTTGGGTGTCATCCTTAGGAGCATATTCTACCTCCTTGGAGGCAGGGTCTCTCACTTGCCAGTTGCTCACTCATTTACCTAGACCCGCAGCCAGAGTACCCCAGGGTTCTCTGTCTCAGTCTCCTCCATCATTAGGGATTACAGGTGTGTGCTAACAAGCTTGGCTTTTCTATGGGTGTTGGACATCTGAACTCAGGTTCTTATGCTGTGTGGTAAGTACTTTACTGACTTAGCCATCAGTCCAGAGCTCTCAGGGGATTTTTTTAACTATGAGTTTTGAGGCCACCCTAGTAAGTAGCAAAACAAAGCCACAGACCTAGTGTAGATTATTCAAAGTCCAATAATATTCTCCTTAAACCTGCAAAGTATGCTGCCAGATACTAGTAAAGTATTTGGATAAAATGGAATGCAGTTCAGACCAGTCCTCATACCGAGTTATTCAACACAGAAAGATGAGACACATTCGGATAAGAGATTATCCTCTGCATATTGTGGCAGAGATCTGCCTCTATTTTACATTGCTTGGTGTTTTATGTTTTTGTGACAAACGTAATCAATCATGAGTTACTGTATCAGTAAACATCACATCACATATCACAGCATGCCAGAGAGACTCTGGAAATAAATGGATTCTCACTCTCAGCATATGGGATGATGGTGTCAGAATGGCATTGTGACTGAAAAATTAAGTGTGTCATTTCATTTAATGGAAGATACAAAATTAATCATTGGATTGTTAGACTAATTTGGGGCCAGAAGCTACTAAATATGGAATACTTTTTCTCTAGCTACACTTCAAGGGAGAAATATGGAGCTTCTTTTCAACTCTTCTCTTGGGATATTTTTGAAGGATGGTAAATGTACCAGATTCTTTTCCAAGTTCATGTGAGTGTTCATAATGTATCAAGGTCAAGATTCACCTTGCTGACATATCCTGGAAGAACAGTGCTTGACTTCTGAAGTAGTGATTAGCCTTGATGACATCAGACCTGAGGTTAATTTATAAAGTGAGAAGAATGTTTTTATTCTCAGGAATAAACCTACAAGGAGAGGGTTTTAAAATAATGGATTGATACAAAATAAAAGTGATGGTTAAAGTATTTGACACACAGTTACAGGGGTGCATAGTTAATATAGTAGTTGTATCGCAGGCTATAACATTCAGTCATGGTGATGCTACATTGGCATTTATGGAGACTGTTATAAGTGACATACTGGCTCTTGGGTAGCATCAGGTCATCAATTGCCATGTAACAGATAAAAGTCAACTAGGAAATCAACTAAGGGATGGGTTGTTTGAATGAAAGCTGGTATCCTTCCTCACTAGACATATTCCTACTATAACCCCTTCTCCCTTCTTTAGTCTATTGTTTTGAAGGTTGGATTGGGTAAAGGTCCTGAGATTGGAGTGATCAGTGAGGGGCTATGGGAGTTAGTTTTGCTTCCCTCTCCTGGTAAGCAGTGGAGGGTACGTTTCAATCTCAGTTTTCTGTAGCTATCATTAGAAGGTGGAGTATTTGATGTCTCTCTCATCAGCTTGGACTTCTTGCCACCATTTTTGAAGCAACAGGTTAGGTTTTTCATGATTGGTTTGTTATGTCTACCTGTCTGGCCAAGAAACTTTGGTTTTCTTTAATTTCAATTGAGAACACCTGGTAGTTAGTTTGTTTTGTTCCTGTACTTCTTGTAGTCACATATGACCCCTTTATAGTTTTATCCATGCTGATATCTAGGTCAGATATACAGCTGATGTGAAAAAGGTCAATTTATCTCTGGAGGGAACATGGGGACACATTCTGTCCAGTGTATGTCAGAACATGAATTCACTATTTGTGTTCAGATATCACCAAGGTTTAAAAATCAACATGAAGGGCTGGAGAGATGGCTTAGTGGTTAAGCACTTGCCCTTGAAGCCTAAGGACCCCAGTTCAAGGCTTGATTCCCCAGGACCCATATTAGCCAGATGCACAAGGGGGTGCACACATTTGGAGTTCGTTTGCAGTGGCTGGAGGCCCTGGCATGCCCATTCTCTCTCTATATATTTGCCTTTCTCTGTCTGTCGCTCTGAAGTCAATAAATAAAAATAAACAAAAAAATTAACATGAAGCTTTATGTACAATTTCTAACATTATCACTGGGTAAAATGACAAGTCAGTAATAAAGAGACATTTGTGCAGAAATGTGATATGGAATATCCCATGCAACTAAAGGCTAATGACAGCATGGGCAGGATAAGAAAAAGCTGTTTGAGTTTGGAGCAATCTAGAAGGAATCCATGCAGGAGTTAATGTGAATTATCTGAGATGTAGTATGGCTGAGATGGTTGCACTTCTTGGCCATGGTGAGGGGTAAAGAAAGGAAATGCAGGAGTGAAGTTATGGGATAAGTTGGCCTTCTGCTACAATGCTGAGTTTATTATTTAAAAAAGTGATGGTCCTGAGTACGGAAATGCTATTTATTTATTTATTTATTATGTTTTATTTTTTTATTTTTTTTACTTATGAGCGACAGACACAGAGAGAAAGACAGAGAGAGGGAGAGAGAGAGAATGGGCGTGCCAGGGCTTCCAGCCTCTGCAAACGAACTCCAGACGCGTGCGCCCCCTTGTGCATCTGGCTAACGTGGGACCTGGGGAACCGAGCCTCGAACCGGGGTCCTTAGGCTTCACAGGCAAGCGCTTAACTGCTAAACCATCTCCCCAGCCCAGAAATGCTATTTAAAAGTCCGTATGGATTAAAGACCTTAATATAAGATGTGAAACACTTCTCTTACTGGAAGGAAAAATAGGAGGTACTCTCCATGATAGAGGAGTGTTAAGACTTCATGAACAAAACCTAGTAGCCCAGGAAATTAAACAATCACTCAACCAATGGGATCTCATGAAGCCTAAAAGCTTTTGCACAGACAAACGTGCTATTAGCACAGTCAATAGATTACCAACTGAATGGGAGTAAATCTTCACCAGCTATACCACTGACAGAAACCTAGTATCTAGGATCTATAAAGAACTCAAAAAACTAAACAATAAAAAAATCAAAAAACCCACTCCAAAAATGGGACAGATAACTGAATAGGGAGTTCTCAAAGGAAGAAATTCAAATGACTAACACACACTTAAGAAAATATTCAACATCCCTAACCATTAGGGAAATGCAAATTAAAACAACTATGACATTTCACCTTATTCTAACAAGGATGGAAATTATTTAAAAAAAATCTAATAACAGCAAATGTTGGTGAGGATGTGGGGGAAGAGGAACCTTCCTTCACTGTTGGTGGGAATGTAACTTGAACAACCATTATGGAAATCAATATGGAGATTCCTGAAAAGCATGAACATAGAGCTACCAACATATTTGCTCAACCATGTTTATAGCTGCTCAATTCATAATAGTTAAGAACTGGAATCAACCCAGGTGTCCATCATTGGATGAATAGATAACAAAATTGAGGTACATTTACAGGATGGAATTCTACTCAGCAGTAAGAAAAAAAAAAATGATACAATAAAATTTGTAGAAAAATGGATAGACTTGGAACAAACAATACTCAGCAAACTCATATACTGACAGACAAACGCAGCATGGTCTCACTTGTCTGTGGTTCCTAATCTAGACCAGCTCAACATATGTGCTGACATATGTGATAGGCAACTCAAGTCCCAGAAAATAGGGATGGAAAAGTTTGGGGGGAGGGGAAAAGGAGGGTGAAGAAAAACAAACACAAAACTAAATCCAAAATGAACTGGTATCATAGAACCTTTTATCCTTGGAGATAGACTAAAAGACATAACAGGAATAACGGGGTTGAACCTGAAGAGAAGTTCCTGGAGAAGGTGGGATGAAGCCTAAACTTCACACACACACACACACACACACACACACACACACACACACACACACACACACATATATATATATATATATATATATATATATATATATATATATATATTTGTCTCTTGTCTGTAATTCCCAGTACCAAAAATTGGTTGCTACCCACAATGAACTGTTGATTTGAGAGACCTATAAGGTCACCAAAACAAGACAGGTTTCTGTCAAAGCACTTAATTACCCACATGAAGCAAAAGGCAAGACCCTATTGCTGAAGGCACCATATGCTGCTGTCACTGGGCATAGAGAGACCTGGCTGGAATCTGGAAAAGAGCCAGTTCCAAGACAGTCTGTCTAGTGCTAGAAAGTGCTACATGAGCTACTAGGCAAAAGTGGCCATTAATGATCTGAGCAACCATAGGTCTCAGAAGCAAGCACCTAATAGGATGTACATGCCAGTGCAATAGTGGCACATAGCCTTGGTGGGTGACCACTAGCTCTCTGATTGGCTAAGAGATCTGGTCAGTGCAAATGAACCCATATCTGGAATTGGGAACCAGATCAGAATCCTATGGAGACAAAGATTATGCTCTCCAGTGTCAAGCTCTCATTAGTCTGGTTAAAAGAAGGGTTACATACATCAAATTCTCCTTAAATTAATAATGCTTATCCCATTTAAACTATGCTGACTTCAATCTTTGTTGGAGAATCTGTTCTTTTTCAGAAGGTAAGAAGACCCAAGGAGATAAACTACCCCTCGTACTTCAGCCAAGCCAGAGTTAGAACTACAGAAGGAGGAATTGGGAAGATGAGCATGAATGTTACTTCCATGGTGAACCTGATAATCAGTGCCAGAGTGAAGGAGACAGACCTTGAGGATATGCAACATTTACCAAAGCAGAGTTCCAGAGGCTCCTAAGAGCTCATCACTGAAGTAGACTTAAAATTCACCCACCATATCTCAGGGAATTTTGCATATGAGAGGCCAGAAAGATTGTTAAGAGCTACAGGTTGAGGCATCATGCTCAGAGGCATTTCCTCCTTCCAAAAATAAGTGAGTAATGCTCCCACAATGCATAATCCACAATCCCATGGGGAATACCTGCAACCCAAGTGAGGAGAGTACCTAGTGGAATGGGGGCGGGAGTGAGGGAAAAGAGGGAACCAACACATGATGGACCCATATTAAATATATTGTTAATAATAATAATAATGAAAAATTTAACATATTAAAATATTAGAGAAGCCAGTTATTACCTGCATACTAAAGTATAAACTTTGCTTATGTATACCACTCTCATGCTGCACTAGAGCATGTGCATTGTACAAAGTGGTGGACTTATTATGACATTTTCATATGTGTGTCATGTACTTTGCTTATGTTCAACCCCTTGCTTATCCTGTCTTTTCCTTCTTCCACTGTTCTCCTTCCTTTACCCAGATAGTTCCTATTCTTATTTTCAGGTTTTTACATATTTAGATTAAAAATATATATAACATAAATATCTTTAAACTGTATGAGCATAAAAATTAACTATATCTACATGTATACTTAAATCTATAAAACATGTATATATGAATCTAGAAGCACCAGCATATGTAAATATACATTTAAATTTGGATTCAACAAGTGAGAGAAAACATGTGATACTTATCTTTTTGAGTCTGTCTTATTTAGCTTAACATTATGATCTCTAATTCCATCCATTTTTCTACCAATGACATAATTTCCATCTTTCTTATGACTACATTAAAGCCCATTTTCTATCTATCTTATATAGTCTATCTATCTCTGTATATATATTCCACATTTTCTTTATCCATTCATCTGCACAAGGGCATTTTGGCTATTTTGATAACTTGGCTATTTGAATAATTCAGTTTTAAACATGAATGTGTAAGTATGTCTTTGGAATGCTGACCTACCTTTTTTTGGTTGTGGAAGCACATGTGATAAGAGATAAGTCACATGGTAGTTCCACTGTTGGCTTTTAGTGGAACTTCATAATGATTTCCACTGTGGCTGCACTAATTTCATTCTCAAACGGTAAGAGTTCCCTCATCCTTGCATTATTGATAGTATTTGCCATTTGTTTTGAGAAATGCTTTTTAGAGTGTAATCTTGGATATATCTCTATTTGAATCATCTGAGATACTGCAGAAATGCACATTTCTGGATCCTTTTTTTGACTTCAGTGGATCTGTACCTCTGAGAGTAGGGCCTAGCAACCTGAATTTTAAATAATCTTCCAATGGGATTCTTATATTCATTAGTTTGGGAATCACCAATGTAAAATAAAATGAATAGCTCATGTACATTTGTGATAAATATTCCCTAGGGAAGTGTTTTCATGTAATAGAAGCTTGATAATACAAGTGATGGCTATTTCTAAAGAAACGGATTTTCTTGCAAATATGAATTGTCAAAGAAAAAGATATTAAATGACTGTTTCAGGCAGAGCCTCATGTTTCCATGGTTTTAGACCTTAGCTTGGCATTTGTGGAGATTAAACTGGACATATTGGCTTATAAAGAACTTGAATCATGCTAATTAAGTCATAAGAGACTTTCTGATAAATTTGAATACTGCTTTATTAGGCAAGAAGTTGCGCCTGATGTAAGAACCAAGACCACTACATTGTTGTGCCCACAGAGTACTGGAAACACACACACACACACACACACACACACACACACACACACACACACATACACACACACACACCAGTTATCCAAGAGTTATAAACTGTTTTGTAATCATTTGTGGTTGGGTCTGCTTCTCTCACTAGAGTGAATCTCTGGAGCATTTTGTTCTTGGTATCTCCCTCATGCACTCCAGTGCCTACCACAAAGTCAACAGTTAATGCAGAACTCTTGAGTGAACAAATGAATAACTATGAATTGAGTGGTTCTGATGATCATGGAGCATATTTACACTGATGTAGGTTGGTGTGATGCTTCATTATTATTCATACTGGAGATATTTCTGCTGATGGAAAGTGTGCTGTTCTGGAAATTTGCAGATACAGTGTCAATTTTTTTTTTTTTTTTGAGGTAGGGTAGCTCAAGCTGACCTGGAATTCACTATGTAGTCTCAGGGTGGCCACAAACTCATGGTGATTCTCCTATCTCTGCCTCCTGAGTACTGGATTAAAGGTGTGCACCACCATGCCCAGCTCGTCAAGTTCTTTTTTAAAGGTCTGTTCCTCTTCTCCATGTAGAGCCCTGCTCTATGTCCTCTGATTCCTTCTGTGTTGTTTCTGAGAAATTTCTTATGTTGCTAGGATGAAGTGCAAGTGTGTAAATAATTCTTCATTGACTTGTTTCTTTTGTTACATTTCAGCTTTTTGCCTAATATTGTCCCTGACCACATGGTTACATTTGAAGACTATCTATGTCTAATTTAAATAAACCTTCCTTTAGGGTGGATATTTCTTTTCTTACCTCAGAGGATAAAAACTTTCTGATCTAGCTTTCTTATTCTGGGACATTTCTTTGTAGTTTTATATTCAGCTGTAGCACATTGTCTCTAATATTTTTCATGAAAAATTATTTGTGCAGAGATTCCATAATAAAATTTACTAAGGTTACTCCTGCAGGGATAGTGCTTATGGGTATGTTAAGGAAAGCTGATGCTTGAATTGTTCAAACAGATAAAACATGTTTTATATCAAACATGTGTATGTGTGTTCATATTGTACCCAGGAGATGCTTTTCTACTTTGAGTTAGTCTGTGAAACACCCTTAAAGTGAAGGGTTATCTTTTTGGCTCTTGTAGAGTTGTGAATCTATCTGTATAATAAAACAGTTTTTAGTTCTTTTCCATCTGTTACAACCAGTAGCTCTGTTTCACCCTCCATCAGTAATTTCATTACTGTTGTACCTGCTTTCCTGAATACAAACTTCTCTTTTGAGCCATCTCATAACCTTTTTTCTTTAAACTTAAAAACACTGAATTAGGGAAGAGAGTGTGTGTGCCCTGACTTCTCTGAACTCCTCTTTGTCTTATTTGACTCAGGAGACTTGAAGAAAGAGAATTATCTGAAGAGAAACTTCTAAGAAAAGAAAACTTTAATTGTTGAGAAATTGATATGATGTTTAAATCATGTCAAAAAATTAATGAATTTCTATACACTTATACACTGTCTGTCTTGCTAATGTTTTTTCCTATTTAATAATAGTAATATCTTACTAGCTTTCAATTCCTAGCTACATAGGCTACAGAACAGGAAGGTTGTGTGTATACATATGATGTTTTATATTAAAACATAGAAGCTTTTCAGATATATATAGATCCTAAGGAGAGAGCCACCCCATCATACCTCAAAAGTGTCCCAGCTGAAGCTAAGAACAATTGGTGAAACAAGCAAGGGTGCGGTTTTCTTGGTGAACCGGGTACCAGAAGAAGGGTGAAGGAGATCAACACAGAGAAAAATCAACTTTTACCAAATCTGATATCCAGAGACCCATAGGACCCCAATACCTCATCACTGAAGCTGACCAAAAATGATCCCAACATGGCTCAGGGAAATTTTGTGGAAGAGGGGGAGGAAAGAATGTTAGAGCCACATGTTGGGTCATGATATGCAGTGACATTTATCCTACCCATAACTGTGGGCCGACTCCACAATGCATGACCCATATACCTCAAAAAGGAGGGGCCAAAGGGAGGGGATAGGACATAGATGAGCCTAACAATGGTACCAAATAGACTGTATTCACTGAGTACAAAACTAATTAATAAAAAAATTTAAAAAACATAGAAGCTCTACAAAGCTGTTTAATACAATGTAGTAAAATATCTTGACAGAGTGGAAATAGAGTGAGATTAAGACTTTTTTTTTTTTATCTTTTGCTTAAAAAGGCTAGTTTCAATGAGGAATTCAGGCAACTTTTTATTAAAGTAATATACTAAGAAGTAAATAACTTTTCAATACTTTATAATAAAGAAAAAAAAATTTTTAAAGATTTATTTAGAGAGTTTTTCTTCACTTGTTTCTTCTGTTGACTCTAACTCAGCTAATCAAAAACATAAAAGTCCAATTTCAGAAATTATGACATGTATACTATGCCAGATAGAAGTGATGGATGAATAAAAAAGAACTTTCCTTTCCAAAGCAGAATTGATTGCATTTATTATTTTTATTACTATACTTCCCTAATTAAATATCATACAGTAAATGGTTATATGTAGTTGCCAATATGACTTGTTTTATATATTTATGACTATAAATATGCCAAATGGTGTGACAGGAAACATTTAATAGAAGAACATCCATAAAAGAAGATCTTTCAGGAAGAGAAATGTTCAAAACTGTTTCATGGCTTACAAGTGTGTTATGACCTGCTCATTTTTTGGCAGGTGATTGCAATTATGGGTAATGTTAAAATGCCATGGTTTCAAAGTTTTTTTGTTTGCCTAAGGAGCAGGCATTTCTTGAACTTTGGAAACTTAGTGAAATTGCAGGTGAAGTAAGAAGTGAGAGATGCTTTGTTGGGAAAAGAGTTGAATGAGTTGAAGATACATTGTGTCTATCCGGAAGTATTCCTAGAGTTTTGAATTTGTGAATCTCAGGTTTAGGACTTTCTACTAAGCCTTGCTCCCTGTTGCTCTGTTCAAAGCTGTGAAAGGTCTTTCTCTTTTGTGCATCTATTGTAAGAAAAACCAAGAATACCTAAGTGACAAAAATCTGGAGGGAGAACTTAAATATATCTTCACTGAACCCATCTCACTATCTTCAAGCATTGTTCAGTTTGGTAAATGCCTCATTCACTCAGCATAAAATTAATAATGATTAATACTAAGCCTAGATTAGCACCTATATCTAAATAAAGTTGACTTTTTTGAGACTGCTTTTAAATCCATATTTCCAAATAGTTAATAAGATAAGTTTCTTGCCCTAGTTATAAAAAAAAAATGGGGCTGGCATACTTAGATATCTGATTGTGTGGTAAATGAAATCATATGACAGTTATCTAGAAGGCCAGGGATGACAGTAGTTAGTGTGTGTTTTGAGCAGTCAGAGGCTTGATGAGACAGACAGATGTCAGCAAAGCTCTAAAATTTGGTCACATTTTGAGGCAGACTGAAAGAATACAGATATTTTCAGGGAGAGAGAACAGCAGAGGTAAAAACACAGAGATGGAACTCTGTGAAAAGTATGTTCATAAATGAGCTTTGTAGAAAAAAAGGATTTCTCTTTCTCCTGGATAGCAGACTAAAAGATATAACCCTCAACAGGAGTATGCAGGGACTATTTGGTAAGAAGGGATTGTTTGGAGTGGGTGGGATGAAGTTTAACCCTAAAATATTTGGCTCTGGCTTATAGCTCCTGGTCCCAGAAATCAGTTATAATCCATATTAAGCTGTTGATTGGAGAGACCTACAAAGTCCCCCAAACAAGACAAGCTTTTGTCAAAGTACTTGGTTACCTGCCTGAGGCAAAAGGTTAGACCTTATTGCGGAAGACAACATATGCTGCCAGCACAGAAAATGGAGAGATCTGGAATCTAGAAGCAAGCCAGTTCCCAGATGGTCTGCCCATGTAGTACTGGAAAGTACTACATGAGCTGCTGGAGGAAAATGGCTAACAACCTTGTGTTCTAGGAGGAAAAAGTGCTATATGAAAGCAACTGGCCTGACAAGATGTACATGCCCAAGCAATAATGGCACCCAGCCTAGGTAGGTAATCAAAGGCTCTCTGGCTAAGAGATCCACTCAATGGAAAGAAACCCATAGCTGGAACTGGAAACCAAGTCAGAATATTATGAAGACCAAGATCATGCACTTTATCCAGAAGCTCCCACTACTCTTTGGCCAAAAAAAAAGACTATACCCATCAAAAATCTCTCCTAAATAACAATACTTATCCCATTTAATCTATGCTGACCTCATTCTCCATTGGAAAATCTGGTTTTATTTTTCAGAAGGCAGCAAAAACTGAGGAGATAAGCCACTCCGGCACATCAGACAGGGTCCAGGTGAAACCACAGATGCATTGTTGAGATGAGCAAGAGCGCTGCTCCCATGGAGAGCCTGACAACCTGTGCCAAGGTTATGAAGACAGATACGAAGCATACTCAAAATGTGCCAAAGCAGAAATCCAGAAGCTGCTGAGAGCATGACACTAAAGCAGACTTTAAAACACACTCACCACAGCTCAGAGAATTTTGTGGAAGAGGGGTGGAAAGATTGTAAGAGCCAGAGAGTGGAAGGGAATATCCAGAGACATTACAGCATTGCCCCCCACTACTATGACTGACTGCTCCTCTCATATCTCATAACACACATCCCCACTGTGAATACCAGAAATTCCACTGAGAAGGGCCCTCAGTGGAATGGGGGCAGGAGGGAGGCAGGACATGATGGTACCAATACATAATGTGTCCATACAAAGTTTCTACTAAATAAAATAAAATATTGATGGTTCAAAGCAGCCAGAATGCCTGGTTTTCCCATTGTTGGTTATGCTATCATGAACAAGAGACTCAACCTTTCTCTGCCTCCATTTCTTCACTTGTTACATGAACATTAATCATTTATGATAAAAAAGTGATTATTTATCATAAGTGATTAAAGTTCATGTACATTGCATGGAATTATACCTGATGCATAGTAAGCACTACATAAAAATTGGCTATGAATTCATTTTTGATATCTTTTTGAAAAATACTTTATTTGAGAGATGGGGGAGAGAGAGAGAGAGACAGAGACAGAGATAGAGACAGAGAGGAAATGTATGGGCATGCCAGGGCTTCCTGCCACTGCAAACAAACTCCAGATACACGTGCCACTTTGTGCTCCTCGCTATACTTGGGTACTTAGGAACTGAATCCGGGCCATCAGGCTTTTGCAAGCAAGTGGTTTAACCACTGAGCAATCTCTCCAGCCACATTTTTGATATTTTAAGCTAAATATCATAATAAAAATTTAAAATCAGACATATAATAGAGAAATATGTTTTATAGTATTTATGTAGCATCATAGTTTTAATATGGTCTTCATAATTCTTTTAAGTTGATAATATAGATAAGGAAGATTCTTAAAAAGTTAGCAATTGTCCCAATATACATGGCTAGCATGGGCCGAGCATATACATAGCTTTTATGGACTACCAATGTTTATACACGAAAGGACTAAGAAGTCTCTGTAGAAGCAGTGATCTCTGTAATGTTTCCAGAAATGTGATATACGATGGCTGAAATTCCCAGCTGTTTGTGGGTTGTCTTGTTGTTGAATCCCTACTAAGTCTTTTTTTTCCAGACAACATTCACAAGCTTTGTTTCAATTTGAGTCTAAACAAATGTGGTTGGGTGACTTGTAGTGGCAATAATGACTGGCTTCCCTTAATCACTAATGAACAATAGAAACAAATGGCTCAAGTCATAATAGAAAAATAGATAACTTGAGTCTTAGTCATCAAGAGATAGGACTTCAGTGTCTACTGCCTCTTACCTCTTCATGTCTGAAGCTGATTCCTGTCTAAGTCTGAATAATAAAGCTGCTTCTTAGGGGAAAAAAAAAGAAAGAAAGAAAAAGGGTTTCTAGCAAATGTAGAGACTTCTCTCAAGAGAAGTTTATATTCAGGAGCATGGACAAAAGTTATATGTGAATATTAAAGGGGTGGGGGTACATGGATGGTCTCATCTAATAGCTAGAACAGATGGGGAGAGGAAAAACTAGTTTTATTGTGAGAATAAATGCCTATAATGAGTAGCCTGGCTCCAGCTTCTACATAGTTTAATTCATCTTTATCTTTCTCTTATTTGATGCACATACAGGTTCCTGATCTCACTGTATTCTTATCCTGTGTTCATTCCAGTCCTATGTGTGCAAAGGGGTGATCTCTCTGAAATATGCCTGTAGACATCCCATCCCAGCATGTAAATCCAAACTGTGCTGACTACCTTTATAATACCCCAAAATAGCCTCACCAGGGCTACCAGATAAGATTATGGACATGGTCAGCTATGGTGCTGTCAGTCCTCAGGAAAATGGACCCAGGAAGATGCTTCCTCAGGGCTATTTAGCCCAATGGGGAAAGGTACATTCCACATGGGCTTAACCCCTGGCCCTCATGTCCTCTTCAACCTATGTGAGAGATTTTGCTGCTGTGTCTGCCAGAGAAGGGTCCTCTATCTAGGGGCCCAAGTTAAAGCCAAGGTGGTGGGTTGCAGGTGGGATACTACTTCCTGGCATATTTAAGACACCTGGACTTGCCAATTCTGCTCCACTAATTAACTTTCACAAAGCCTTTGATACACCTCTGTGAAGAGCACTTATTTTCATTGAGCTACTTTCATAAGCTACTTTCACTTTCTTACGATTGGTTTCCTTAAGGGAGGAGAAACAGAAAAAAAGTTAAGCACTTCCAGTTTCCTAAGCATGGCTTTAAAATTCTTGGTTTGTTATTTAGGAATTTGTTGAGTACTTTCTTTTTTTTTTTTTTTTTTTTTTTTGGTTTTTCGAGGTAGGGTCACACTTTAGCTCAGGCTGACCTGGAATTCACTATGGAGTCTCAGGGTGGCCTCGAACTCTTGGCGATCCTCCTACCTCTGCCTCCCGAGTGCTGGGATTAAAGGCGTGCGCCACCACGCCCGGCTGAGTACTTTCTTTTTAAAGAGAGCATCTCTTAGAGACTATGTGCAGATTCTACAACTTTAAACCAAAGTTTAAAAGGGACACAATTCCTTTTCTCAGGGAGCTTCAAGTTTAATGGGAGTGGGGAGCAAACTTTAAGTAAATAGTCAAAAGGTCACAGCAATTAAAGTGATTTAGCTAATTAATGTAATTAGTTATTTTATACATATAATTATTGCAATTCATGATTTCATATATGTAATTCTAAAAGCTACAAGGACTTCTTGAGAAAGTAATCTTTGAATGAGTTGATGGAAAACACTTCTTTATAGAGAACTCAGCTGTTGCTATGGCCATGGAGGAATACTGACTTGTCAGTGCCATGCAAATACAGGGAGAGAAGAGTGGTGCAGGATGTGAGGATACCCAGTAGCAAGAATATGAGGATCACTTAAAGACCTTGGAAGCCATTTTTTCAGGGTCTTTATTTTAAAGGCAATAGAAAGCCATGGGAAAACTGAAAGGGCCAATATGGCCAGGCCCAATTTGCATATTAAAAGGAATTTTTTGTCCTCATTGTAGAAATAATATTAGGAGGGGATGGGGGACATATGAGGAAACCAACTGGTTATAGTAATACAGGGAAAGATGGTTATACTTTATGAGAGGTGGTGATATTGGAGATGGGAAGTCAGTGAATTTGACAACTATTTCGTACACAAAATTATTGGAATTTGAATTTGGAGATTTTAAAACTGGTTCTCAAAGTTTACCCTTCAGATTTCTCTCTGTCAGTATTTAGTGGCTAGCAGATCACAATGAGCTGATGTGTAATTACGAGGCAAATCAGCTGAAGGGAAGAAAACCAGAATCCATGGATCAAAGACAGCTGTCAAAAGGAATAGTTTGGAAATTGTAAATTAAATGAAGACTGAGACTCATCCTTGGTGTTATCAGAGATGACTTTAGCAGATATTGTTTGAGTAAAACAATGGAGGAAGGAGGCATTAATAGCTGACCAAGAAGGAAGGGGGAAGAACTGGGCATGTAGCTCAGTGTTAAATGAAGCCCTGGGCTTTATGCCCAAAACCCCTCTCCCCCTGCAAAGGTGGGGAGAAAAAGTGAATAACTCTAGACATTTGAATAGAAAATATAAATGAAATAAACCTGTGGTGTGTGTGTGTGTAAGTTTTTTTTTTTTTTAATTGAAGCTATGTGAGGATGTTTAACTTTCTGTGGAAGAAGACCAGAGAAGTAGCAGTTGTTGAATATACAGCAGAGAAGGCTTCCTGCATTGTCAGCATTCACCCACAGCCATTGCTTTATAAACATTTTACATTCTCTTGGAAAATGGCGAGTAAAAATTTGAGAACTTTTCCATAAAAGCAACTGGGATTTTGCTGGGGTACAGAAAGTGGGAGCAGAATGACAGCTCTGATAATTGAAGGACTGATTAGAATTCTCACATTTCATTGTTTGAAACTGCAGCAAGCCTTGTGATTATGCTGAGTGGGGATGTGACTTATATAGACCAAGTTCATAAAGTCTTCGTTCCTTGGGGTCCCTGGAACAGCACCACTGTAAGTGTCTGTGCTCGTTTCCCAAGCCTGACTTGCTCCATTGAAACCACAGGAAGAATGTGATTTGATTTATGAAAGGAGTTAGCCAGCCGTTCATCTAATTTTGAAACAGTGATAGGAATTGGAGGAAAGAAAGGGAATATTGAACCAGAACTGTACAACTTGCAAGTTATCGAGATGCTTAAGGAAGACAAAGAGCTTTTAACATTTAGAGCCATAATTCATTCAGATGAAGTTAAAAAATAAGTTTTTAAGACAACAAACCCATTAATGCAGATAAACTTTAAGGGATTGATATCATTTTAAAAGTTTGGACTATATATTACAGAAAAAGTTAGGTTAGCTATTTCAAGTAGCTAAAAAGGATGGATTTCTTTTAAGTACACGAAGTTCCTGACTATTAAAGAAAAACATTAGCATTTAACATATAATAAACTGGTGATTTTGCCATTATTAGCACAGAGAAAAACAGTTACAAAGTGCTAAATCCATTTCGTATTTGGGTCTCTTCAGTCAAGTCAGCTAAGTATACCCTTTGCAGCATAATAATAAACTTAAAAAACAAATGCTACAAAAGTGGATTTCACCCCAGAAAGAAGCATTATATCCAGAAGAAACTAAGCTCGGCTTAACAAAAACATTCATGATGCCCTATGGTGTGAGGAGAAAAAGTAAAGTTTCTTCTAGCTCCTTGTATTTGAAAATACCAAGTGTGATTATCATAAAGTTAGCACCTTTTTAAAAATAATTTGTTTATTTTATTTATTTATTTGAGAGCTACGGGGGGGGGGGGGAGAATGAATGGGCACACCACTGCAAACGAACTCCAGATGCATGCGCCCCCTTGTGCATCTGGCTAACGTGGGTCTTGGGGAATAGAACCTCAAACCGGGGTCCTTAGGCTTCACAGGCAAGCGCATAACTGCTACGCCATCTCTCCTGCCCAAGCTAGCACCTTTTAATCATTCCATGTTTTCTAATTATTAAGGTGATTCATTACTTGTACCCAGAAAAATTAAAAGAGGGGTAACAGTAATAAGAACATTAGACCTGTATATTGCCTTTGGTAAGATTGACATTTTCACAATGTTAATTCTGCCTATCCAGGAGAATTGGTGGTCTTTCCATTTTCTCAAGTTCTCCTCAGTTTCTTTCTTAAGTGTTTTTATGTTTTCATTGTATAGGTCTGTCACATCCTTGGTTAAAATGTTATTCCAAGGTATTTTATGTATTTATTTTTTTTTTGATGCTATTGAAAATGGGACAATGTCACTTATTTCTTTCTCTGTATCTTTGTCTTTTGCATCTAGAAAAGCTACTAATTTTTGTGCAATGATTTTGTATCCTGCTGCTTTACTGAAGTAGTTAATCACCTTTAAGAGCTTTGAGATGGAGATTCTCAGGTCACTTATAAACAGTCACGTCATCTGCAAATAGGGCTAATTTAGCTTCTTCCTTTCCAATTTGTATCCCTTTTCTTTCTTTCTCCTGTCTTATTGCTTGAGCTAGGACTTCCAGTACTATGTTGAAGAGCAGAGGTAAGAGTGGACACTCCTGTCTTGTTCCTGATCTCAATGGGAACAGATCATTCTCAGCAAATTCACCCAATCACAGAAAGATAACTGTTGCATGGTCTCACTCATCTGTGGCTCCTAACCTCAATCTTCATGAGATTCTGACATACCTAATAAGCATCTTGAATATTGGACAATAGGGTAAGCGTTGGAGTGGGGACACAAAACTGGACCCAAATGGCAGTGGACTCACAAATTCTACACCCTAAAAGATAGACTAAATGGTTAAACCTTCATCAGAGTGAACATAGAGTGAACACCTGAATCACAGGGCTCTGGAGAGGGTATGATGAAGACTGACCTTAATGTTCTCCTGCTTCTCTCTCTCTCTCTTTCCCTCTTCTCTCTTTTATATTACCTATCTTTTTCTTCCTTATTTTGCTTGGTGCTGGCCTGTAACTCCCAGTACCAGAATGTGGTTAACAGCCACAATGAGCTCTTGATCAGAGAGACATATAAGGTTTCCCAAAAGAAGATAGATTTCTGTCAGAGTACTTGATTACCCTCAAAAGGTTAGTGTTAAGACCCTTCTGCTGAAGATATGCTGTTGATAAGGAACATGGAGTGACCTGGATGGAATCTGGAAGAGAGTCAGTCCCCAGACAGTTAACTCATCCATTGCCAAAGGTGCTACATGAGCGATTCAGGAAAAATGACCAACATCTGTCTAAGCAACTTGTAGTTTAAGCTACTCATTAGCTAACACCCTGAAATGATCCTCACACAAGTGCAATAGAGGCACACAGTCATGGTGGGTAACCAAATGCTCTTGATTTAGCTAACAGATCCACTCAGTGTAATGGAACCCATAGCTGGAGCTGGGAAAAAAGCCAGAACCATATCCAAAAAATGAGCTCACTCTCCATTATTAAGCTCCAACCAACTGGGCTACAAGTGGGCCTACACCTATTAAATTCTCTCTAAAATAGTAACTGTTACCCCATTTATCAGATATTGCCTGCACTCCACTGGAGAATTTGCTTCTCTTTTTCAGATGGGCTCAGATCCTGATGAGAGAATCAGCTCATGACACCTCACCAGGGCCCCCAATGAAACCAAGAATAACTGGGGAAATGAGCAAGAGTGCTACTTTCTTGGTGAACCTGATACCAGAACAAGAGTAAAGGAGATAGAGACAGAGAACAGTGAACTCCTACCAGATATCCAGAGACACAGAGGCTCCCAAGACTTCAACACTGAAGTAGACCTAAAAGAAATCCAACGTGGCTCAGGGAAATTTGTTGAAGAGGGAGTGGAAAGATTGTTAGAGCCACATATTGGAACATTATGCACAGAGACATTGCCTCTTACCCATAACTGATGGCTAACCCCACAATACATGACCCACATTCCCCAATGAAGAGGGTCCCTGTGGAGGGGGGAAGGCACAGAGGAGGCTAATGATAGTACCAACATGATTGTTTACACACTGGGTACATAACTAATAAAAAAAAAAAACTGAGCATGAAGGACATGGAGAGTGCAACTCATTAGAGTTCAGCCTCCTAGGGTTTAGGGCCCGGACAAGGACACTAAAGTGACCCAAGGTGGCAAATAAACCTTTACAGGATCTTGATGGTATTATGTAAATCTCTCTGATTGATGAACGTATTTCTAAGAGTAGGAATGTCAAGGACTAGCTTCCCTGTCAGTGTTACAGGTTTAGGTAGCTGATGATATACACATGGGAGAAGGAAGTAGCCTAGTACTTATGAACAAAACTTTAATAATGATCTATCACTTGTACAGTTCCATCTACAAAGAGTATAACTCATACATATTTGTAGTAATTTGCAATGTAATTACAAAGTTATAAATAATCATCATAACTATGGTAAATTAGCCCAAGTGCTATAAAGGAAGGAAACAGAATATTAACTTAAAGTAGTATTTTAAAAGAAGTCCATTGATGTTTAAAATTAATTTGACAAGTGTAGCAGATAGCATCAGGTTTGCTGAGATGAACTTCCAGACCAGACACAGTTATGGAGGAAGGGATTTATTGAAGCTTACAGATCCCGGGGAAGTTCCATGATGGCAGAAGAAGCTGGCCTGCTTCCACAGGACCAAACACACAGAGAGAAGCACAAGCCTAAAAGTCAAAAGCCACACAACACAACATACTTCAGGAACTCCAGCTAGGCACAGTTTATATATATTTAGTCTGAAATCTCAACCACACCTTAAGATCTACCCAGTGACAATGCCTCCAGCCAAGTGGCTGCAGATGCAAACTACAAACACTGAATATATTGGGGGCTATCTATTCAAACTACCACATTCTACCCCTAGCCCCCAATAGATTCATAACCATCACACATTGTAAATTGTACACAGTTTAGTTTCAAAGGTCCCCATAGTCTTGATAATTTAAGATAGTCCTGTAAAAGCAAACAAGTTAAATATTTCCAACATATAAAGGCACAGAGTAAACATTTTCAACTGGTATAATATATAGCAAGGAGAGACAATGTAAACTCAACCATCATCAAACAAACATCAAACTTCTGCAGTTTAAGTTCAATGTAACCAGAGACTGACAGTCTCTGGATTTTTAAATTCTGCCCTCCTCCCCCATCTGGGCAGAGTATCCAGGGAACACTTCCATCCCAGGCCAACAGTGCATTCCATGGTGGCCCTTGCCCAGTCCTGGTATATCCAAAACATCTTTAATTCTTCATGCAAACCATGGTCCCTCTTCCAAAGGCTTGTTCACTCTATCAGGGCATCAGGCCCTGCCTCATGCTGCATCTCAGCAGTGGCTCCTGGAACAATGTGCAATTCACAACCACTCCTCACATTTTTCATGCTTCTGAAGCCAATACCAGGTATGCAGGACACAGACATATTCTTAATTCAGGGACAAAAATATCATAACCTTGAAAAGCAGGTTCTCCAGTCAACTCTTTCCAAAATAGTTTGCATTTCTATGATAGGCTTTCCTCAGGCATCCTTTTCATTGTTTTAATGTAAAGCAGTTGGGACATCTTCCTTAAGAGTGCTGATGTGTTTGATAGTAGCAGGTTTAGTAACCTAAGACTAGTCTCAGTGCCTGAAATTTTAACTTGTTTGAGGTTTTCTAGCTTAAAAATCTTAAATCTCTCAGTCCAATTATCTTTAGCCAAGCACATCAGTCCATTCCAAATTTAACCTTGATCAAACTCTCTGGGCCTGGGCAGCAGGACACAGCCAGCCCTTATGCCAGTAGCCCAGTTCCAACAACATCCTCTGCAGTCTTTCCTTCTCCTTAGGAAGTTTATAAGCCAAGCCTCAAAGTTCAATACTGTCTGCATTTAGGATTCTCAAACTCTCATCAGAATAGTGCATAATGCTTGGCTTACCACTCCAGAAAGCATCTTCGGTTGCAAGCGCCAAGTCCATGTCCATTCCTCCAAAACAGAAGTTCCAAAAGACCAACATCCACAAAGTCAGGTTCATCTCAGCCCATTCCTTGGTACCAAGTTCTGTAGCAGACAACTTCAGGTTTGCTGAAATGAACTTCCAGACCAGACACAGTTATGGAGGAAGGGATTTATTGAAGCTTACAGATCCAGGGGAAGTTTCATGATGGCAGAAGAAGCTGGCCTGCTTCCACAGGACCAAACACACAGAGAGAAGCACAAGCCTAAAAGTCAAGAAGCCACACAGCACAGCATACTTCAGGAACTCCATCTAGGCACACTTTGTGTATCTTTAGATTGAAATTGCAAACCCACCACCACAACTTAAGATCCACCCAGTGACACTGCCTCCAGCCAGGTGGTTACAGATGCAAACTACAAACTAATAAAACACTGAATATATTGGGGGCCATCTATTCAAACTGCCACAACAAATTTCATTTATAAATTTTGTATTATGGAGTAGTGGGACTATTTAAAAGGAAGGATGGGGGAGTTTTCTTTTTGTGTTCCTTGATGAACCTGCAGACTTATATTTACTATATCCAAAACAGTGTTTCATTCAAAGTTTTGAGTAAATTTTAAAAATCAAAGTTATCCATTCTGTAAAAGTGAGAATACCCTGTTTATTTGTAAAAATTTATGAAGTCTCTTAATTGAAATAATAAAAGAAGCAGAATCTACCATGAACTTAAAAACTATACTATCTATAAGAATTTATTTTTTCATCATAGTGTAAAAAGCATCAGCTTTCTTTTGAAAGTCTAATTTAAAAATATTTATTTATTTGAGAGAGGGAAGAAGAGGCTGATAGAGAGAACAAGCATGCCAGGGCCTCTAGCCACTGTAAATGAACTCTTGACACATGTGCCCCCTTGTGCATCTGGTTTATATGGGTCCTGGGGAATCAAACCATGGTCCTTAAGCTTAGCAGGCAAATGCCTTCACTACTAAGCCATTTCCCCAGGCCTGAAAGTCTAATTTTTAAATTTTATTTTAGGCTAAATTTTGGGGATGCTATTACAGATCAAATCAAATAGTGTTTGCTAATTTGGCTCTGTCACCTACCTACATCTCCAGCCTTGAGGTCTAATTTTTAACCTCCACCAAGGCTATATATGGGAAGAGGGCATGAGGGACTTAACTTGTCAGCCTATTATAATTAAATATGGTAATTCAGTCTTTTACAATGGTCAGGGAAGAGGAGACCAGCATACTGGTTTGCATTGTTACAACTAATTCTATTACACATCGGAATCTGAAAAAAAAAAAAAAATACTATGAGACTCCTCCTGTTTAGTGTCTGCAATGGTTTTTGGTTATTTAGATTTCTATTTAAATGCATAATACACTTAGCCTAGCTTGAAGTAAAGGAAGTAACACGTAATTCACATTTCCCTACCAATGTGTATGGCTGATTTAAGAACTTTTGGTCTTCTGATGCCTGTAAATGCTTATTTTAAACTTTATTTCACATTGAAAAAATGCCTTAATGTGGTAATTAGCATTTCCATCATATTTGCTAACACACTTTCACACTTAGCTTACACAGTAGAAAACTAGAGTCAAATAGTTCTGTAGGAAATTTAAAGGGTTTTTCATTCTGGATACATTTTTCTGGCAAGTCTTATAGAAGGACTACAGATAGAATTCAAGCAGTCCAGAGGCAGAATAGAAAGTCTGAAGCAAAGAGACAGCCTAACAGTATACTAATTCCCGTAAGGTTTTCTGATCTACTTTCTACTTTGAATACCTGTTTCCACTTATATTATTTAAATTGGCTCAGTGAATGTAAAAATTCCTCCCTGGAATGTATGTAGCAGATAGGTTTGTCCCAATGGTAGACCATCTGGTTTTGTTTGAGTACAAGTAGAAAAGTTACTCTATTTTTGTTAAAGACTTATCTTTATTTCCTTAAATTTTACGAGGAGTTAATACTAATCCAAACATTTCTACTTCTTTTCAAATTTTTATTATTCTTGGATATCTAGTCTGAATAGCAAGAATTTAATTTTATTTCATGATTAATGCTATCAAATTAAAATTTTTTCCTCAGTTTAACTGTTTCTTTTTTTCCTTTCTGAAAATGATCCTACTTGGATAGAATAATTTTTTATGGTAATATAACCAACTCCTTTATAACTTAAGAGCCTTACATTTTGAACCCTTTTTAAGGGTAAACACTTTAAACATGATAAATGCTACATAGTTGTTAACTCAAAAATAACCCAGCACTTTTCCTGTTTTTAGTTTGTTTTCTATTTCTCTCTCCAAATTTAACTTTTCACTGGAAGTTCTTTCACCAAAATAGGTTGTACTATGTCCAGAAGGAAGCACTCCATTTGTGTAATTGGGTAGTTCTTTTTCTCTGAGTTGGAAGAGAGGGTAATAGGACAGTGCTATTTTGTGACCTTGGCAACATTGGTAAAGGGCTGTAACTGGGGATGTTCTGAACTATTTTGCATAGGTTCCATGATCAGAGAGCAAGTGAAAACCTTGTTCTGCATACTTGCTTCTGTTATGGAATGGGTTTCCAACCCTTCAGAAAGTGGGACTGATGATCTTTCTGGTCTTTAGATCATGCTCACATGATCCACAGTGTGACTTACCTTTTGCCCTCTGATGAAAAAAAAATGTGGTTATGTCATAGAGTAGAAACTGTAATCTTTAGAAAATTGAAAGGAAACAGGGTAGCTAGATTATAGAAAATCTATTTCTTTCCTATGCTGTTTGACTTTAACAGAAGTAATCTATTTGTACGTGTGAATGAATTGTAGTCTGGCAGTGGTTAGCACCGCTATCTATTGTATGGGCTTAGATTCCTGTAATGTTTGCTTGACTTGCTCTCTGCTCTGGTTCAGCATTCTAGGTGCTGAAGGAATGTGAACAAGTCTATAAAATACAAATACACATTGACTCCTTAATAAGTGTCATGATGAGTGCTTGACAGTGAACTTCAGTGTTTTCCTGTTAGTCCAATCTTTGGAGAAACAATGAACTTAATTATTTTAGGGGAAACACTTAAGAGTGTGCTATTTATGCTCTTGTAATTGCGAAGGAGAAAATAGACTTGGCTTGTCCTTTCTTATTGAGTAAATTTGTCTAGGATAGGTTTATTTTGATTAGTAGACTAAAATGGTTTTTATCTGCATGCCCCTTTGTTGCTTTCATAAATTCTAGGTCAAAGTAACACTTTAACAGTGAAATGAATATTTTTTCAGTGGAGTCTCATAAGTTGGGGACAGGGCTCTTAAATCTTTCTGGCTGAGTTGCCATCCATTGAATCACTGGCTGAGATAGGATCAAAGTCATTTTTTATACCTAAAAAAGTCAAGTATTTATGTTTTAAAAAGGTGACAGTTGAAATAATATCTGTAGTTGCTGAAAGGGAATGGTATTTTTATTCTAATAAGTTGTTAGCTGAAGCATTTGGAACAAGTTTTAGGCAATAAATAATTCACATTACTTACTGTAAAAACTAACTGTTTAGGCTAAAACATTCTTGTGTGTTTTTAATTAGTTTATTGCTAATATGATAAAACCACCTACTATCTCTGAGAAGTAGGTTACAATTACTAACCCTCATTTCACAGACTGAGCACAGCAAGTGAGATCATCAGCATCTACAATAAGTCTGTGGTGCACAAGGATTAGCCCCACGTTCACGGGTTGTATTCAGTCCAAACATCTTTGATTTTCTTGTAACGAATCACACTGTGTGCCCTCAGTTCACCTTTGGAAAACAAGCCCTGACATTTGGCCAGTATCTTTTCTTCCCCCTCTATAATGATCCTTCTGAGCCATGAAGATAAACCGTCATCATTGTTGAAAGACTATAGTGCCTCTTAATCCTTTGTAAAGTATGCATGTATTCTGAATGTGTCTGTTATTTTCATTTTAGTGTTATGGGTTTTATTCAGGTCTAGAAATTAAATTAAGATTTAATCCATGGCCTCTTATATTTTTCAAGTAGTGCATATTGTACATAGTATAGGCTTAGTGTGTATTTCCATACATGCATATAGTATGCACTGACCATATTCAATCACCCTTCTGCCATCTTTTTCTCCTTGCCCCCCTTTCCCTAGTAATTGTCATTCTGCTTTCAGGTTAATTTTTAAATTTTGATTTCCACATATGGAGAGAACATGTAATACTTGCCTTTCTGTGTGTGCTTTATTTTCCTTTACATTCTCAAGTTCCATTTTGCTTCAGATGACAAGATTTCATTCTTCTTTATGGTTGAATAATACTCCATTGTGTAGATATAACATTTTATTTATTCACTCATCTGCTGATGGTCTCTCAGACCAATTCTATATAATCAGTATTGTTAGTAGTGCTTTAATAAATGTGGACATTGCAAGTTATCTCTTTTCTATGCTGATTTCATTTCTTTTGGATATAGGCCCAGGAGTAGAATAGTTAGATAATATAGTAGTTCTATTTTTAAAAATATTTTATTTATTTATTTAAGGGCGACAGAGAAAGACTACAAGGGATAGAGAGAAAGAGAGAGTAGAGAGAGAGAGAATGGGTGTGACAGGGCCTCTAGCCACTGCAAATGTACTCCAGATATATGCCACCTTATGCATCTGGGATTATGTGGATACTAGGGAATCGAACTTGGGTCATTAGGCTTGGCAGGCAAACTCCTTAACAAATGAGACATCTCTCCAGCCCATAGTTCTATGTTTAATGTTTTGAAGAAGACCCTCTACTTTGAACCATATATTTGTGGTTTGTGCTGCGGGGAGGAAAGAAGTCCAAAATAAAGAAGCACTGGCTTCTAAAGACTGCAGGGAGACTTCACCTGCTTGAAATCTAAGAGACTGTGCAGGGAGATTTCAGCTGCTTGAAATTTAAAGACTGTGCAGGGAGACTTCACCTGCTTGAAATCTAAAGACTGTACAGGGAGACTTCACCTACTTGAAATCTAAAGAATGTACAAGGAGACTTTACCTGCTTGAAATCCAAGAGACTGTGCAGGGAGACTTCACCTGCTTGAAATCTTTCATGACAGGGGAATTCATGCTTTCATTTTTAAAGTTATTGCTATTTTATTTTCTGGACCATCTAGAGACTCTTAAAATAGTTTGATAGTATATATACAATGTATTTGGGTATTTTAGACCTAGCTCCAACCTATGTTTTCATCATACGTTTTCTTTCTCTATTCATCTTTTTGATATTTTGTCATATTTTATATACCTTTAAAAATATTCTAAGTTTAAACAAATACATTTACTAATTAGATGGCCTTCCCAGTAAAGTTACTTGATGATATGATATACTCAAAATGACCAAAGCTGTGACTCAAACAGCCAATCAAGAAGTATACACTTGTGCAATAGTGGGACACCTCTATGGGTAACCAACTGTTCTCTGCTTGGACATGAGGCCTGCTCAGTGGGAGATAACTCTTATTTGGTACTGGAAACTAAGTCAGAATCCTGTTGTTAGGAAATTCATAGGCTCTAGAGAGAAGCTCACTACTCTCTGGAAAAGAAGAGTGGGCTTGCACATCAAAAAATAATTATTGAAATTTGCATAGCCCCCTTAACTCAAGCTTCTCTCACTCTTGTTTGGAGGATCTGCTTTATTTTACAGATGGCAAAGAAAATGAAGGACAACTAAGATCCATCAATAAGACAAGAAGTTAGCCAACTGCCCAGCATGACATTTGCCACCTCTACCACATCTGCCATGACCCAGGAGAAATTGCAGGGGAAGTGACAACATAAACACTGCTCATACTGCCACCAGACAACCAGCCCCAGGTTGATGGTGACAAACACGGTGATCAATCAAAACCTGTCAAACAAATGCAGAGGCTACAGAGAACTCAGCACTAAATTAGACTGTGAACAGGCCTGCTATGGCTCAGGAAACTTTGTGGAAGAGGGAATGGAAAGGTTGTAAGAGTCTCAGAGTGGGTAGGAATATCCTGAGGCACCCTCCCCTGTTATCCCACAGGGACTGACTGAGGCCTTCATGACCCTTCAGTGAGTATCATAACCTCACTAGGGGAGGGTCTGCAAGGTAACAGAAGCTAGGGCAAGGGGCTAAAAGAGAATAACATGTTATAATTATTATACAATGAAAATTAATATAAAAATGATAAGACTGCATGTATACCAAAGAATTGTTTTAAAATAAAATTCTTTATGATTTATTATTAAAAAGAAAAACATATCTGAAAATGAATATTCCCACTTGCTAATGGAAATATGTTTATTTACTAAAGGATCTCTATAAACAGTTTACATCCTTTTGGGTGACTTTTAAAAGTACATTGAAAATTGTTTACTTTATAGGTTTTAAACTTTATGCCATATGTAGAAATGTCTCCCTTGCCCCATGGATTTAAATAATACAACAATTTCCTTTCTCTTTGAATAAGATGATCAGAAAATCTGGAAGTACAAGTAAACATGCATAACAAAAGGCATATTAACATGAGATCATAATGGACATGCTCATTGACCTTCACTGTTGTTCAGGGTCTTGGTCTAGAAAAGGGCCACCTGCACTTTGATGCAATACACAGTTGGAACAAATGTGGTGTTTCCATTGGCCTGGCTTGTGTACCTATGATGTACTCATTTGTATCTTTGATTTTCACTGAATAAACTTGTACCATTACCATAAATAAAAATGTTGAGAAATTGGAAATCGCAGTCATAGAGAATCAATATTAAACACTGAAACAGAATAGATAACAATTATAGATATAGCCAATTTTTTTTTTTTTTTGTCTTCCATTTATTCTCTTCTTGGTTGTGAGACTTTTTGAAGAGAGGGAATCTGAGAATACAACTCAAGATCCCTTCTGTCATAGATTTCTCATTTAGAAGAAACAAGTGGCTGGTCTAATGTCAGACATAAAATATAAGCTTGAATTTACCATCAGTAGTTGATCTTACTCTTGAATTTACAGATAATGAAATGAATTATGGATCATAAATAACAGATCAAATCTGAAAATAAGAGATTAAAATATTATGTCCAGATGACAAATTTTTTTGTCTAAAAATTTTACTGACAACCAGTTGATACTATTATAATTGTTAAGAAATTTTAGTAGAATAGTTATAAATAAAAAGTATAAAACTAATAATTTTCTTTTGATCAAATTATTGAAATGCAATAGGTAAAACCTACAGTAAAGGTACCATTAAGTATAAAAATATTGCTGGGTGTGGTGGTTCACACCTTTAATCCTAGCACTTGGGAGCAGAGGTAGATAGATCTCTTTGAGTTCAAGGCTAGCCTGGGACTACAGAGTGAGTTCCAGGTCAATCTGGGCTAGAGTGAGAACCTACCTAAAAAAAAAAAAAAAAAAAAAAGAATAGAAATCTTATGTGTGTGTGTGTGTGTGTGTAGATAATTTTTTTGGAGGATTTGCTGTGTACTTGCATTGAACTATGCTCTTGGGGCTTAAATTCTAGTAGGTGAGAATAACATATATGCAAATCTACAATCATACTATGGTATGTTTAGTGCTATTATAGAGGTACCATGTAGAATGCAGATGCTCCAGTAGACTTTCAAGTATAAAGTATGAATTTGTTTGAATTTTAATGGGAAGTTTGTTCAGGTTGTGATTACAAAGTATGTGAGGGAACAACATTAATTTAGTAAGGATGGAGTAAAGGGTGTAGGGCAGGGCTAAGAATTACGCAGCTGCAGAGATAATGTGTAGTCAGGCCAGTAAAGGCTCTGTGGACTGTAGTAAAGCAATGGAAATATTCCTTGTTATGACTGTGTATGAAGTGTCTCCCTAAAAGGCTCATGTGCTGAAGGCTTGGTCCCTACCAGATAGTGTTTTTGAGAGATGATGAGATCATGAAGGCTCTAATTCAAGCAATGGGCAAATGGGTTAATAGATTGGTAAATTGTAACTGAATGGGATATTAGGAGGTGGGACTCATTTGGTGTAAGCAAGTAACTAAGAGTTGTGCCTTTAAATGGCATATCTTGTTCCTGGCTCTTTTCTTTCCTATTTGCCTCTGCTTGCTAGCCATTTTGCATCCTTTTTCTGTGACCACTTCCTTGTTACAGCAGAGAAGCAATGGAGAGAGCTGATTGTTCACTGAAGCCTTGAAAACTGGGAGCCAGAATAAATTTTTCTTCCTTTGTTTTTCCCAGGCATTATGTTCTCATGAAGTAAAGTGACTAACACACCTACCTTTGAGACTCGCCATCCTCATCCTGTCATGTAGGCAGTTTGGGGATAGCAGTACTTTGGGCGACATGTCTTGTTTCTCTGATTCTATCTGGTATGAAGCTGCCTGTAGATATTCCTCTGCTCCTTAACACCTCCAGTATAATGAGGTCATTGCATTTGAACTGTGTTTTGATTGACTGACAAGGGATTTCCACTGAACAACACTCTGTCTCAAGGATTGGTTATCAGTAAGTAAGTCTTTTATAAGGAATCTCTGGCCCTAAAACAAGATGGTCTTTACAATCAGGGACTCAGCCCACTGTAGTGGATCTGAAGTCACCTGATGTGTACCAAAACCAGAAAGGAACCTTATATATACCTCTCCTCTGGGGTGACAGGAATGTGGCATAATGGGATTATGTGTACCTAGATTAATCTAATGGATATGCCTTAGAGAAATGTGTGCTCAGATTGCCTTTTATTAGAGATGTGTTGATCAGCTCTGACACTTGGGTTTTAGACATAATGGTGAGGTGGAGAAGCTGGAGCAGGTCATTATGTCTTCTTGTGGATGATAATGAGATGCAAGCTAGTGTGATGATCATGCAGTTACATGTGTATTTTGATCAGGGACAGTGTTCCTTAAGGCTTCCTGGCTTTTAAGAATTTATAAGTTAAATTTCACAAGACGGATCATCCATCTTCCCTGTCACTGACTGAATGCTTAGTGATGCTACTATTAGCTGCTAGCATTTACAGAGCACTTACTGCTATGCAAGGCCTCATGCTAAGAACTTTTCTTCAATCTGCACACCCTAAGGAGTTGATGTGGTTCATTGTCCTCACCCTATTGAACAAGTGGATTGAAGCTGAGGATACGTACAGCCACATGGGAAATGGTTTGTGGAAGTGGGTCTCAACCCTACTCTTGTCAGAGTCCCAAGTAAAGTCTTTCATTCTGAATATTATCCTATTTTGGAAAGGACTGGGCCTTTATGGAGTGGAAGTTTGAGTGACTGGTCCAACTGCCATTTTACATTTATTTTTTTTTTCTATTAGACAGAGAGACAAAGAGAGACAGTGAGCGAGAGCGAGTGAGAGCACGCGTGAGATAGAGAATTTGTACACCAGGGCCACAGCCACTGAAATCAAATTCCAGATGCTTGTGCTACCTAGTGGGCATGGGCAGCCTTGTGCTTACCTCACCTTTGTGCATCTGGCTAACGTGGGACCTAGAAAGTTGAACATAAGTCCTTAGGGTTTGCAGGCAAGTGCCTTAACTGCTAAGCCATCTCTTCAGCCATTTTCTATTCTACAGGTAGATATCAGCGTGAAACTTGAAAGCTAAATTGTTGGTCTTGGGATATTGTTTTTGCTCACTTTTCAATATGAATCACACACATGGAAGCAGGGAACTCTTTGGGGGATGTGAAACTGTGATCACATTGGATACTTTGGTCTCCACATTAGGTAGAATTTCCATTTGTCCTAGAGTGGAAAAGTAGAGCTGGAGGCTCAGGCATATAGAAGTAATGAGTGCAGATGTTGAATAGGGTCTGAGAGGTAGACTATGTGCTGCTGGTTGACAAGATCAGTAAGAGGTGCTTTACTGAAAGTACAAAACCTGTCTTAGAAGCCTGAGCAAACTTTATCACTGTGAAATGTAGGTTCATTTAGTCCCCCTTGAATCACAACCTTCTCTACAGTCAGAGGGAAATGAAGAATTCCTTGCTTCACTGAAACCTGTTGCTATTGAAGCTCAAGGCACTTACAAGCACATTTCTGAATGTTATACTGTTGGTGGAATTGACACCAGAAGCTGGGGAGTCAGTGCTATGGTAGTGGTTTCAGAAGTCACTGGGTATCTTGGTAGTCCTGCCAGGGCCATATCTTTAGTAGATTACCTGCATAGCTTTTTTCCTGATATCTCAATCTTGCTTATCTATTTTTCATGGCAAGCCCTGTGAGTGTAGAGCGATAAGCTCACAACATACTATTTATTACTTTGTTTTAAAATGCTATTATTTTGGGCACAACATCTTGCTAAACTTGGAATGCATACCTTTTCAAGTAAAAATATAAATAACAGAAATTTAGTTGCTTATTAAGTAAAAGTGAATTCTACTTTATTATACTTGGCATTAATAAAAACCAAAGTACTGTGTTAAAATGTTACTGCATCAGTCCTATTTATTTGCCCATTTAAAATAGTATTGTAAAATCATTTTGATATATATGTGTTTTTTCATAAAGGTTAATACTTTATATCTACTACTTGATGGTGATAAGCTAGGCTTGCAGCATCCTGGATTTTTAAGACTTGAAAGACATAGTTTGGGGTCTGCGGGTGGATATTCATGATAATGACAGCTCACACCTTTTGAGCTATGATGAGAATGTATATTGGCTGGAATACTTTGAGATGATGGTGGTTTAACTCCCACTATTAAGTTTATGACATTGTCCAGGGTTAGACTTCATTCATAATGGTAGTAATAGCTCACATTTACAAGGCACTTTCATCATGAAGGATCCCGGAGTGGCCTCTGAGCATGTCTCCAGGAATGGCTGTTCTCTGGGATGCAGACATTTCTTAGGAAATTGACATCAACACTGGTAAGGTCACAGCAATATCATACCCACTAAGGACAGGGTGGAAAGATAATCAGTCAAATCTTAATTTTGGAACAACAGAATCTACTTACTCAGTTTGGCTAGCACATCAAAGTATTTTCAGAAATGCTGTGATGATTAAAAATTCACAGCTTACTTTTATATGGCCCTTGATGGAATGCTATCACTGCCTCTTAAAATCATGTGAACTTAGTATTTTGATTTCCTGAGTTAATAAAAAAATGGGTGCCTCATGTCAATGCCTGCTATCCAAATGTTCCTTGTAAAAGTCTAATTTCTGTGTTTCTTTTGCTTATGTATTTGAGTGTCAATTTCCTCATTAGGAAATAATTAATAGTCAGGGAAAGACACCAGAGAGATTTTGTAATCCCACCCAGATTTCTTTCTTTATATAGGCAAATGCAAATTAGAAATAAGAGGCTTAATTCTGCCTAATAGAAATCATGGAAAAGACTCCTCTTTCTTTCTTAGAAGACTTATTTAAGAAAACTTGCAAGTTTCAGGTCCTTTGCTACCTTTTGAAATGTATGTAAACCTTCTTAAAAACTAAATTAGCCTTTAACACTTTTATGACTCAAGAATGTCTTTTCAAAGACCTTGTAACTATCTGTTTGAAAAATAATTATGAAGAAAGATAAGCCAGTGTCTATGGAGGGATAGAAACCTAACTTCATATGTTGCCTGACTTCAAAACTACTTTCTGTTACACAGATATAAAATGTATTTTCCCCTTGGATAAAGCCAGCTGTGTAACAAATTGTCACCCCAATTATCGAGTAGTTTTGGGATGAACTTGGGTGGCAAATGGTGCTGTCAAATCTTCATACCTGCAGACTAATTATTGGCCATTTTGAGAACATGTATGGAAAGGGCTATATCTTCTGTGCATGTTAGGGGAGTTTCCTTTCTGTCAAATTGCCGGTGGTGCATCACATTCTGGGTCGATGCTTACTCAGTAATGAAACTTTTCTTTCTACCTCTGTGGAGAGGTTTTCTGGGTTGGTAGGTTTCTATTTTGAAATTTATTTCCTCAAAAACTTCCTTTGTAGTGAGGTATGGTGGTAAATGCTTATAATCCCAGACCTTGAGAGGCAGAGTAAGGAGTATCAGGAGTTCAAGACCTGCCTTGGCTAAACAGAGTTTGAGGCCAGCCTGGGCTACATGAGACCCTGTCTCAAAAATATCACTCCCCACCCCAGCTCCCCACCAACCAAACAAAAATCCTTTTATGGTAGTTTCCATTGGATGATGAGTGATAGTTTATTAAAGTGGCCTTGGTGTAGCTGCTAGCACCCTGTGTAAAGGAAAACAAGGGCAGAGCCTGTGCTGGGGACTTGGTGTGCCCAGTGTTCTATGGGTTTAATGTATTACTTCTACGCCTCTGAGGAAATTTTGGACAGGTCAGTTTAATTTTCTTGTGCATTTTGAAAGATACCAACTTAGATAGTTAAATAACAATGTATCATCATAATTTTCTCAGTTTTTATATTAAGATCTATGTATCTACCTGTCTGTCTGTCTATCTATCTATCTATCTATCTATCTATCTATCTATCTATCTATCTATCTATCTATCCATTTATTATCTATCTATTTACCTTTCTATCTATCATCATCATTTACTTATATATTTAAAGTGTTGAAAATTCCTGAATTCTATTTCTGAGTATTTAAAATTTTCCTTCAGCCACTGCAAACAAGCTCCAGGTGCATGTGCCACCTTGTGCAGCTGGTTTATGTGGGTACTAGGGAATTGAACCTGGGTCCTTAGGCTTCACAGGTAAGTGTCTTAACTGTTAAGCCATCTATCCAGCCCGGTTTCTGGGAAGTTTTGATTGAGCTTTTGACTTTCTCGAATCATCTGCCTGTAAGCCTTATCACCTGTTTTTTTTTTTTTAATAAGATTAAAAATGTTTTTTTTTCTTTTTTTGGTTTCTAAATATGTTATATTTATTTATTTGAGAGAGGAATAGGGAGAGAGGCAAAGAGAGAGAGAATGGGTCCACTGGGGCCTCCAGACACTGCAAACTAATTCCAGACACATGCGCCCCCTTGTGCATTTGGCTTAAGTGGATCCTGGAGAGTGGAACTGGGATCCTTTGGCTTTGCAGGCAACTACCTTAACCACTAAGTCATCTCTCCAGCCAGAATTTTTTTATTTTTTAATTAATTTTTTTAGAGATAGTGAGAGAGAGAGAGAATATGAGTGAGAGAATAGGTATGCCAGGACTTGGCCACTGCAATCAAAATCCAGATGCTTGTGCCACCTAGTGGGCATGTGCGACTTTGCACCTGCCTCACCTTTGCATATCTGGCTAAGGTGGGATCTAGAGAGTCAAACATGGGTCCTTAGGCTTCACAGGCAAGCACCTTAACCACTAATCCATCTCTTCAGCTCGTTATCACCCGTTTTGGATTCCTCCTTATTCCATCTCTTCCTGGTTGATCTGGGAAAGAATGGCCTAGCAGGGAAAGGAAAGGCAGAAGTTCGTGCCTATGCCATTACTTCATGCAACTTAATGTTGTATCAAAGTCAATATGTTTAAAGTTACCTGAGGGAGATTTTTTTTTTTTTTCTACCAACATTTGGACAGAACAAGAATTTCTCTGGGTAATTTTTTTTTATTTTTTGTTTATTTTTATTTGAGAGTGACGGACAGAGAGAGAAAGAATGAAAGAAAGAACGGGCACGCCACTGCAAACGAACTCCAGACACGTGCGCCCCCTTGTGCATCTGGCTAACGTGGGTCCTGGGGAATCAAGCCTCGAACTGGGGTCCTTAGGCTTCACAGGCAAGCGCTTAACCGCTAAACCATCTCTCCAGCCCAAATTTTTTATTTTGTTATATTGTAACCCTGGTTTAGGACACCGGCTCAGCTCCAGTAGCCCCTAAGATTTAGGGCCATATCCTGGCCCTAGCGTGTAAAACATTCTAGGCTCAGCCATTGGTCTCAATCCACTAATTAAAGAGATACATAATAATGGAAAGGAACAGAGAGGAAATTTAACCAATAATTAGGAAGAGGAACAAATAAAGGGGTTCGGTGTCTCCAAGAGCATCTTCGGGGCACTGACATGAAGTCAGTTCTTAAGTGGAGGAAGAGCTGAGGTAAGAGGTATGCACAGTTAAGCAGTCCTGGTTTATGTGTGATCATTATCTCAGCCCTATCCTGCAAGGTGGGAGCTTCATCCCAGTATGGTGTTAAGCAGACTTTTTCTTGCCACTAGTTGACATTTGTACTTAAGAAGCAAGGATGAATTCTAAAATTAGCTCAAGGTAATTGAGCAATTGTGTTGCCAAAAATTCTGTAGAAATTTATTTTTCTGTCAGAGGCCTGTGTGATATTTGGGTATGCACTACTTCCTTTTGTTCATTGCTTGTCAATATCTCCATTTCCCCTTTTATCACAAAGGGGATCCATTGTCTCCTTCAGCATTAGGTAGCTGCCAGTCTGTTCTACTTGGAGGTGGAGGTGGGATGGCATCCTGGAGGCTGTCTCCTACAATTACAGGTATGTTATCACCTGCTTTACATTCAGGATTAGAAAAGAAAGTCACACTTGTGAAATCTACCTTTCAAAGTTTATTTTAGCCTGCAGTAAGTGTAATAGCATAAGGCTAAATGTTAAAAATGGACTTTTCTTGGTGAATCAGGCAGAGAATTTTTCTTTTTATTCATCATTTGCTTCTACTGTTGCCATTTCCTATGACCTCTCTCTAATTTTTAACACAAAACACGGAGATTGGAAGATGTGGGAGGCATTGCTGCTGTGGTTACACAGTTCAATACATTGAACAGAAGCAAGAGATTTCATTTTCTAAACAGCAACAGAAAATAGCCTTGACCAAACAGCCACACTTATTTTATGGAACTAGTTGCAGAGATGGCTGTCACGGAAGGAGGCCACAGGAAATGTGGGGCTTGGCTCTGCGTGTGTTCCAGCATGCTGAGAAAACGTTATTCTACAGAGTAAGTTTATTTCTAACACTGACTGCATTGCTCAGGTCCGTTCATCGCTTCATGCTTGAAGACACATTAGTGCAAACTGGGATAATATAATCCCCCATTTCCTAAGCTGCTGGCTTGTGTTACCCACAAGGAATGATGTGATGGAGTGTAGTGGTGATTCCAGCTGGACCTACTTCAAGGGCTTGCTTTAGAGGTGAAATGAAATGATGCAAGCAGGATGCTTAGCATAGTGCCCGACACCAAGAAAGTACTTGATAAGGCCAGCTTTTTTCTGGTTTCTTGCTCCTGGTTTCTTTATGGATGCTGAGAGCAGCAGCTTGGTGTAGTGCAGGGAACCAGCATCAGCTCTGACTCTGGCTGATGATAACACTATCTATACCACAGACTGTTAGAATTCAATGCTTTAAAGTAATACCTCGCCCAAAGAACAAATGGTTGTTCCTTTAAGACGCTCTAGTGCAAGTTCTCAAAAATGCAAGTGGGCACCTTTCACAGCTAAAGGAGGATGAAGGGAAATGCTCAGATGCAGGGCTCAGCAATGCTAGGGCATTGGTTTGACTGGGGCACTCCTGCTTCCAAGATGCTGCACTTTCCCATGAGCAGTGCCGTCATCCACTACATTTTTTGGGGGGGGGTGGGGGCTCTATTCTGAAAACTTGTATTACTTTCATGAGTGATTTGGTCCACAAGACATTTTTGTTTGTTCGTTTTTTTTTTTTTTTTTTTTTTAATGTAGGGTGTCACTGTAGCCCAGGGTGACCTGGAATTCATTCTATATTCTCAAAGTGGCCTTGAACTCACAGTGATGCTCCTTTCTCTAACTTCCAAGTGGTGGGATTAAAGGTGTGTGCCACCATGCTTGACTCCACAAGATTTTTATTTCCTCATTACAGGACTTATATAGGATTGATCCTAGTATTTTGTTGTTATTATTATGGCTACTATATTTAGTACTTGTTTGTATTGGCTTCTATAAGCAACAGTTAAAATGTTGAGAGGGAAGATTTAAATATATCTTTGTTTTAATAATATATCATATATACATATACATACACACATATGTATACATACATACATATGTATGTATGTATGTAATGTATGTATGTATGTATAAATACAAATTGTTTTTGGAGACAGGGTCTCCTCATGTTGCCCAGTCTGGCCTCAAACTTAAGATGCTTTTGTCTCAACCTCTCCAGTGCTGGGATTATAGATGTTTGCCACCATACCCAGCCTTACTTTTACTTTGTAAAGAAAATTTTCATGGGTGGGAGAAATGAGTTAGTGTTTAAGGTGCTTGCCTGTAAAGCCTAAGTACCCAGGTTCAATTCCCAGTACCTATATAAGACAGATGCGTAAGGTGGCACATGCATCTGAAGTTCGTTTGCAGTAGCTAGCAACCCTGGAGTGCCCATTATTTCTTTTATTTTTCTTTCTCTCTCTCTTTCAAAATAAAATAAACATTTTTTTCATTATTATTTATTTGTTGGGGAGAGATAGAGAGACAGACAGACAGAGACAGAGAGTGAGTATGGCTGTTCCACTGAAAACAAACTCCAGATACATGTACTACTTTGTGCATCTGACTTTGAAGGGGTCCAGCCCTGGCTTGAAGGAGGGTCTCCAAAGAGAGGTGTGAAAGGGAGCGGCACAATAACTACTTGAAGTCAAGTTCAGGTGCAAGCTGACAGGCTAATGCTGAAGGCAACTGAGTTTCTCCATCTCTCTCTCTCTCTCTCTCTCTCTCTCTCTCTCTGCTTTTTCTGATTCTATTTTCTTCTTGCTTTTTCTTTTTATTTTTTGTCTTTTTTCTTTTCTCTGTTTTTCCCTGCTTCTTTACTTCTATACTTCTCTGCTGCCACAGCTCTTAGCCTCAGTCTTTTATTTTCTGATCACGTCATGCAAGAACAAACTTCAAGAAAGGTACAGTTTCACAGAATTCTTAGAAACTTTTTCTTATTCCTTTTGGTCAAACAATCCCATAATTATTCACCTCAAGTAAAGCCGTCAGGCCCCTATAATGATTAACTGTTTTCACACTTCCCCCATGTATGTGCAGTCAGGCACTTGTGATTTCCTGAACTTCTACTTTCAATTATTATATTAAAGGTGAGAGACAAAACAACCACAAATGGGGGCTCCCATCATTAATCATTGTTCCAATATTTCCATTTATCCCTCAATCATTTATTTTGAATTTTCCTTTTCATGTCTCTCCAATACTTAGACTTTGGTCCCCCCAATGGAACTCTTTCTGACTTTGGTTGTTTTTCTGTAAGGATTCTTGGTAAAGAGTCATAGTTTGCTGCAACTGCCACCATTTAGAAAAATTAGTCATAGAACAATTTTACATTGTTCCAGGAGGTTCATTGTTTCCTCCTAAGTGTACTGTACTCCATGCCTGACTTTCTTTAAGGCCTTTAGAAAAACAATTATCTCTGACCCATTTTCTTGTTTTTCCAGTTCTGTGCCAGAGCCTCCTTCAGATACATTGACCAACACTTCACTAACATCAATTTTTACTAGAAAAGTAGACTTAGAGATTGGGACACCAAGTGAAAGACAGAGAAAGACAAACATTATACAGAAAACCACAGATATCCGTAGCATAGAGAGCCAAAGATTTTTCTGTAGAGGGGCCACATTGTACTTTAGGGAAGAGACAGCTGGGCTGGAAGTGTGTCATGCAGCTCTTCAGCGCTCGATTCCTTGTGATCCTGAAATGGCATGCTTGCCGTCTCTGGCATGAATTTACATGGGTACTGGGGAATCAAACCCAGGTTGTTAAGCTTTGCAAGCAAGTATGTTTAACTGCTAAACCATCTCTCCAGCCCAACTTTTACTATTTTTTTTTTTTTTTGAGGTAGGGTTTCATTCTAGTATTTGCTGACCTGGAATTAATTCTGTATGCTCAGGGTGGCCCTGAAACTATGGCAATCCTCCTACCTCTGCCTTCCGAGTTCTGAGATTAAAGTGTACGCCACCACACCCAGCTCCAGCTTTTACTTTTTATATGCACATTTTATGACAGCAGTGTATTATTTAAAATCTTGTACTTCTATGCCAGAATTCTACGGAAGGGCTCTGAGACTTGTCCTTCTTCTGTCAGTTTCTATTTGATGAAGTGATTGGAGGGAAGGTGTTCACAGGGTTGAGGACAGGTTGAGCTATAATAAATTCACATGGCCATGATAAATTGTAGCATAATTCATTCACATATTAAAGATTGCAGTGTTCTCACAGCAGGTGATCCAGGCATGGCTCTGTCTATTTTCAGGTATGCAGAGTGAAGTGAGGTAGTGTAAAACTACACTAACATGTAGAGAATTTTTGATGCCACCCAGTAGATAAGACTCTTATGAAAGTCACTGGATTTAAAATGGAGCTACTTTTGTCACATGTTGATGACTGGAGCTGGAGAAGTCTATGAAGGGGAGACTCTCAGGCATTATTTTCCCAATAGTAGTAACTATCATGAAAAAGTTTTCCATACTGCAACTTACTACATAAGTCACAGAAGCACAGCTAGCCACTTCTCAAAACCATGACTGACAACCCACCTTGCTAATCCAATGCAGTGAAGACGCCTTCCATGACTGACCAGTTGTACCTGGAAACTGCAGTTCTTCTGTAACCACAGCTCACAGAGCGCCAATGAGCTTTCTTTAACAACATTTTACATAGCTTTTCTCTTTCTCCAACAAGCCACGAAATGTTGCTTTGTTTCTTAAACATACCAGAGGCCCATGAATGTGTCATGGATTATAATTCTATTCTTGGTATCTGCTCAAAGGAAAATTTTTTGCATGGGATTTTAGAGTTTTGGATGTCATTGACAGGTTACTTCAAAAATTCTACTTTTTTTGTTATGCACCCAAAAACATGGGCAGCAGAAGTATGATTGCTTCATTTGCTCATCAGTCCTGGTCTAAGAGTTGATTTCAGCTTCCCCCAACATTTCATTCTGGAAAATGGATAATTTGATGTTTTTTTTTAAACTAAATAAATGTCTTTTCATTTTCTTCTGACATTTACATGCTTAATCCTGTGTGATGTCTATAGTCTAGGTTCTCACAATGGAAGACAAATTTCTAATCTTTCTCTCAGCCAGGTGGTGGTCCCTCTCTCAAATCCCTCCATAAAGAAGTTCCCAAGCCACCTCTGCTTCTCACAGGTAGAGAAACTTGAGGAATATGTCCTTTAGGGATTGACATGGCTCTCTATTGTCCAAGACATCACAATCTGAACTTTCATGGAATGTTCTTTGTATGTATGTTACAAGCTAAATTTCCCTGGCTTCCCCACTATTCTGAAACATGCAGGCATTGATGAATCTGCAACCTATATTGTCTGAAGTGCTGGTGTTTATTACAAAGTCCTTGGGTTTTTCTGGTCTCATTAGCTTTTCAGTGAGTCCTGGTGATAAAGTGCATTAAAGAGAACAACTGCTCTGTGTCTTTGCTAATGAGGAAAGTAAATTTAAGTCACAGATCAATTAAGATGATGCACTGATTTGCTATGAATTTAGGTTTGGCAATTTCTTATAGAAGAAAATATATAAATTAAAATATATTGGTTATTGAAATATAATTTTCTGTATTCCACAGAATTTTATCCCCCTTGCCCCTGCCCTTGACTCTGCATTTGTCCTACTTACTTAAAATATGCACATATGCCTGCCATTTTACTTGCTGAGCAAGAGACAAAAACACCCATATATTTTTCTATCTGTACCTCCAGTCTTCCTTTGAGCCTAAAAGTCAGCCTCATTTATCACTTCTAAATGAGTTATGAATAAAAAGCACATATAGTATAAATTGCCAACAAGGTGTCATTTTTGTACATCTGTAATGAAGCTATTGTTAATGGTTTTATAGCTATATATTTAAAAAAATCCTGAAGAAGATAGAAAAAATTTATTAGAAGTCATCTGTGATATTCTTTTCTTAGATTCCTCTCATCATAAAATATCACAAAGGGATGGTACGGCTTAGAGCAAGTGAAACATCAGTGAAGGATGCTATATTAATGGATGTAAGGACAACGAAAATGATGCTGAATGAGAAATAAATTGGTTCACTTTGGTGGTGCATAAATTCTATAAGACCATTTGGACACGTTTAATGAATTTTGTTTCACTGCATGAAATGGTCTCCCATTAGCTGAAGAGGAAGAGCGGCAGTGTCTGAGAGAGGGAAGAGGGAGCTGCAGAGGTAAACCACAAATGTGCTGCTTAGATGGACCCACCAGTGAAGCAAGAGGCGGCAAGATTCTGAGGAGGAGGAAAGAAGACAGCAACTTGCTGGGTTTGTCCACTTCTGCTTACTGGTTTGGCATTGGAATTCTCTAGAACCAAAAGTCCTGCTTTCTCCAAGTTTGGTTTGTGCTCACATTTCATATTGCTATGTAATGAGTGGCTGCAAGTGGAACAGGTTAAAATGGTACGCATTTATTATCTTATAGCTTCCGGAGGTTCAGAATGCAGACAAAGCTTAGTTAGGTCTTCTGAAATGATGCGCTCTAGGGGCTGGCCAGGGCAGCTTGTCAGCTTTAAGCCCAGTCAGGGAACTGACTGATTTCATGTCCTTAGTGTCAGGAGACTGAGGGTCCTCACATCTTTCAGACTCTTGGGCAGAGGCTGACCACAGCTGCCCGAGGCTGCCCTTGACCCTGGCTACCATGCTCCTCCCTCCAGGCCCTCTGATGACATGACAGCTTGTACCTACAGTCAGCAAACAAGAGGGATGCTTGAATTTCTCACAAATCTGTCAGCCTGGTAAATTCTGACATAACAAAATCTCATTCCACCACCTTGCCATTTTCTCTGATACTTAGATGCTTGTCATAGGTTGTCCCCACACCCAAGGACAGGGCTTCTCCAGAGTTTGTGAAAACCAGGAGGCTAAATCTGAAGGCTACTCTGAAATCTGTCTCCCATGTTTAGCAGGACATTTGTGTCTTATGTTCAATGGAAGTCACCCCTACAGTTGGACATGAGAGTGTCTTCAGATGGTGTATCTACAGTCTACTGGGAGGGAAGGGGGAAGGAGAAGAGGCTTCTTTCTTTAGACTTCTTGCTATAATGGCTAACTTTTGTCACTGTCAATGGCTGTGTTTATCTTTAAAGGTTTTATTGGATGAGAAAGTTGTAATGAATTAAAAACTGCCTTGGATTTGAGATATTCTTAAAGGGAAGATAATAGGTGTTCTTTTGAATGATATCAAAGTGACTTTGGTGTGCCAGCATGCAGTATAATTCTTACTCAGTTACTGAGAATTATGTTGAAAGATCTTCTCAGATGTAGCCATGACCAGCCCAGCTAATCTTTTGAAAAAACCTATTAAAAATAGAAGTAATTAGTTTCAATCAAAGGTACTAAATTCATTGACCCTGGGAATAAGAGTGTTACTGAAAGATGTTTAGAGTGTTGGTGATTTATAGGTAAGATGATGATAATTTTCACTACTTAAGGATCTAAGAGTGTCTTATGACCCTCTGAGGGGATGGCTGCTAGAATGCCACTATTAACTTTGTTTTGATGGCTTTCCTTTCATAATAATTAATCTAATTTTTTCTCTTCATTCTTAGTTGCCCCATTCCTGGTCATTTATTCTCCAAATTGCTTTTGGGCACTCCTTAATGCTTGCATTACCACATCTACAGACCTAATATGAATAGCACACTCAGCCTCGAAAACGAGCACTAATTGAATTTGCTCGCATTCAGTGATTTTAATGAGGCTCTGGAGTGTTGTTTAGTGACAACTTTTATATGGAAGACACTGAAAAAATTAACATGTTACATTTAGTAAATTAACAATTACTTAGCTCCATTATATCAAAACCAGTCATCTACACTTACTAATAGTTGATTCAAAAACCATGGCTTTCATCTAAGGCTTTGGGCTTTTTTTTTTCCTCATGGAATTGCGTTTATGTCAGCCCTGTATTTTCTCAAAAACTAAAAATACTCCCCTCCCAAATGTAATGGATGAATTCTTAGGTGAACAAAATCTTTTAAAATGTAAACCAGTACTTATCAGTTTACCTTCCTTTTTGTGTGATAGACTTCCTTTGTATGGTCTCAGAATAAGCTGATCTGTCTTCTATTACAACAGTTGACATCAGTTGTCTGCTCATCTTTGGGTCAGTCACATTCTTACCAGTAAGGTGTAATATGTAGGCAAAAGTTATGACATGTGAGATGATGTCTATATATGAACTTTCTGTTATTATTGATCTCTTTAAGCTTGGGTCTCTGCTATAGAAACATACAGATAAAACAGTTCTTTTAAAAGTTATGTCTGCATATGACAGCTGGGGTTCAAGCAGCCATCTTTATGCCAGAAGGGGAAATAACATGCTAAAGAGTGAATAGAGGGAAGGAACCCAAAAATCTGTGCTGTTATTTCACGTCTGAATTAACCTATCCTGGAGATGTTCCACTTTCATACATTTTAGTAGCTTTAAGATATGAAATATCATCTGTTCTCTCGGTCTGCCTCTCTTCCCTCTCTGCTTACAGATAAATGACTGAAAAAAATTTTTTTAATGGGTGCTGGAGAGACTGCTCAAAGCCTAATGACCTGGGTTTGATTCCCCAGTGCCCATGTAAAGCCCAATGTACAAACTGGCACATGCATCTGGAGTTGGTTTGCAGGGACAAGAGGCCCTGGTGCACCCATTCTCTCCCTCTCTCTATCTCTGCTTGCAAATAAATTTAAAAAGATTAAAAAGATATGAAATGTCCTTATTATTTACATTAGCTCGGTAATCCTCCCTCTCCTTCCCTAACTCCTCTCAGGGGCATCCTGACTGATCCACAAAGGAACCTGAGAGTCAAGCTACTAAAAGCTGCCACCCAGTAGCTAGACGGAGGCCCCTACTTGTTTTTTTCTGGGTCAGTTGTCCAAGGTCCTTAAAGGATCTTAATGTGTGAAAAAAGTCTAAGAAACAATGGACAAATTAATATTCTGTCTATATCTACCAAGACGCATTTAAGTATTGAGTATGTTTAGAATCCAGATTTTTAAAATAAATCACATGGAAGTTTTCAATGCTTGCATAGGGTTGCTTAGTTTCTGATGTACATTCCTGACCAAATAAGTCAAATCCACACCTAAATCTCTCCTGCTTCAAATCAAAGGCAAATCACTTGCCAGCATCCAGACCTTGCATTCCTGTGTAGCAAATAGAAAGGGCTACATTAGTTGCCATACTTCTCTGGTGACAAAACTGATTTTTCAATATTGAGAAGTAATGGAGTTATTATACCAAGCTTTTGACTTATAAGCTGTATGACACTGGGAATAATAAACTTTGGCATCATTGCTCTTAAAATGGGAATAATGCTTTATAGGACTATGCTGAGAATCAAATAGAACACACAAGGTTAGATGTTATTTGCCAATAACAAAGTACTATGTAGATGTAGGTGAGAATATATCATTATAATTATGGTCATAGAGCATCTTTTGTAGCTCCTTTGGTCTGTTTGCCTTTTTTTTAAGCTCTACATTTTGCTGTTCCTGGTCTACAGTATTAGTATTCCCAAAATACTTTCAGAGGATTTGCAAGATCAATTTTTTTTCATGAGGTTAATAACATATTATTTGCCATATTTACTGTTCTCTCACCACTGGAGTTTTCTAGAAGCTACAGGACTTGTGACACCACAGTAGACTGAACACAGAAGTGGAGATGAGACTTTCAATAAGCCAGATTTACAACAGCATCCAGGAAAACCAGTGCACTCAAGGTATCTTTTGGGGAGGACAATGCAGCTATTTTTAATAAAAATCTGCCATTTTCATGAACATGTGATGGTTTTATTTTATATGAATTAATATAATTTAATGTTTCATTTTACTTTTCAATATGGTATTTATAGATATAATTCACCTAATTTAAAGAGCTTAGGAATTTTCAGTACATTTTAAGATTGTAAGGGGTCTTCAGATCAAAGTATTTTAGGATTTCTAGTGCATAGAAGAATTCCTTGAGCTTGCTCCCCAGGGAGCACCCTACCCCTTCTGCTGCCCTCCAGACTTGAACTTCTTCCTGCTACATAGACTGTACCCACCACAGGTCACCTTCTACTTTCCTTTTCTATTCCTCTGTGTTGCATGCCTGAGCTGCTATAAGACAGGTTAGACTCTGTGTTTTGGATCTCACAGTTTTCATTTTCTACCTTGATGGGTCTGGTGGCTGAAAGTTTTCTTCCAGCCCACTCAGTACAGTATAAGAATCTTCTCTGGTCTGGCTTTAAGGTTTTCCTCTTCTATATCCACACTCTATTCCTGATTTGTAGGCTCTCTGTGGTTCTGACTTTTGGAGAGAAATAGACTCCATTCTCACCATTTAAAAGCACATTGTAAGTGATAGAGGCTGGACCAGCTGAATGCCCTGGAACTTTGATGTGGAGCTGGTGATGTGAAGAGGAGGATTAAGTAGGACTTGCTGAGGTCGGTGGAAGGATCCATGTATGATAGGCTTAAGAGCAGTGTGGGAAGCATGAGTGACCCACAGCTGTGGGCAGTGTTGGTGACAGCAGGCACCACACAGTCCTGATATGTATCTGACTATATCTCTGCCCATTTTAGGTGCTCTCTCCAGCTTTCCTGTCAGTTCTGCAAGCTACATGATTTTCTTTCAATATCTTCCTTTACTGCCTAAGTGAACCTGAGACCATTTCTCTTGCTACAATTAGTATCAAACACTTGAGTGACCTTCCACAGCCATTCCAAGCATTCTACCTACACAAACTCATTTAGTAGTCACAACACATTGTGAGAAAAAAATACTATTACAACCATTTTATCGTTGTTCTTCTTACTATGTAGCCCAGGCTGACATCAAATTCGAGATCTCCTGCCTCAGTTTCCAGCTTCTTGAGTACTGAGATGACAGGTGTGCTCAACCATGACTGGCTTGTAATTATTTTTCTACCCATAAGCGAAATATTTAAGAGTGAAGCCAGCTGACATCCCCCAAATCACACAGTTAGTAAAAGGGTGTGAGAGGATACAAGGCTAGGGAGAATGGCTATATGCCAAGTTTCTACTCCATCTGTTCAACCTCTTATTGATGCAGACATGCATGATTGACATGAAAATACAAGTTTTAGTTCTTGCTTTAGAAGTGGCAGGAGCTGGGCTCAAGAAAAATTTGAAGTCTTGTCAACTTTTATAACTGTGATACATTTGGTGGTGTGGAAATATATACCTTGATTTGATTTACATATGAAGTAAAATAATAGCAGAGTAATGGTTGTCTAGTATGGTTTTAATCTAAATAAAAAACCTTTTCTCTGGCTGTACTTTATGAGAATTATAATGGTTTATGTAGAATCTGGCAAATAGTGGCAGTAATGGCTAGTCTTTATATATGGTCTATCATCTATCTCTCTATCATCTATCATCTCTCTACCAGCTATCAATCACCTGTCTATCATCTGTCTATTTATCATATACCACATCTCCATCTATTTATGTACACACATGTCTTAATATGGTTAGCTAGCATTTGAGCTTAGAGTGTATGGCTCACTGAGAGCTGTAATGAAGAAATGACAACTGCCTGAATGTGACAGTGTTTTCCTGTGTGTGTCCCCTGTAACTCAGAGTGAATCAGTCAGTTCCATGCTCATCACCTTCATTCCCACACTCCTTCTGTCTCCAGAGGCTTAGCAAGGGAATACAGATGCTACTCCTTACTTTAGTTAAACTAAAAATGCAAATCAGGCAGTATAATTAATAAAAAGGAAGAAAAAGCCCAACAAGAAATGGATTTCAGGACATTAGCTCATTTTCATGTGCTGCATTGTGTAATTACCAAGCACATGGCTTCCCAAAAGTTACATCATCATGCACAGTGAAATTACATTGTAGCGATAATTCAGAGACTACAGCAGTGGCAATGTACTATTAATAACTCTGAACGTGATTACAGAAAGCTAATATCTATGGCTCAGTAAATACCAAGACTTGTACTTGGAGCTAAATTTTCATTTACTGTGGATTTAACATCACGCTACCTCTTTAACCCTCATCAGTGTGTGTTCCTGTTCTCCAGTACTCCTATAATCTTGTCAAATAAAGGCAAACGGCAGCACTGCTGAATCCTGACACAAAGTAGACAGCTTGACTTTGAGAGCAATGGATGGGGTATTCAAGGAGCCTGTTTTGCAGAGCTCTAGGGAGATGATTTTGTAATTATTTCATATAGAAAGCTCTGATAATTTGGTGAGGAGGTGGCAAGAGCAGAAATAAATTCTGATGTGATGAAGTGAGCTGGTGTGAATGCAGGCAGAGCACTGGATTGCCGCCTGTTCTGCTCTATGTGGAAGATGATAGCACACCATGTTCTCTCTGGAAAGACAGAGAAATAGGACTTGTGTTCATTCTACTTTTTGCTATTCTTTCTTGAATTATCAGGAGTTATTTGACAGCCCTAAGACTCATGGTCTGAACTTGAGGAGTGGCTGAAAGATGGGCTGTAGGCAAAATTTCACAACAAAGATATTGAACCATGGGAAGGGTTCAGTTTAGATTTTTGTGTCTGGTCCAATTTTACCAGAGGGCCCGTCTTTGATCACCACTGTGGTTAAGGCTGTATAATTCTGAGCCTTTCAAGTTCTGCTTGTGAGATGCCCTGTCTCTGCTAGGAAAATTGGGTCAAGCATAGCTTATGTTCCTCATGGAGAGAATTTTATAGAAGTATTTTTTTTTTCTCTCTCTCTCTCTCTGATGATAGAAAATCAGGGAAAGTGCTTGCAACAATACAGTTTCTTACTGGAACTTGTGGGCCATATGTAATAGCCACATTTCTCTATTAGTTTTAGGTTATAATTTAGACATTAGAGGTAGCCATACAGCAATCACACTCTCTTATGCCATTTTGTCATCCTTAATGTGTTTGACAACTCCTCCTCTCAATGGACATCTGGATTTTGACCCTAAGGCTCTTTCTACTTAATAGTACTTCCATTTTTATCTCTCACCCTGTATTAAGTGCATCTACAGAATTAAGAAAGACAGGAAAATAGAACCTGTCTACTCCAACTTGTTCCTGTCCATTGTGTTTTGTAAAAGATCTTTGAACTTTTGTGTGTCCTTCAGAACTGTTTCTATTGTTGACTAGAACTTTGGCCACTGGGCTGTGCCCAGGTAGATAAGAGAACACTGAATTGGCTCCCTGGAGTAAAGAATCAGGGTGACAAATTGGACTATCAACACCTTCAGGACTGGGAATTACTTTCGATTTGTCTTTTGTGGCTTGTTTGCCGGAGTGTAACTTCTATACCAACATCACACTGCAATAGACACCGGCAGGAGACATAACTAGAAGAGATCACAGGAACACAAATGTTTTGAAGAGAAGCCAATGACAATCCCAGAAGATACATAGTAATAGGAGCTATACAATGGCAAAAAGTGTCTATCATTATTTAAGAAGATTAATGGCCGAGTTTCAAACATCCATAAGAATCCACTGGCCTTGGATCTTAGCAGCCTTCAAAAGTATATGTAACCCAAGTGGGTCCATGTACTTTGGATCTGGGTGGTGCTCATGAATATATTTGACCCCACTGGGTCATGACCAGGGACCATAGCTTGATGACAGCTCAGGGTAAACTGGTGAAGCTCAACCTTGTGACATCTCTGTAAAAAGTAGAAAAAAATGAAACAACTCTCTAGTAATTGTCATGGAAGTCTTTGATGGAAGGAATTTCTTCTATTTTCTGGCTGTTCAGAAGAATTGTCCAAATGGCAGTAAATAATGAATGTTTTACTGGAAATGGTCATTATTCTCTTCCAGACATTGTACTAAATGCAAAGTAGTAAGTAGAAGGTCTTGTAAAAGGAAAGAATCACAAACACTTTGTCCCATTGCTTACTAGTGAGAACTACCAAATATATTGTCAGTCATTGATTTAACAAATACTGAGTTCTTTTTTCTGTTTGCTATAACTAAGTACCAGAGGCTGGGTCACTTTAGGAAGAACAGAGTTTTCTGGAGTTAAGGATCAGCATTAACATGCCACCATCTGATGATAAGTGGCTTCATACTGGATCATAAAATGGCAGAGGCCAAATGGCAAAGCAGAGTATGCTAAAGTCTTTTTCCCTCTTTATGAAGTCACTAACACCATCATGGTGGCTTCACTCTTACAATCTCATTTACTTCCAATTACCTTACAAAGACCCTACCTCCTAATAGCAGTGGTATCTGAGGCTTAGCTTTCTAACTCATTAACTTTTGGGGGAACCTACTCAAGCCACAACACTTACTGAGTACTTATGATATGTTACATTGCTGTTTTAGATACTAAGGTTATCACCACGAAAAAGAACAGTGAAAATACCTACTTTCCAGGAGATTATTTTCCAGTGGTGAGACACGGACAGTAAACAATGTAAGCAAAACAACCAATAAAATAGAGGACTAATTGTTAAGAAAAAATCCAGCAGGGAAGACAGATAAGGACTATAGTTATAGTGTTTATAGAACACATCCTAATGAGGAAGAACATGCCATGAGTGACATGTACTGCGTTATATGTACCTTTTGGTTTTCTGAATTGAGTAGAACACGAAAACATTTAGCAACACAATCTTAACTTTTTAGTTTATGATCTAGAAGAAAGAGGATGACTGAGGAAATTATAAGCAAAGGAGCCAGGAATGGAGGGTTCTGAGACTAGAGAGGAAAATGAGGACCAGGAATAAAAAAGAATGAGTGTGAAAGACTGAGAAAGTGAGAAAACTAATTCAGAAGTTACAAATATGGCATGGTATTTTCCAGGAGGAGGACAATCAGATTCTTCCAGAAAGAAAGCAGATTTAGGACATTGGACTTAAAGTATACTAGGAGGAAGAATTGCTTGTTGTCCTTCCCTTACATGTCCCTAGTGTTCAAGATCCCTCCTGGGCTGAGTTAAACAACATGTGGATCATATCGGCTTTTTTTTTTTTTTTCTTGTGTTGGTTTCACTACCTCTGCAGGGTTTTATCCAGTACTGAGTGTTACATTTTAAGGAGACATTGGCAAATTGTTGGATATGCAAAGAAGCATAGCGAATTTGGTGAAAAGACTTGAACCCAGTTCACTGAGCAATTACTGAAAGAACTGAAGATGTTTAACTGCTGAGTAGACTCACTAGCCCAGCTTGTTGATTCTTTTCAGATATTTCAGAGCTGTAATATGGAAGATGTTTTCAGTTTGTTGTATGTCACCTTGGGAAAGAAAACTGGAATCAGATAGTGGAAATTTATGACATGGAGACTTCACTTGTACACCTACCTGGTTTATATTCTAGCATGTAAGGCTTTGGGACTAGGACATGTTTTAGAAGGTTCTAGAAGGTGCTCTGGTCAGTGGTGAGGCAACCATTCCAGGGATTGTTCCAGTGGCAATGAAAACCTCTACTGAGAGGTTAACTTGAAATTCACACTTGAGGGATGAGGTGGAATTGCGCATGAGGAGATTTTTCTGGAATAACCTCATGGCAAGCTTCAGTGTTGGGGAGGGGTTAGAGACCTGGCCCAGGGACTGAGAGTCCTTCCTGTGCAACTATGAGGATCTGATGTGGAGAGATTGCTGGAGTTTTAAGACAGATATTCTCAACCCAGCTGTGCATGGGAATCACTCAGTCCCATCTCTGAGGGGAGCCTGAGCAGGAGTCTTCAAGAATCCACTCAGATGATTCCAACGTGCACACAGGGTTAAGAACCACTGATAGGAAAAGCAGAGTGGCTGATTACCATGGGAAAGAGGCTGAGGCAGGGATATTCACATGTTTGAGATTAACTGGGGGCTATAAAGGGAGACCTTGTCTCAAAAAATGAGAAAGAGAGAGTCCAATCTAAAGCTTTCCATGGCCATCTTCTTGCTATATCACTCTACCAATTTCACCTATTTGCTATTTGTGTGTGTGTATTATGTAGTCATGTTCTGTCTCTAGTGAAATGGCCCTCCCAAATTTTTACTCTGCTTTCCCCTGACATAATCTGAATGAAATGTCATAGTGTCTAGTGGAAGAACTCACAACTAGAATAAGAAATCTATTTTGTCTGTCCCCAAATTTAAAGGGCATAATGTGACTTCCTATTAACATTTATGTTTAATTTTTATATTTTAAGAAGAATTAGAAATCAATGGGAAATAAAAATGCCTTTCATCAAACATAAGTGACACTCTTCTTTTGTAGGTATTTACTAATAATTTTCATATACTTTACATATAACTTTAATCCCATAATGAACTACAAGTATTATTTTTTCCCACTGAATATCATACTATAACCATAGTCAATAATAGTATTTATTTTTAAAAATATTTTATTTTAATTAATTTGAGAGACCGAGAGAGGGAGAGAGAGAGAGAGAGAGAGAGAGAGAGAGAGAGAGAGAGAAAGGAATGGGAGCACCAGGACCTCCAGCCACTGCAAACAAACTCTAGACACATGTACTACTTTATGCATCTGGCTTATGTGGGTCCTGGAGAATCAAATCAAACCTTGGTCCTTTGGCTTTGCAGGCAAGCATCTTAATCACTAAGACATTTCTGCAGCCCCATGTAATATGTAATCAATTGGATGAAGTATGACTTCCAAAGTGCTCTGCGAATGATGGGAATTTAAGTAGGTTTTATTTGGTTCGCCATTATATATTGAGGTTTCTTAGTTTAAAATTCTAGTCATCAAATAACTTTAATAACAATGGAATCTGCAATGGTTGATATTGTGTCAAGTTGACTGGGTTAAAGGATACCCAGATAGCTGGGAAAACATTATTCAGTTTGTGAGAGTGTTTGCAAAAACAGCAAGCATCTGAGCGCTTGTTTGGAGATTCTAGCAGGGGTACATAGCTACTCATATACACCCTTGACGAAAGACCAGACCTCCTTTATTCAAGGAAGGCCATCCTCTTCAACCAAACACTTGCAGCTTTGGAAGCAATGCTCCTACAGCAGTGAGGGAGGAAGAGGACACCCTTCTAGCCAGCCAGATCAGCCAAATCAACACTGGAAATCAATGGGATGAGAGACATTGCAGCCAGATTGCTCTCACATCTGAGATAAGCATTTGAATCAGTGGACTGATTAAAGATTTGTCCTTACTCTCACAGTGTTGGTGAATGTATTCCACTCCATGAATGGCTCAGATAGAAAAGAGATGCAGAATAAAGCAATTTTGCTCTCGTCCTAAATCTAGATTTTCATATTCTGCTCTAGGACACTGGAGTACTTGGTTCTCAGGCCTTTGGGTTCTGGTCATACACTAGCACTCTGGACTTGGACTGGATTTATAAAATTGATCTTCATTACTTTGGACTTGGATGAATTATAGCACTGGTTTCCTGGGGCTTAAGATTATAGATGGGGGATCTTCTCGGGTAGTCTGTAATTATTGAACCAATTTTCATAATAAATCTGAGAGTTTACACACACACACACACACACACACACACACACACACACCTACCTATAGATTATGTGATTATGTTTCTGTGAAGAACTCTAAGACAGAATCTTATCAGCTCTACATCATTTGCATTTTAACATAAAATTTCAAATTATCTTGTGTTTATCTTCAAAGCAGTGTATGAGAATTTCATTTATTCTACAGATAGATCAGGGTTGAGTAGAGATCCTAACAATGTTCATGAGCTTGGTTTATGCCTCAAATTTACTGAAATAACCCCATTGTTTGTAATATTTACCATTATTTTTTAATTTTTTTTTATTTATTTGAGAGCTATACACAGACAGAGATAGAGAGAGGCAGAGAGAGAGAGGGAGAGAAAGAGAGAGAGTGAGAATGGTCATGCCGGGGCCTCTAGCCATTGCAAACACACTCCAGATGTGTGGGCCCCCTTATGCATCTGGCTAACATGGGTCCTGGGGAGTTGAGCCTCCAACTGGGGTCCTTAGGTTTCACAGGCAAGCGCTTAACTGCTAAGCCATCTCTCCATCCCTACCATTATTTTATATGCTACACTGTCCAATGACTCCTTTCTCACCATTCTGGTAACAAGTGAAGGGAGAATTTTGTCTAGTCCACAAACTTTTTCTTCCCTAAATTTTTAAGATTTCCCAATACCATCAGTAATTTAGATAATGTGTTTTGAAAAGCCAAGGTTCCCCAAATTTTAAGCCTCAGGGGGATAAGTTCCCATTAAAGTTTTCTGGACATAGAATTATTCAAAAGCAGTAATTAAAGAACAAAAGGACACAGGAGAGTCACTATGCAAACACATGAATATTTAGGGCTAATCCATCTTAGGACATAATGTCAAATACCTAGTCAATGATCTGAATGCATGGATTTAAAATTCTGTCGGTGCTTCTCCCACACTCCAGTTCTTGTCTCAATGTGGAACTGTATCTTGGTTTCAAAGGCCCTGCTCACATCATATCAGCCCTTCTCAGCAGTAACTCTCATGGACCTCTGTATTATTTCTTTTTTTAAAAAATTATTTATTTATTTATTTGAGAGCAACAGACACAGAGAGAAAGACAGATAGAGGGAGAGAGAGAGAGAATGGGCGCGCCAGGGCTTCCAGCCTCTGCAAACGAACTCCAGACTCGTGCGCCCCCTTGTGCATCTGGCTAATGTGGGACCTGGGGAACTGAGCCTTGAACCGGGGTCCTTAGGCTTCACAGGCAAGCACTTAACCGCTAAGCCATCTCTCCAGCCCCGTATTATTTCTTCAACCAAGCACTTGTCAGTGAGCCCTGCTTTTCTTACATTCTTAAAATCCAAACCTGCTTCTTTATTTCCATTTGAAAGAATCTGGGGCTGCTTTTCTGCACCTTGACTTTTTAATTTTTATTCAGGGGAGGTCTTGCTTCAAATGATTATAGGCAAATTAGCTGATGGGGCTCTACAGCTGTGAGTGTTTAGAAACTGCTCCATAGAAAGAGGCAGTTCTTTTCCCAGCATTAGGTTTACTACTTTTTAAATGTAAGTGTATTAAGTGGTAATGGGCCTGTAGATTGGTTTCACTGCTTATTCCTATTGTGGCCATAAAAAAGACTCATAGCCTTTGCAAATACAAATGTTGTTTATTACTTTTATACATAGCCAGGATGGGCAATTTTTAATGTCAGATTTGATGCCAGAATGTCAAGGCTTATAACTGATTAGCTAATTTGGTTTGGATGGAAGTTAGATGGTTTTGGAATCTTATTGTTTCTTTGTAATACCCTTCACCCATAAAATTTTTAAAAGACCCAAACATAGTATTTCATTTGGGAAGGAATTATAGGTTATAACTTCATGTGAAGCATTTGTCAGTTTTGGACTGGCATGAAACCACAGTAGAAGGAATGGGCTGAACCTGGGTTTGAGAGCTTCAGTTTTTGCGTTGGTGAATTGGGTTGTGTAGGGTTATGTAACAAGTCTTGTGGGATTTGCTAGGTCAGATGGGATATTTCAGAGTTAGTACTGACTGGGAGATAGCAAGGCTTTCTGTCCTAGGTAATTAAGCAATTAGAAATGTCAATTACCCCAAAACCATCTGTGGTGGTTTGATTCAGGTGTCCACCATAAACTTACATGTTCTAGGATGCTAGGTCCCCATCTGGTGACAATTTGGGAATGGAGCCTCCTGGAGATGATGTGTCATTGGGGTTTGGCTTATGTATTGGGCTATATAGTCTCAGATTGGCCTCAAATTCATAAAGATCCTCCTACCTCTGCCTCTCAAGTGCTGAGATTAAAGGGCATGGGCCCCCATGCCCAGCTTTCTTATTTTTTAAAAAATATTTATTTATTTGAAAGAGGACAGGGAGAGGAAGAGAGAATGGGCATGCTAGGGTCTCCTGCCACTACTGCAAATGACCTCCAGATGTATGCAACACATTGTGCATCTGGATTTATATGGTTACAGAGGAATCAAACCTAGACTGGCACTTTTAACCATTAAGCCATCTCTCCAGCCCTATTTATTCTTTTAAAAATACATTTTCATATTTATGTGTGTGGTGCACATGAATGCATGCATTTTGCATGCATGTGAATGCACATGGGTACAGAGGCCAGAGGTTGATGTCAGGTGTCTTCATTAATAACTTTCTGTCTGATTTATTGAGACAGGGTATCTCATTGTTCCTGGTTCTCACCAATTTGGCTAGACTAACCAACAAGCCCCAAGGATCCCCTTAACTCCTCCTCCTCAGTGCTGGGTCACTGCATGTGCCACCATACTTAGCTTTTATGTGGGTGCTGGATAATTAAAACTCATGTCCTTATGCTTGTTCAGCAAATGCTAGTAACTGAGTTATCTCCCCAGCCCCATAAAATAATTAAATTTGGGGGGTTGAAAAGATGGCTTAGGTTCCTAAGTGTCCTTCTTCTGCATGCATGAGGACATTAGGGATATGGGATCACCTGAGTTTGAATATGCAGAACACATATAAACAGCTAGGCATGGACATGGCATCTGTAACCCCAATCCTGTGAGAATTGGAGATCAGAGACTCTCTGGAGCTTGCAAATAGCAAGCCCTGGAATCAGTAAAAGATTCTGTCACAAAGAAAAACAAGTGAGTAAATGATGGAGGGGGAGCCCAAACCCCAATATTCTACTCTGGTCACCACAGGTGAGTGCATGGAGCACCACATCAGCACATACACATGCATACACCTTACTCCTCACACACACCACACATACGCCACGTCACATAACCCATGCATGTGCAAAAATTAAATTTTTGATGTAATTTGGACAATGACCTTAATTTGTACATTATTTTAGTTTTTCAACATGTTAGACAATTTAATCCTTTTGGAATAAGAATATAGCATGTATTATCAAACTGGTTCCTTGAATCATATGAAACTTTATTTAAATAAAGTTAATTGCTTCATTAAATAAAGATTAGAGAGTGTGAAATACCAAAGAGTGTACCACTCTGTCTTTCAGACTTGTGGACTCCTGCATTTTAATAGACATGGGTTGTGCATTGCTCTGTAGTTGTCAGAGGAAAGGAAAAGTGTCTATGCTGGAATGATACTGACATGAGAGTACCTGTCATGGTCAGTGGCTCTGTCATTTGTTTTCAGACATGGTCAATGGAAAGAGGAAAGATTCAATTTCAAGACTCAGGCTCCAATGGAGCAGTTATAAAGAAACTTGAGCATTTCTATTTCTGGTTGGATAGCACAAAATGTTTATTTCTGATAAATATTCAGGGACCAATTCCTCCAGCATTCTCTTTAAACCACTTTTGTATTTGGAGGTTCTAAAAGCACCTCCTTTGACTTGATTGTTCACTAGAAAGGTTGACAGGCCCTTAATATCATTCTTTTGGGTATATTTTTCTTTCTTTGTTTCTTCTTATTTTCAGTGGAGGGACTTAGGGGAATATCAACAGAGGGAAAGTGTGCTTGTTCAAGAGTAATCCACAGTAGGCTTGCAGGTGTCCTCATGTAACTCTGTAAAGTTACCTAGAAACATGCTTAATTTACCTAGCAGTGTTGTGACATCATGTGTAAAATATGGCAGCCATAGAAGCTCACTGGATTTCTGATGTCCAAGATTTTGTTGGGGAGATTCATGTAGATATAGAGATATCATGTAGATATAGAAATATATATGTGACTTGATTGGTCTTAGCTAATCAATGTCTAGACACTACCCAGTCTGCTTCTCCTTCCTGGGGGGCAAATGCACTGAAACACCAGCATTCACCATAAGACACACTTGCTATATAACACTATCTGTTACAAATGAATACAGGGTGACTGAAGGCCTTGGAAATACAGACACAGTTTTCTAAGGAGATCCCAAGGGATCAGAGATTTAATGCCAGAAGCATGGCAAGAACCAGTCTTCCCCTAATGAGACCCTTCTTTGGGACGTGCAGGGTTTGAGCAACCAGGTCCTAATGAAGTCCTTACTGCACAATTTCTAACCTTTAATTTCTGAGAGGCCATTGTCAGAGTCTAATGGCAAAGACAAATGCAGTAGAATGGAGGTTCAATGTAGGGTTACGGTTAGGATTAGGGCCAGTGTCTATAATTTTCCTTACCCCACAATTTCTTTCTATCTCCTTTTTCTTCAGTTGTAAATCATCTTCATTCAAATGCAAGCTCTCTCTACTCTGGTCTATCTCTCTAAAATAATGGTTGCTTTATTTAAATTACAATCAACCTGTAGATGAGAGAGATGATTTTCATGTATATTTTGCACTACTGGGATGTTAGAGGTATAATGTAAACAGTGCAACCCCAAACACTTTCCCCCTACTTAGGAAAGGTACTGGTCCTCTAAGAGAGTAATGTGATTGTAGGGTATGTACTTAGAGAAGATTTCTCCATGCTTACATGTCCTTCTTTTTCTTTTTCTTTTTCCTTTTTGATGTTTTGTTACCACAATATTTTATAGCAAATAACAGTATTTACATGCTATGACCCATAAATCTCAGTGTGTCCCTAATCTTGAGAAGGTTTTAAAAGAAATAAAATAATTACTACATCTAAGCATTTTCTCAAGACATGGTAGTGCACATTTCTAACTATATCGAGATACAGATTTAATTCTATTGACATTTCTAAACTTATGTCAGATGATTATATTTTTGGTGTGTGTATGATGTTTCTTTTTCTTTTTTGAGAAAGCATTTTCTAGCTGCTCCCAGTGTAGCAATATATAATGAGAGTTTTCACTTACTGTGCAGGAAGAAATTTGCAATTTTGCTAAGCAGTTATCCTAAATGGAGCAACTCAATAAGTTATAATAGAAATGAGTTGGTATTATGAAGACAGCTCCCTGCCTCCAAGTAGAGGCAAAATAAGGGGGAGTGTGTTTGCTTGGTTCCTGCTACAGACATTGGGTACTAGAATGAGAAGAACTTCTATTAACTCACTGGAAAACATGCTTTACAAGCTAAACACTTTGGAGATTGTTCCAGATATGGTAGCTTGGGAAAAGGAAACAAACACAAATTTGTGTCTTACAGTAAAGGAAATCAGGTGGTGTGTGTGCGCACATGTGTTTTGTAGAGAGGTATGATTCACCATACAAAACCTGATTAAAGTCATCTTGCCACTCACTTTTGGAATCCAGTAGATTGCCATTGGTTTGGCTAATGGAATGACTTAGCTTTCAAATTAAAGCCTAGGTTTCATTTATCAGGAACAAAGTAAATTTTCTTGGATGTCAGAGTATTTTGGCCTCCAAAGATTGTAGATTTTGCTATTCTTTTGTAAGTTTTATAATCAGTCTGTAAGCCATGCAATTCTTAAGAATTATGTTAATTAATGCTAAGAAGAAAGATGAAGAACAGAAAAAGGAGAAAAAAAGTAGAAATTGATATTGTGGTATTTTCTGACTTCAAAAGTCTTCAGGCTCATTCTGCTAGGGCTGAGGTAGCATACTGTCATTGTATGATTGCCAAAGACTGAGAAGAAAGCTCCATTATAACTTGGAAATAGTTATACATATCACAGACAATTTGGGGGCTCATAAGGAGCCCTTCATTGGCAAAGGTGGCCCTGCCCTAGCATGTGGCTTGTGATTGCCTAAGCCCTAGAAGCCTTTCAGACAAGAGTACCCCTGAAGCTTTGCCACCCCAAACAGGATTCCTTCCTTATGCCCTCCTCAGTTATTTCCATGGAGGTCCATGGACAGCAGGGCTCCTATAGATGAGCAGAGTGTACGAGAAAATGGATTGTAATATGCTTGGATCATTATAGTATACATCTCTTGCTTTTGCTTGCTCATGGATTCCAGTGTAGTCTATTTTCTTGCATGTACGTGGCAGCCAATGAGGACCATTCCATGTTGTGATAGAGAAGGTTCAGGTCCTTTTCTTTTTTCCCAAAACGCTATGTATTAGACTTGAGTTTGGCAAAATCTTCACTTTTTATTGTTTTGAAAGATATCTGTCTGTCTGTCTGTCTGTCTGTCTGTCTGTCTATCTATCTATCTATCTATCTATCTATCTATCTATCTATCTATCTATCTATCTATCTAGAAAGGGAGAGAAAGAGGGAGAGAGAGAGATAGCGAGAGAGAGTGCATTGGCACGCCAGGATCTCAGACACTACAATCCCATGCCAGGTGCTTATGCCACCTAGTGGTCATATGTGGCCTTGTGCTTGCATCTTTATGCATCTGGCTTACATGGGATCTGGAGAGAGATCCATCATGGGTCCTTAAGCTTCGCAGGCAAGTGCCTTAACCGCTAAGCCATCTCTCTAGCCCTTAACTGTTCTTTTTAATACATACCTTCATGAACAAATGGGTTGAAAATTTCATGGCAGGGTTGCTGTGGGGAAAAACCCAATGTGTTATACATAGTAAGAGTAGAAATTGAGGGCTATGTAAAACCATGTTTTTTGCAAGAATTTTCTAGTTAGTATTTATTTCCCATTTAGTTCGAGGATTAAACAGGACAGTGGCCCTACATTTTAAAGCATCCTCTTGCTCACTTTTCAAACAGAGCTCTTTGAGGATCACCTTTTCATCACATTGTATGCTGCTTTCAGCTTTCAAGTTTATATATAGGATGTATATAATTTCAGTAAAATAATATATATCAGATGTATTGATGCAGAATTTGATAGAAAAACCCAAGATCCATAGTACTTAGCTACTTGTTACCAGATCTTAAGAAGGAACTTGAATGATAAGTACCTAGTTAGGAATACGGATTATACCTGCATTGTATGGTGAAACAAACAGAATTTTGTCTTTTAATTTCTTTTTCTAGAAGTCAATCAAGAGGTAGTCCTGTAGCATTGAGGACCATCCATAGCCTCAATAAAAATCTCTAAACAGGGCTGGAGATATAGCTTAGCAGTTAAGTGCTTGCCTGTGAAGCCTAAGGACCTTGGTACAAGACTCGATTCCCCAGGACCCACATTTGTCAGATTCACAAGGGGGCACATGTGTCTGGAGTTTGTTTTCAGTGGCTGGAAGCCCTGGAGCACCACTCTCTCTCTCTCTATCTGTCACTTTCAAATAAATAAAAATTAAAAAAAAAATCTCTAAATAGTTCCAGAAGTGGCTTAAGTTATCTTAAGTTGCCGTAAAACTAAAAACAAAAAAAAAATGCTATAGTGAATTCTTGACAACAACAAACAGCGGTTGGGTCTTTTTCATTCTCTTTAATCCAAACTCCTACTCTAATAACCACATTCTAAATTCAAGTATTCATTGTATTGTGTTTGCCTCTGTATGTATGTGTCTGATATGACATTAGAAATTTATTTACAGTAGGAGCCACAGGGTTGATAGGAATATTCTGAGAAATGGTCCCCCTGGCTATCTCATAGGGACTGACTGAGGCCTTCATGACCTCACAATGAAAACCATAACTCCACTGAGGAGGGCCCCCAGGGTAAGAGTCTAATCTGTACACACACACACACACACACACACACACACAGAGCGAGCGAGCGAGCGAGAGAGAGAGAGAGAGAGGGGGGGGGTATAAAGTCAAGACAATCAGAAACCTATTCATATTTCAAATAGAATATTGAGCATAAGAAAACATTAAGAGTTATAGTATAGTAATGTTGCTTGATGTTAGATAGTCCAACCAGAAAGCATCCCATGGTAAGGTCCAAACAGATGGGGAATAAGATCAGTAAATTTAGTAGGAGGTAAGGCATCATGTAATGTAGCTCATGAAGGTAGTCTGTGCAGAGCTAGGATTCATCCCTGGGCTTAAGTATACTTTGGGGTAGGTGTGTGTGATGGAAGAGAGAAAGAAATGTGAGGCTTGGCTAATTTCAAATTACTCCAAGACTGATGTGGTGATTCCTGGGTACTGGCCCAAGGAGTCCAGTGGGTTGTCTTTGAGAAAGGCTTGTAGGAGTCAGTACCAGGCACTGGAACAACTTGTATCACAATTTTTTTTCATAATATTCTGCCTTTTTTTTAAAAAATTTTTTATTTATTTGAGAGCGACAGACACAGAGAGAAAGACAGATAGAGGGAGAGAGAGAGAATGGGCGCGCCAGGGCTTCCAGCCTCTGCAAACGAACTCCAGATGCGTGCGGCCCCTTGTGCATCTGGCTAACGTGGGACCTGGGGAACCGAGCCTCGAACTGGGGTCCTTAGGCTTCACAGGCAAGTGCTTAACCGCTAAGCCCAATATTCTGCCTTTTTGAAAGTAGACTTATCTTAAATATCAGTTATGACCTCAGATTTCATCTCTGTGATGTCCAGTGAAATGTTTATTAGATAGATGGCTAATTTAGCTCCAAGGTACTCCCTTTGGGTTAACTTTTTGAAGTCTTTGTAAAATATCAAGTTGGGAACCTTGGCTTTCCTAAGAAAATGCTACATTCTCTGCTCCTTGTGGTCCATTAGAAATCTGAGTCAATGGAAGATCTACTGTTTTAGCTTGTAGCCTCTGAGATCATTTTGGCCATTCCAATGCTGGCCAGTGGGACAGAGAAAAAAATGGAAGTCAGGACTCTAGGATTCCTTTTAGCATGCAGTGCAGGAGCTTTACATACCAGTTCTGTTCATGTCCTGCTAGTGGGAGCTTAGGTGCATAGACTGTATTCATTGTAAGGGAGTCCAAAAGATGCAGTCCCCAACTGTGCTCTAGTTTGTATCCTGTTACCATAAGAGAAGAGAGGCCTAGCAGTTAATGCAACAAATAAGTTCATATAATTCTTTGAATGTATACTTTGAAGCTAAATTTAGAGCCTTCTTATTGTAACTCAATTTCAATTTTTATATGTTAATAAGTATTTTGGAATTTTTAAAATCTCCTTTTAAATTCTAAGTCTATCATATTTTAATATTTTAAGCCATCTTAACTTCTTTTAGGAAATAGCAAGATACCCAAAATATAGAAAGGTTCCCACTCAAAGATCAGTTAATGTAAAAAAGACAAAAAACAATTTGGAAATTCAAACTAGTAGGTTGTAAGATATATGTATATAGAATTTCTTAGAAGGTCATGGTCAGGCAAACAGTGGTGTCAAGTAGTTCATGCAATAAAGTGATATAATGACCCTGTGGCTGACAAGCCAAGTTGTATACCAATATATAGGTATCTTTTCCCTTAACCAACAAGAGTTACTCTATTTTTGTGCTACTAAATAATGTATTTGGGAGTATGGAAATAAACTTTTCATATTTTAGCAGTCACTACCACTTATTTTTTAAAAAAATTATGAATTTTGAGCACCAACTGTCTGCTTAGAACTCTACTAATCTTCATGGGTGGTAACAAACATGGTTTTATTCCTTAAGCTCTTATTTTTTAAAATAATTTTGAGTCATGATATACTATATTGCAGTATTTTCCCTTTACTTTTATAAACCCCAGCTCCTAGCTTAGTGCTTGGGATAGTGTAGGTTCTCAGTAATGAATGCTGGATGAATGAACATATTAAAATGTCACAACTTGTAACAGACATTGAAAGCCTCAGGAATATGCAGGGTTTCTGCTGATACTTCTACAGCATACTGAGACTTTTCTCTCATGCACTGAGAAAAACCAAGAGTTGTTCATGAATTTGACATAAAGATTGATAACAAAATTGTTTCTCTTCACATTTTTAAAAATTGACAATGGGGGCTGGAGAGATGGCTTAGCAGTTAATGTGCTTGTCTGCAAAGCTAGAGGACCAAGGCTCAATTCCCCAGGACTCATGTAAGCCAGATATACAAGGCACATGTATCTGGAGTTGTTTGCAGTGGCTGGATACCCTGAGGTGCCCATTCTCTCTCTTTCTCTCTCTCTGCCTCTTTGTCTCAAATAAACATATATTTTTTAAATTGACAATGGGGCTGGAGAGATGGCTTAGCAGTTAAGACTCTTTCCTGTAAAGGAAAAGGACCCAGGTTGGATTCCCCAGGACCTATGTCAAGCCAGATGCACAAAGTGATGCATGTTTCTGGAGTTCATTTGTAACAGAGGAAGGCCCTGGCACACCCCTTCTCTCTCTCTCTTTCTCTCTCTCTCTCTCTCTCTCTCTCTCTCTTTCTCTCCCTCAAAAAAATAAAACAAAAAAAAACTGATAATGGTTCTCATATTTATTTGCTACAATGTGATAACTCAATCCACATTTATAACATGCAATGATAAATCAGAACATTAGCATTTCTCTGTAATTATATATTTATTTGGTGTGTTTATGATGTGTGAGTGTGGGCACGCATGTCATGGTGCATGTGTAAGTCAGTGAACAACTTTTATATTGGTATTCTCTTTCCTCCATGTTTGAGCATGTTCTCTGGTCCATTCACTTGGGTAGCTGGTCTGTGAACATTCACAATCTATAAAGATGGGATCAGCATTGGTGACCTGGCCTCAGAAAGAATTAAGCATGTGCAATAATAACATTCACAAGTGGGTTCCTGAATGACTGACCACCCACAGGTATTACAGCATCTGTGTCCTGATTCATGAAGGACAATCAACCAAGAGGACCAGCATTTGTGACCTCAATATTGCACAGGACTGCCTAGAATTTGCAAGGCAATCATTGAAGAACTGCCCAGAGGTGTGGCCAGCACATGTGATCCACCACTGATGGTACCATTCAAGGGAGTACTGGGGTCCAAGCCTAGGAGAAAAAAATCAACATCTAAAATGTTCTACTACCTAGTTCTTCTTGGACACTGCATACATTGCCATTGAAAGAAAAACGGTGATTAAAAAAAAATCCAACCAATAGTAACCACATATGTGCCAGTCCAAACACAAAAATCACAAGACATGATTTCTCCAAAAATTACTGAACCTTCGGTAATAACTTCCAATGAGTGAATTGGATGAAATCTCAGACAGAGAATTTAAAAGATTGATTATAAGTATGTTTAATGAAGCTGAAGAGGCCAAAATTACTCCTGGATGAATTTTAAGAGGGGAAAAAAATAAGCAGCTAAATGAAATAAGGACATCAATACAGGATGTGAAAATAGAATTCAATAGAGATAGAAATACTGAAAAACAGTCAAATTGAAACACTTGAACAAAAATCTAGTAGGTCAAATAAAAAGCCTTAGCTGTTAAGGCACTTGCCTGTAAAGCAAAAGGGCTCAAGTTCAACTCCCCAGTACTCATGTAAACCCAAGTGTACAAGGTGGCACATATATCTGGAGTTCACTTGCAATGGCTGAAGGCCTTGGTGTGCCCAACCTGTATCTCCCTCTTTCCCTTCCTCCCTCTTTCTCTTTTTCTCAAATAAATAAAATAATTTTTTTAGAAAAAAAAAGCTGCATGGAAAACTCTCCCATAGAATGGGTGGAGGAGAAGACAGTATCAGACATGGTGAGGAGGAAGAAGAGTTGGAGCATGTAGACAAGGATAAGTTAGTAAGAAGGTATGAACAGATTAAGATAAGGGACAGTATTAAAGATGAATCAGGATAATAGAATAATTTTATACTAAGGGTATAGAAAACCTTTTTAAAAAAATAATCACAAAATATGTCCTATATACAGGGAAAGATATGTCCATTTAGGGATAGGAGACTTTTAGAATCCCAAATAGACATAAACTGAGAATAACCTCCTCTGACAAAGTGTAGCCAAAATACTGAGAAGGTATGCTTAAAGCTGCAAGAGGAAAATACCAAGTCATACTTAAATGCATGCCCATGAGAGTACAGCAGATTTCTTAACAGAAACTTTAAAATCAAGTAGGGCTTTGAATTTTGTCTTAGTAAGTTGACTGGTACAACAAATGCCACCCCTAGAGTTGGTACCAGGGAACCAAATCCAGGTTGTTAGGTTTTGTAGGTAAGGTCTTTAACCACTGAGCAATCTCTCCAGCCCTACAAATCTTATTTTTATGAAGTCAACATTACTATGATATCAAAAGCAGGTAAAAACAGAAAATTATAGCCCAATTTTTCTGATGAATATGCATTTAAAAATTCTCAATAAAATACTTGCAAATCAAATTCCAAATCACAAAAAAGATCATTTACCTTATTCAAGTTGCCTTAATTCTAGAGATGCAGAGATGGTTCTACATACACAAATCAAGGAATTTAATCCATCAGAACTCATTGGATCATTTCAATATGTATGGAAAAGGCCTGTGATGAACCCACCAGTTTGTCATGATAAAAGTCCCTGAATAGGACAGGAATAGAAAGAATCTATTTCAACAACATAAAGACTATATACAACAAACTTTTAGTCAACTGTATATTAAATGGAGAATACCTCAAAGTATTTCCACTAACATTAGGAATAAGTTAAGGGAGAATGTGGAGGTTACTAAAACAAAACAAAATGAAACAAAACAAAACAAAAAACTAGCAATAGATTTTCCATATAACTCAATTGTACTGTTTTGGGGAATTTATCCAAATGAGTACAAGCAAACATATCACAGATATTTATACATCAAAATTTCTTGCAACATTATTTACAATAGCTAAGGTAGCTAAGGTATAGAACCAACATAGGTAATCAAATGGCAGAGAAATTTATATAGAAAATTTAGTATTTTGTATATAAAACAATGGATTTTTTCAAACCTAAAGAATTAATATATGTAACTGGAGTTAATCAGAATAGGTAAATTATGTCAGTCTCAGAAATACAAATAAATTTTCTTTTATATGTGTTTACCAGATTTATATAGATACATAAAATCGTGTTTGTATATAATTGTATAGGGAGATTTATGAAAGGATAAAGGTAGGGTATAGGGAGGGTATGCTCAACATGCAATATATTCTTACATGAAAATATCCTTGCATTACATAATACCTTGTACAATTAATATCTACAAAGAAAAATTCTAAAATTATAAGATAAAATGATGTCAGGAAGAAAATATCAAGCAATTTTCATAAAATTTTCATAGAAGTAGACCAATAGTGTTAATGGAAAAACAATTTTCAAAATCATTGTAAAGGCACTTGAATTAAAGCTTGATGTATGTATTCTTCTGTAGCTATAGGCATATGAGTCCAAACCCATGTTTGTATACTCACACAGAACATGCTTTTAAAAATATTTTATTTATTTAGAGAGAGAGAAAAAGAGAGAAAGAAATAATGGCTACACCAGGGCCTCTAGCCATTGAAACAAACTCCAAATGCATGCACCACCTTGTACATCTGGTTTACATGGGTACTGGGGAATTGAACCTGGGTCATTAGGCTTCACAGGTAAGTGCCTTAATCACTAAGCCATCTCTCCAGCCCCAGTTGTTTTTGTTTCTTTTACAATTAATAAACAAGTAAATCTTACAGCTCTTCAGACTCTGCCATCTATACTCAGTAGCTTTGGTTTGATCCTTTTTTTTTTTTTGTCTCATGGCATAAAAGTTATTTTCACACCTAGTAACTTTAGATATCATCTTTTTTTTATTTGGAGATCTAATATTTGAGTAACATTTTGTTATTTAATAAACTTTTATTTGATTCCATGTAAAAACAATGAAGATAGAGTTTTAGTTAGTGTAAGACTTGACTTTCATTTATAAATATCTAAATTATTTAAATTTTCTTTTTTTGGCCTGTTATCCAAGTAACATTATTACTTCCACAAATAGTTTTAAATTACTAAAATATTAAATTACTTTGAAGTAAATGAAATTTTAATAATGGACATATATTTTAAGATTAATCTTTTGATTATAATGAAAAGTTAATGTGTTGGCTTAAGTTTTAATTCCACATCATTAGCTACCATTATGGTTTTATATTAATATTGAATTGGTATAATAAATATTTTGAGGCTTTTGGGCAATTTCTAAGGAAGTAAATTGTGTACAATATCACTTATTAGAGTTTTTAAATCCTCTTGTTTATCTAACAGCTACAAATTAATGGGGAAGTAAATCCATTAGATATAATATATGTGTTTATTATTGTTACCTTAAATTTTATATAAGTAAATATGAGCTGTATCAAGACAGGGAAAGAAGCCAGACAGTTTTTGGATTCATGGTGTTTGTTTCTTACATAAGGAAACATGTTAATTTTTAAAAATTACTGTTATGAGATGACATACAAATGGCTTTCATTATGGTATGGTTATACATACTTTGTGCTTACTTATTCCTTTTCCATTGTCCTCCCCAACCTCTTGCTCATTCTTGCTGGTTCTCTTTCTCCTCCTCACTAACCTTTTTTCTACCTCATGTCACATGTATGTCATTACTATTACTATATCTTTCTTTTTGTAATACCTCTCCTTACCTTATGATCTCTTTCCCTCCTCTCACAGTCCCAGTTCTGGTTTCATAACCTATAGTCATGAACACACACACACACACACACACACACACACACACACTTATACACACACACAACTTAAATCTAAGTTTTACATATGAGAGAAAAGATATGTATGGTATTTGTCTTTCTTCTTCTTATTATTATGTATCGTATTTGTCTGGCTTATTTTAAACTTAACATAAATTTTGCAGCTCCATTAATTTTCCCATAAATATTATAATTTTATTTTTACTTACAGCTAAATTAAAATTACATTATGATATGTACCACATTTTTATCTGTTCATCAATTGATGAGCATCTAGACTAGATCCATTTCTTAGCTATAGTGAATAATGTAGCCATAAATATGGATGTGCAAGTATCTCTGTGATACGATATAATATCCTTTGTGTATATCCTCAGGAATGGTATAGCTGGGTCATATAATAATTCTATTTTTAGTCTTTTTAAGAAATCTCAATATTGATTTCTTATTAGCTGTACCAGTTTGTATCCCCACAAGCAGAGAATAAGGGTTCCTTTTCTCCACACAGTCCCTGAAATTCTTTGGCACTTGTTTATTTTTGAATAGCCTGATAGCTAGGGATGTTGAACAATTCTTATTGGCTATTTGTATTTCTTCTTTTGAGAACTATTCAATTTTATTAGCTTGTTTATGGATGGGAAGATATTTTGTTGTCTGATTTTTGTAATTTGTTACACATTTTAAATATGACCCCTCCCCCCGATGTATACTTGGCAATGATTTCCCCCCCCCACACTGTAGGCTCTGTCTTCATTGGTGACTGCTTCATTCATGGCTATTGGTTGGTAGGCCAGGGAGGAGAGTGCACACTCAGAAAGGGCCCATTAATGGGGGGAAAGCCCAGAAACAGTGAAGGAGGAAGAACTAGGAAGCTGTCTCTGATCTTGCATCAGGGTGAAGTTTCCTTCTAGTCTGTATCTCTAGGTACCTGGCAAAAAAAAAAAAAAAAAAAAAAAGTTACCTTGCTCCTAACCTCTATTCCTATAAGTATTGTTTCCATTATTTCCAGACCTCTGCCCCATATACTCTCCCTTAAATTCATACTTTAGTCCTTCTATTCCCTCTTTTCCCTTCCCAAATCTTTTTATTTTTTTATTTTTATTAGCATTTTCCATGATTATAAAAAATATCCCATGTTAATTCCTTCCTTCCCCCCCTTTTTATTTTTGATCAATACCCTTAGCTCTAAAAAACCTATAAACTTCCCAGTGAATAACCTGGTACTAGTATCTGTAAGCCTTAGCAGGGATACAAATGAAGCATGCAAATGTTCTCTGCTTCAAGATAACAGTGGGACAATGGACACACCACTGGAACTCTTCCTTCAGCCAGCTCCCCCTTAAATTGTGCTGGGGAATGTAATCCCAAATTAAGAAAAAATAAAAAAAAACTCACCAGTAAGATTAACATAAATAAAACACACAAAACTAGTATAAAAGTGGAAAAATGAAAACTGAAAGAAACATCCATCCCAACAAATGTGCAAAATAAAAATACATAAACACAAAAATAAACAGCAATGTCACCTCCATAAATTCACAACTTCTCATTTCCAGGAAGAAAAGGTCATTATGACGTTGGAATGCCAAGAAAACGTGCACAATACTACATTTAAAAAATGGTCCATGACTTCATAAATGACTCAAATAAGAAGATAAATAAAGTAGAAAATCATTTAAGGACTTAGGTAAGGAAGCTAATGAAGTAGATGCAACGATCAGTAATTTGGAGGAAAAACTCAAGAGAAAAGTATTCAACAAGGAATTTGAAACTCCACAAAAGAAACCAAACAAAACTCCTGGCAATTATATAGCCAATTATTAAATAAAAGTAAGCAGATCAAAGAAAGAATAAACAAGAGAGGAAAAAAGGAGCTGAATTTTGCAAGAATTTCCCAGGCTGAGACCCTTACCCAACCCAGCTTCAACTGTGTCTTTAAAGTCCTGTCCTGGGAGCCAACTTTCTCTTTCATTTGGAACTTTCTGTGCCTGGGGCTTGGAGAAAGTGTGGAAGGCACACCTAAAGCTCTCTTTATCTTTGCTGTTAGGGTTTCTCTTCTGGGCTGTATCTCAGCATTTTGGGGGTGTCCCACAAACACTAGCAGCCTGCTGGGTCCTCTGGCATGTAGGGCTGTAGGAGAGTCAGTTCCCCCAGTCTCTCTTTGGGGCTGAGCGGGATGGTGAAACACAGAGTTGGAGACGTTTAGAAGCAGGATCTCACTTTATTGTAACGGGTAGGTGCTTATATAACCTTGAGAACAAAGGCAGGGATCTCAGGAAAGGATGAGGTGTAAGGGCCAATAGCATATGGTGACTTTTGAAATGATTGGTTCTAAGCACACGTGGGAACTCTAACTTTTTTTTACAGAAGTAGCAGGCCAGAGGCAATTTGGCGCCCTGCTGAGTCATAGCTGGCCAGAGACAGGTTGCCAAACTTTAGCTAGGCTCAGGAGTTGCACTAGGCTTCATGTCTGGGCCAGAGGCCCAACATCAGCCATCAGTGCAACTGAGCCAGGGTGAGCACTTTTCTTGATCTGTGTTTTGGCTCACCTGGGCTTTGTGTGCGCCTACTCATAGTCACTCCACAGTCCTCGGGGAGAATGGGCTTCAGCCTTCAGTGCCCTTCCGCCACCGTCTCTACTGCCAGGGCTCTCCGCCCACAATCCTGGTCACAGCTCTGAAGATGGGGCCAGTTTCTCTTTAGTTTATAATTTGCTTCAAATCTGAGGTAGCTGTGGCTGGCTGGGTTCTTGAAGGCGCAGTGTGCTACATCTGTCCTTATTCCTGGTTGCTTTTCCACGGAAGCTTTTTACTTGAGAAGCATTTTAAGCCTGGGGTCAGGGCACTTAATAAACATAATGATCATAGTATTGTCCATCACAAAACTCACTTTTCTTGCCCTGGCACATGATTTTCTTGCTTTCTATCTTAATTAAGATTAATAAATTTTGATGGTGGGGTACTTCTTAAACGTTTCATAGATGTGAAGAAAATCAGTTGTGTAGGCATAATAATCAATGCAACATTCTACTAGGAAAGAAATTCTAATAAGACTTTAAGAAAATTTTTATATTTTTATGCTATATGATGGTTGGTCATACTTCAGCAATTAAAAATATTTCAAAGGCCTATGTAGTAACCAAAGTTACTAAGTAGCAAACATAAATGCTATGCAATCTGTTGGCACTGTAATTTAAACTGAAGATTTTCCCAGGCAATTTGAGGACATTTTCCTAGCAGGGAAGCCTTGTAATTCCTCTGAGAAGAAACCATGTAGGAAGTTACTAGAGAAAATGGGAAATGAACTGAGAGAGAAGACTCAGCTCAATAGCAGAGACAGGATTTACTCAGGGAAACCTGAGGAAGGCTCTGACCAGGCATGTCAGAAGCCACTTTCCTTACAGAGGAGGGGATATTTATGGAAAGGTGGGGGGCTCATTAGTATTCTTTGGTTACAGTGCACTTTGCCTCAGCGCTTAGACCAATACAGGGAAGTGATAGGTGATTCAGGCCATTCCAGGAAAGTGATAATTGGCAGGGATGGTTTGGGTCACTTGGGAAACAGTTACAATGAAATGACAGCCAGAGTCCAAAAATGGAGACATTCTGGGTTTAACATTAGTAAAACAGGAAAGAAAGAAAAACAAAATGAAACAAAATAAAGAAGCAAGAAAACCTTTTCACCATCATCTGTCAATATCTAGGTTACTTGGATTTTTAAATGAATTACAATATAATTAATCTTTAGCCCAACAATCACAAATTTTGAATGGAGGATAAAAATTAAAACTTCTTATATTTTGAGAGATTTCCAATCTTCCAAAAGTCTTTGAGTTTTCCTTGGCTAGAGTGTAACGCTACACAGTAAGTTAACAAAATTATGCCACCTTCACCAGACCTCCAGTGCCGAAAGCAAGATAAATCATTCTCTTAAGGTGTCATATCCACCACACTGGTAACCCTTCCAGGTTACTTATATCTTTGCTCTTTCCTTCAGTGTTCTTCGCTTCAGTTTCCCAGGACTCAGAACCTAGAACAGAGAGAGTGGACACTGTTAGGAATCACTGGCCCAGGAAGCAGGAGTGAAAAACAAGGGAGATAAGAAAGAGAAGGGACAGCAATTTAACTTTCTCAGGGAATGGCTGCTGATGGAGTTCTAGGAGGGGAGCTCTTCATACTCATGCATGCTTGGGAACCCCAACTTTGGGTTCAAAGAATTGAAAAATGTTGACACAGAGAGTTGTGAAAATTTGTGAAGGATATGGTATAAAAACAAAAACAAAAACATAAACAAAACACAGGAGAAAAGAAAAAAAGCAGGAAAGAGGAATTCCTCCCACCCCAGCATTTGTGAGAGGGGAGAGGAGAAGATCTGGGAAGAAGTTCCCTCACGGAGCGGGTGGGGGAATAGAAGTCTCTCTTAGGGAAGTCTGGAGGCAGGGGCTCCCACACTTGGCCCAGGTGCAGTTACAGGAATTAGGCATCCAGCTAGAATGAGCCTCATCACTAGGCTCAGGTATGCAGGAAGAAATCTGATTGGTTGGCGGACCCAGAGAAACACTGACTAGGGCAGGGCTCAATCACTGGAGATAAACCCATGAGATTGGGGAAGAAACAAGAAGCTGTGGCTGCTGCTAAATTAGGGTTAAGAGCTTATTGATTGTAGGCTTTTCTTGAGTGTGCTCTGCCCCTTACATGAAGTGCTTATGAGGAAGGGTCTTTCTGCCAAGGGGCTTCTTTCACATGTTTAATCCTGATGTCTCTCTCCACATACTACTGTCCTTCTACAGTTGGCTTTAGAAGATACTAGATAAATATTTTTTTGACTGAATATTGGATGATTTTTTAAAATTAGAAACTTAAACTTTCACCTGTTCTTTTCAAATTAAGAGTTATGTTATTTTCATTCTAGTTAAGTGAGTTAAGTGGGTATTTAATGACAACCAGAAAGCGAACTAAACAAGCAAAAAGGATTATGTAAGTAAAAAGAGGGCTATTAGGGATATGGAAGAGGAAAGGGGGGGAGGGAGATTAGAGGGGTGAATATGAGCAAAGTGTATGCATGTATAAAAATGTCACAAGGAAATTCCATGGAAGCATTGAGCTTTTTAAAATTAGTATATATTAGTTATACACCAATTTTAGAAAGCTCAATGCTTCCATGGAATGTCACTATGATATAAGTAATTTTTAGTATTTCTTAAATGCTATTATGACAGGTCTTTTTTCCACTCAATTTTAATGAAAAAAATGTTTTTGTGTTATTGAGCTTTATTGTATGAGTTTGTGTGTGTTGGGTGTGGGAGGGTGATGTGTGTGAGTATGTATGTGGAGTCCAAAGGATAATCTTAGATGTCATCCGCAGGTATGATGTTTATTTTTTTCACATGGGGTCACTCATTGGCCTGGACCTCACCAATTAGGCTGTACTGGCTGGCCTGAAAGCCCCAGGGAATCTCATTTCTGTACCTCTTCAGTGCTGAGATTTCAAGCATATGACACCTTGCCTGGCATTTTTACATGGGTATTGGGGACTAAACTCAGGTTTTCATGCTTACTGATAAAGCTTCTTCCCCAGCCCGTGTCACTGAGTTTTGATATTCATTCAAGTTGGGATATGTGGCTCAAATTATAGACAATATTGTATTTTTAGGAATCTTAAAAGGAGAAACTATTTTGGTATGTTAAATTAGTAGTAAAAACATAAAGCTATACATTTACATACTAAAGGCTTAATTGATAATTTTTGTCTAGATTTTATTTTGTAGCCCATGACCAAATATCATGAGGAACATTTTGAAAACAGCCATAGCAGTTGTCTTTTCTGTATGTTGCACACACACGTTTGTGGCAGATCTCATCTCAGCTGTAAAAGGAACAGTAGTAGAACAGCAAGGCAAGTTGAAAGTTCTTCTCTGAGAGTGTTCATGACTCATTTTTTTATTGCTAGATTTAGGATGATGAACAATAGTTTTGAAAAAATGTGATTTTCTCTATTGCTGTGTTTAATTAAATGCAAAAATCCTAGAGTGGTGCAACCTTTAAGACTGCAAATCTAAACTCATAAAAGTCAGATAATGGAAAAGTGAAGGTTGTGATAGCAATGTTAACTCATCCATTGCATAAAGGTTGCATTTTGCATGACTAATTAGGTAATTTAAGCAAGGGCAATGGCAGTGAGGTATTTTCCTTTTTTCCTATCCCAACTCTGTGACTATTTTAAACTAGCCTTTCTTTATGCATCATTTAGTAAGAGCCAAAAATACTTTTAGCATGATTTAAAGTTAGTATTTCTCTGAGAAGTTGTATTAGTTTTGAGAATAACCCATGTGGCCTGGATTATTACTATAGTAGCCACTTTCTTTTATAGTTTCTCTGAAAAAATGTTTTGGCTTTAATATGCGTGAGACTGAGCTAATAAAATAATTGGGAAATTTGTACATTGTTTTATTGGAATATTTTCCATGAAAACATCACTTGGCATGTTGGGGCCTTCAGAAATAAACTCTCTGAGATAAAGGAAGAATGAGGAGTCATGGTAAAATAAAGGAATGTGGGTTTTGGAAACTGTATTTAGCTGCTCTTCCTATTGCTATGATAATGCAGGAAGAAACAACTCAGCAGATGTAGGACTTACCTTAATTCTTGGTTTGAGGGTGGTACAGTCTATCATGAAGGTGAAAGCATGGTGGCCAGAGTAGCTCTTGGCTATAGATATAAGAGATTGCTCATATCTGGATTAAGAAGCAGAGAGAGGACAGGAAATAGGACCAGGATGCAAACGTCAAGGCACATCCCCACCATGACCCACTTCTACAATGGTCCCACTGTCTAAAACTTTGCAACTTCCGCAAAACAGTGCTTCTGGCTGGTGATCAAATGTTAAAACACATATGTCTATGGGTGACATTTTATACTGAAACTGTAACCAGAAAGAGCCACATGACTGAGGTTGAGTCCTGATTATTCATTTAGTACATGAGTGATTTGAAGTAACTTACTTCACTTGGCTTGACTGTAAAATGGAAGAGAATAAATTCTGCCCTGCAGAACAGTTGTGAGGACTAAAGACACAAAATAAAGTAAGATTTTTTTTCCTGGATTTATAATAGTGTTCTAGAACATTTGAAAAATTCGCTTTCTTCCACCCAAGTTTAACTACCAAGTTAGTTTGACACCATTCCTGATATGACAAACAAGTGACATATTTTTAGTTTGTTATCCACATATTTCTCTTAAAGACTATTAAATTTATCTTCTCATTGCTGACTCAAAGTGCCTGACCAAAGCAGATTATGGAAGGAAAAGGTGAATTTTGGCTTACAGACTTGAGGGGAAGCTCCATAATGGCAGGAAAAAACATGGCATGAGAAAAGGGTGGACATCACCTCCTGGTCAACATCAGGTGCACAACAGCAGCAGGAGAGTGTGCTAAATACTGGCAAGGGAAGAACCAAAAACCTGTTCCAAACAACATATCTCCCCTAGAAAGACTCCAGTTTTCTCATTGCCAGCAGATAGGGACCTAGCATTCAGGACACATGAGTTTATGAGGGACACCTGATTCAAACCACCCCACTGACTCTCCTAGAGCCCTCTGATCTCTGCACTCTGCCTCCACAGTGACATTTTCACTTCCATGCATAATCCTTTCTAGGATTCCTTGCCTTCATGATGAAGCCTGCCCCCTCCTTCTGTCCTGTTCATTATATACTTGGCCTGGATCCTCCTGTTCTTCTGCAAGTCTGTGTTTTATGTTCCTTCACCTGGTCTACTTTTCCCCATCAAGTCCACATTTTATACATTCTCATTTATTACCAAGTGACCAACTAGACTTGTGAGTCCTTTGGGAAAGTCTTTTTTTTTTTTTTTTTAAATAAATGACTTCATCTGATTAAGTATCTTTCCTAGGGAAAGGAAAATTTGGTTCTCATAGCATCTTATCTATGGTTTTTACTATTTGTATGGTAATTGTCCGTTTCTCTGTGTTAGCTGACATCCATGAAGTCATCTGAAAAAAATACCTGATAAACAGCAAATGCTCATAATGTTCACTTGTAATGAGATGCCTATAGTAAGCACCATTGAGATCTCTGGCTTTTACAGTTGACTTCCAGAAACTCATTGGAAGAATTCTGAACTTCCTGTCAAGTCTCTCAAACATTGCTTCTACACCCTGAGCTGTGGATGCTATTTGTTGAAGAGGCATGATATGAAAATGAAAAAAAAATGAGAGTAAAACAAAAATATAAAGGTGTGGAGCCATTTTCGACATGACTCAATTTTAAAAGTTATAAATTACAGCAATAAGCTTACTGTGTTGTCTATGAATTATCAGAACCCCCAAATGAATTATTGTTCCCTTTGGGTGTCTTAAGAGAATAGATCAAGCCATGCTGATTGTTGCATGTCAGTATCGTATGAGGTATACTTACAAGTATTTTTTTTTAACTTTCTAAAACACATCTGTAAATATGTAATGGCAGCTATAATCTCTGTATCTAGCTGGATAGCAGGGATAGCCAGATAGGTGTCAGTTGCCAATCTAGTGCTAGCATTTAACCTAGGCATAGATAAACTTGTTGAATAGCCACTGATGTTTGGAAAGTTCCTATCTAGATTCAGATTTCCTATTTTTAGGTTGCAATATGGTCACATGGTAGAACAGAGAGGAAGGTACTGTGGGTAGTAGAAATCAGTCAAACTCTTGCCAGTTTTCAAAAGCATACTTTGAATACTGATTTCTGTTAGAAGTGTTAAAATAAGTAAATCCATGGTGATTACTTGTTCATTCAGGTAAAGAAGTGCCTATCAATGGGTCAGGACCTTAATGTTCAACTATAAAGAGTTAAACATGGAACCACATTCTTACAAAAGGGTGTTGGGTGATAATGAGGATGAGTGATTTGGAATGACAGCTCCCTGTATTTAAACAAGTAGGGGCCTTTCTTTCAAAATCACACACAAACCTATTAGATGTTTATGGTTTTATAGACTTGCCTTTCATAAATGCTGAATTAATTAATTTGTACCCTCACAGTACTTCTCTTATTAAAAGGAGTGGTTGTGAGTGATGTCTTATAAAGATAGAAAGTGAGTTTCCTTTATAACATATGAAGATTAGTTCAAGATAAGTGGTTTTAATTTTTAAGAAAGGACATTATTAATTTTAGATGAAATTTAATATCAAAGCAGAGCTGGTGCTGATCCTGGAAAGTCTGTTTTCTCTAGGGTGCAAAAGAGCTTTGGCTCTTTATGATTTTTTATAGCAAATATAAAACACTTTGAGATGTCCAACTTTATGGATTTATAATAATTAGATTAAAATTTGACACTGTAAAGTTTGGTGATAGAGTTATGTTTGAAAAAAGATTTTTTTTTTTGAAAAGCTTCATGCTGAAAACACATTAAGAACTCAGCAGGGTCTGTGGTGAAAATGTCTGGAAGTTTAATGCTAAATTATAGCTCAAGCTGGCTGTGGGTGATAGGATAAGGAGTGTTTATGGAACTGAGATGGAGGGGGCCTAACCAAAGGATCACCAGAGATTGAATGATATTATACTGCCAGCTAAATCTGGAATCCTGATCATATGTGGTGTGGCTGTTTGCTCAGCCTGCTGAGATATGATCCCTGTAGGTTCTGAACTGCATGAAGAGACTAGGTTTTATCCTAGAACTCTCAAAATCTCCTTTTTACACAAGACTTCTGATTTGTTAATCCTTACAGAAACTTTGGCAAGAAGGAGAATGATGTTGATATCTGTTTTAGAGAAGCATGGGACATATTTTTTATTCTTAAATGTTCCAAATATCACAGGGAGTAAGTAGCCAATATTTAAGAAAACACCCACAAATAAAATGAGGTAATTATCCATTATTCTCTGGTCTCAGAGTTTAAAGTCTCTTTCCCCCTACTCGTGCACAAAATTAGTTTATTATAAGATATACATTTTTTGTTTGGTTTTTCGAGGTAGGGTCTCACTTTGGCCTAGAGTGACCTAGAATTCAATCTGTAGTCTCAGGGTGGCCTTAAACTTATAACTATCCTCCCAAGTGCTGAGATTAAAGGCATGTGCCACCATGCCTGGCTAAGCTACACATTTTAACAAAAATAAACATTATTTTACATGGTATTATTATTATTTTTTTTAGTGCTAGGAATGAACCTTGAGCCAGGTAATGCTAGGCAAGCACTCCACATGGAGAGCTGTGCATCCCAAACTCTTTGTTTATTGTATTTTTACACATGAATATAATGTATTTTGGCCATAATTTCCCAGCATTAACTTATTTTGTTCTCCATTTACCAAAGACATCACTATTATCTTGATGATAGCCAGTGTTACTGGTTGAGATGGACTTTTAGAGTAGTTTTAATTGAAGTTTCCCTCATAGATCTTCTGCAATATTTATTAGCCATTTTTAGTTTTTCTTTTGAAAATTTTATGTTCAGTTCATTAACCCATTTATTATTATTTTTATTAATTAGTTTTGTACTCAGTGAATACAGTCAAGTTGGTGCCATTGTTAGCATCCTCCCTGTTCTCTCCCCTCCCCCTGGCCCCTTATTTTTGAGGTATATTGGTCATGCATTGTGGAGTTAGCCCTCAGTTATGGGTAGGAGGAAATGTCTCTGTGTATCATGATCCAATGTGTGGCTCTGACATTCTTATTTTTATGAAACAATAAACTTTATTTAGTTATTTTTATTTTAAATATGTTTTATTTTTTCTCAATTTTTATTAACATTTTCCATAATTATAAAAAATATCCCATTGTAATACCCTCCCTCCCTCCACTTTCCCCGTTGAAATTCCATTCTCTATCATATCCGCTCTCCATCACAATCAGTCTCTATTATTTTGATGTCATGATTTTTTCTTTCTCTTATGATGGTCTTGTGTAGGTAGTTTCAGGCACTATGAGGTCATGGATATCCAGGCCATTTTATGTCTGGAGGGAGCACGTTATAAGGAGTCCTACCCTTCCTTTGGCTCTTACGGTCTTTCCACCACCTCTTCCTCATTAGACCCTAAGCCTTGGAAGTTGTGATCGAGATGTTACTCAGTACTTCAGTCACTTCTTTCCAGCACCATGATACCTTCTGAGTCGTCCCAATGTCACTGCCATCTGAAAAGAGAAGATTCTCTACCCAAAGTGAGAGTAGCATTAATGTAAGGGTATAGATATTAAGAGAAGTGCTTACTGGGCAGTTTGATAAGCATAGTATATACATTTTTCCAGACATCAGCAGATGTTATACCCCTAGGGCTCATGACTACCCCTGTTTTAAGTTTTCAGTATCAGGAATGCATTCCCTCCCTTTGAGCATGCCTCCAGTCCAATTGGAGGGCAGTTGGTTTCCACCATGACAGACATGCCACTATTGTACCCATTGGCTCATTTGGCCTGGCTGGCTAATAATAAGGCTTGCAGTGTCCACCATTGGGTATCTTCACTGGTGGTATCTCTTTCTCCCATTGAACTACATGTAGTATGGCGTCTTCCAGCTTTCTGTCAACTGGTCTACAAGGAAAAGGTTATCATCTCAGTTTCAGCAGGATTTTTCAGTGGGCTTGCAGCCCAAGTATGTGGAGTCTTCAGCAATAGGGTCTTACCATCTATTCCTGGTGGGAAATCAAGGGCCTCAGCAATGGCCTATAATGTTTTGGAGACATCTGGGACCTCCCTGGCCAACAACTCACTGGAGGTATACCATCCTTGGCACTGAAAATTTTCTAACAATGATCTATGGCTTCTGAGTGTTCCATTGTCCAAAACTGGAGGATTCCATATGATTTATTCGTATCCTCTTAGATTTTGATTAGCCCTCCCTCCACCTTTCCTTTACTCATTCTCTTCCCCTGATTTCACTTTGGGCCTTTTCACCCCTGTTAATCTATTCTTCTACTTACATATATAATACCAACCTATTAAGTACCCTCCTCCCTTCCTTTCTCTTCCCTTTATATCTCCTTTTTAACTTACTGGCCTCTGCTACTGAGTTTTTTCCTTCTCACACAGAAGCCCAATCATCTGTAGCTAGGATCCACATATGAGAGAAAACATGTGGTGCTTGGCTTTCTGGGCCTGGGTTACCTCACTTAGTATAATCCTTTCCAGATCCATCCATTTTCCTGCAAATTTCACAACTTCATTTTTCTTTACCACTGAGTAGAACTCCATTGTATAAATGTGCCATATCTTCATTATCCACTCATCAGTTGAGGGACATCTAGGCTGGCTCCATTGCCTAGCTATTATGAGTTGAGTGGGAATAAACATGGTTGAACGGATCTGACATTCTTTCCATCTCCTCTTCTGCAAAATTTCCCTGAGCCATGTTGGGTTCATTTTAGGTCTGTTTCAGTGATGAGGTCTTGGGAGCCTCTGTGTCTCTGGATATCTGATTTGGTAGGAGTTGATTGTTCTCTGTGTCAATCTCCTTCACCCTTGTGCTGGTACCAGCTTCACCAAGGAAATAGCACCCTTATTTGTTTCGCCAATTATTCTTAGTTTCATCTGAGGCCCTTTTGAGGTGTGATGGGGATGGTTCTCTCCTTAGGATTTGTGTCTATCTGAAAAAGAGAAGTGGATTCTCCAACAGAGAGTAAAGTTAGCACCAGAGAAATTGGTTAACACTTAATTTTTTTTTAATAGAGAATTTAATAGGCATAGGCCCTCTTGTAGGCCATGATTGGTCATAGTTTGATAATGGAGAGAGGGCTCATTTTTGGATATGGTTCTGACTTGTGTCCCAGCTCCAGGTGTGGATTCTGTTCCACTGAGCAGATCAGTTAGCCAATGTTACCATTCCTCTTTAGGTCCAGATTTGTGTCCCCCATCCCCTCCCTTCCCCTTCCCTCACTCCCCACCCATCCTGTTGTCTGATCCTCAAGATGCTTGCTGGGTATGTTGGCATCTTGGGTAGATTCAGATTAGGTGCTGTAGATGAGTGAGGCTATGTGGTGATTATGTTTCTGTGTTCACTGAGAATGATCTGTTCCAAGTTCAACCATTTTTCTTCAAGTTTCATTGTGTCATTTTTTCTTACTGCTGTATAGAATTCCATTGTGTAGATACACCACTCTTAGTTATCCATTCTTCTAGTGATGGACATCTGGGTTGATTCCAGCTCTTAGCTATTATGAATATGTCCATAGTTTTTCTTGGATTTTCTATTGAGGAAATTGTTCTCAGATGGAATCAAGTTTTCATAGTTTCTAATTCTACATTCTAGTTTTTATTGATAAGAAGTGATAAAGGATATAAATCGTGTTTTGATGAGGCTATTACTAAAGTTTATTCATTAAGCATAACACTTGCTGTAAGCTTTCCAAATGCCCTTTTCAGGTTGATGGCTGTTCTTTATATCCCTTGTTTGTGAAGAACATCTTCATGGATGGAGGATGAATACTAGTTAGGCTTTCTGCATCCAGTGACACCATTAGTACACTGACAATTTACTAAGTATTAAATTTTAAAGAAGTGGCTTCAGTGAAGCTGAATCATTCTTGACTCCGAGATAACTATTTGCCATGTATTTATTAAATCTGTTAAAATGTTTTTTTTTCCCCTATCACTATAAGAAGATTGGTTTAGAAATTTTCCTTTTATTGTTCTATCCTTCTTCAATTTGGTTAGACTGTACTTCATACAGTATTCTGAATTTATATTTCTTGTTTTTCTCTTGCCAGAAGCATTTAGCATAAGAAAAAGTTATTTATTTCTTTAAGGTTTGGAAAATTTACTTATAAAAGTCATCTGTCCTGCCATTTGGCCTTTGAATTTCCATTCTAGTCTCTTAAGTTTTTATATATTTGTTTCTAGTTTCTCTTGAGTAAGTTTTCTAGAAAAAGATATGCATGCTATTGGTTGTTTAAATCTTTTGTTGAATTTGCCATGTGGTTATTATATGGCTAGGGTTTATGAATATTCTGTATTTTCCATATGTGTATAGAACATGCAATTTCTACTTATTCTCTGTAGGATTTTTATATATGTTACATAAAACTTATTAATTTTGTGGTTATATCTTCAATAGATTTACACTTTTTGCTTCTATTTGATTCAATGGCTTCTCTATATATACTTACTAAGTATATTTTTGAGGCATATCATGCTCATTTGATAACATGTAGTAATAAAATCAGAGTAGTTAGCATAGTTATAGTTATATAGTTAGCGTAATAAGCTCTACTGTTCATTTACTGGTTTTTGATAGAGGCTATGTGAAAAGTCTTCCAATAGCCAGCCATGGAGGTGAACACTCATAATACCAGTATTTGAGAGCTGAAGGCATGAGGATTAGGAGTTCAAGGTCATTCTTGACTAAATAAGAGTTTAAGGACAGCCTGGACTACATGAGATCTTGTCTCAAAAAAGGTACCAAAACCTCACAATATATTTGTTCTTTCATAATATTCTGAATGTTCAAAATAATGGTTCTATTTTTATGTGTCTTTATGATTCCCATGTCATATGGATATCACAGCTAGTGAAGGTATAGGACTGATACAACTCTCAAAAAACAAAGCCATGTTTTATGGTGAACAGGGTTTTGTGGTCTTGGACACAATACTTAGGTCTGAGCTCTAGTTTCTTCACATGTGACCTGAGTTATAAAGGTCTGTTGAAGGCTGAAACAAATGGTTTAATGGTTAAAGTTCTTGCCTTCAAAACCTAAGGACCCAGGTTCAATTGTCCAGGACCCATGTAACCTAGATGTGCAAGGTGGTACATGCGATTGAAGTTCATTTGTAGAGGACCTGGTGTACCTGTTTTCCATCTCTCTCTCTCTCAAATAAATTTTTAAAAAAGGTAAAAAAAAAAACCCGTTGAATAAATGAAGTTATATTCATTAGTGTCTTATACCAAATAAATGTTCAATATATTGCTGCTACTTGAGAAACCTGGAACAAAACTAAGTCAAACTAGAACCTGGCAGGGTGGCTCCTGCCTATAATTCCTGCAGTTGTGAGGCTGAAATAGGTAGACTTTTGAGTTTGAAGCTAGCCTGGGAAACAATAAGTTTGAGGTGAGCCTGGGATAGAGTGAGACCCTACCTCAAGAAAAACAAGAAAATTAATGATGATGATGATGAGGAGAATAATAAACTCAAAACTAGACCATCTTAGCCTAGGAATTGTAGCATTTAGACAAATAGTTGTGGGGGTTTCAACAATGAAAAACAGCTTTATCAGGGTTCATCTGGAATTGATACCAGTTATAGATTATACTTCATGTTTTAATAATTCTTTAATTTTTATACTCATTTGAAGCCTAATCACATTCTACAACAAAATTAAGTAAAGCCAGTGTTAAGTTTCTTTAAAATCAGTCAATGTAACTGAATGAATGGGCATTTTTTTAAAGTAAGAAATGAACTGACATGCCATTAATATCAAATATTAAAAATGTTTTAAGCATTGGAAATGCACAAGATTATAATAGGTCACTGGTGTACCTCCACCATTAATTCATAAGTTTTTTGGGGGGATATTTTAGGTGCATATTATTGGGTAATGTTTGAAATATAGCTGTCGGTATAAGTTTACTTTGAAGAAAAGATCAGGTAACCAAGGAAACTGATGTAGGATAAAATTACAAAGATTTTTCTCATCTATATTTTTTTTTGGGGGGGATAAGGCACATGTATAGAGTGTTTAAGTCCCTGTTTTTAGTAAAAATAGTCCTAGCCTTGACTCTCAGTTCACCTGCTTTCTTCAGTCTGTGACTTTCTAAGTCTCAGTTTCTTCTCTTAACAATGGAAAAATAATAGCTCCTATAGAATAGAGATCTTGTAAAGATTGAATGAATTGATGCACTTAAAGCTTATAGTGCAGTGTATACACTTAGCAGTACATAGCAAATTGAAGTTATTAGCTATTTTTTTTTAAATTTTTATTTATTTATTTATTTATTTGAGAGCGACAGACACAGAGAGAAAGACAGATAGAGGGGGAGAGAGAGAATGGGCGCACCAGGGCTTCCAACCTCTGCAAACGAACTCCAGACACGTGCGCCCCCTTGTGCATCTGGCTAACGTGGGACCTGGGGAACCGAGCCTCGAACCTGGGTCCTTACGCTTCACAGGCAAGTGCTTAACCGCTAAGCCATCTCTCCAGCCCGTCATTAGCTATTTTTATGAACTCTAACTAACATTGTAGAAATCATCACTATTTTCTAGTATATTCTTTGGTCTATACATAAGTGTAACATAACTAACATGTCTAAGTACCTGTGTAACAAAGCACTTTATAAGTTTATGAGCTGTTAGTATTGCTTCGTTTGTAGATAAGGGAATTGAAAAACATAGATACAGGAACAGAATAGTTGAACACAATAACCAGGCTTGAACTTGGACATTGTGTTTTCAGAGCTTGTATTTGTCCCCATGATATAGGAACTGAAGATGAGATATTTTCCATTTTATTGAGGCTAGTGTAGTGACTGTGTATCCTTAAACATCCACATGTACCAGGTTGGGCTTGAATTTGCTATGTTAGTGAGAGGAAGACCTTGAACTTCTGTTCCTCCTGCCTCTACCTGCTGCAGGCTGAGATTACAGGTATGTGCTACCATATCTGGTTTATGTGTTCTTAGAAATAAAACCCAGGGTTTTGGGCATGCTAGAAAACTGTTCTATCATCTGAGAGCTATATCATATAGTCAACTTGTTAAAAGAAGACTTTCTTGGGCTATATTTTCTTTCACTATTTTATTCTTTTGAGATGTAGTCTAATGTAGCCTACACTGGTCTTAAACTTGCTAAGTAGCTGAGGATAGCCTTGATCTCCTGTTCTTTCTGTTTTTGCCTCCCAAATGCTGGGATTACAGGTATGCACCACTATACCCAGTTTTAAGTTATTCAATTATATATATATATCATCCTATTTCTCTCTTCTTCTGCTCATTCTTGCCTTGTACCCCACCCTCAACTACTTATCTATCCATGCTCAGCAGAGAATACATGAGGGTTTCTATGAAAATTGAGAAAAGTTTCAAATGGTACATGGACCAAACTTTATTGTAAAGTTTGTTTATTTTTATTTTATTTTATTTTATTTTTGTGTGTATGGCTGTGTGTGTGTATACTATGTATGGTATGGTATATGTGTATGTATAATTTGTGTATTTATGTGTGCAAATTCATATACCTCATGTGCATGTTATGTGTGCTGTGGGGTGAATATGGTATATGTGTGTGCGTGTGTGTATATGTTTCTGTAGACATGCACACCATGTGTATGTACATTTGGAGGTCAGAGAAGAACTTCAGATGTCATTTTCTATCACTGATCCATGTATTTCCTTGAGACACTATCACTCTGAACCTGCACCTGCAATTTTTATGAGTCCCAGTGATTCTCAGTTCTCTCTTCCCCACAGGAATTGGGGCCATACCCAACTATTTCTGTAGGTCCTAGGGAATTGAAATCATACTATTTTGTTCACAGGTCCTCTTGAGCCCTCATGCATGCTCATCAAGTGCTCTCAATTGCTGAGCCATGTCCCCAGATCACAAAATTAGCTTGAAAAATACATTTTGTATTGAGTAAAATTTCACATTGGAGAATCTAAATTATTAAAGACTGAATTTTCATCTTTCGTCAGGAAAAATTGATTTTCAGGACATAACTTTAAGGGTATATTCAGGTGCATTCATTTTTAGCCAGAGTGCAAGGATTAATTTACCATCACATCAATAAGAAGGAGTGATTATGACAAACTCCTGAGTTGAGGAGAATCATTAAGAGTGAGCAAGAGATATTTCACAGGTCAAGTGTTTTGTCTGTCAGCTTTACCCTGGCTATTAGTCTAAAAAATGCTGCACTTCAAGGCAATTTAATCCTTATGACACTTTTCCCTTTGATAGTTTTTTCTTTTTTTTTGAGGGATTGAGTGGAGAGGTGTGACTGTCATTAACTTTTTCTGGATAAGATCTAAATTTGTGATCTTAAAGCCTTAGTGGATATAGTGTGCCATTCTATCTTCAGAAAACTTTTGGCTCATTATTAAACATTTATTTCATAGAGCCAAACTATGGAATTGGTCTAAAACATTAAAAGTGGTATTCTTGTGATTTTTTAAAAGTTACACATTTGTTTATAGAACAGTAAATGATTACTTTTGACCAAAATCTATTATTGTATAAACATTAAATTATGGCTATAGAAAAGCTGCGTTTTACAGAAAAATTTTGAATGCAACTTTAGGGCCAGATTTAATCTTTCCTAGCTGACTTTTGGAGTTCATAAAATCTCATCATGGCAAATCAGGGGTTAAGTTCAGTAAGACTTGTAAGTTACCAGGATTCCCCCATGGCTAAAGTTAGCCTTTAAAGGTTTCCTTTTCCAACTGTCTTCTTTGACATATTTATCATCTGGCTCAGGCCAAGCCTTGTCAAATCAGGGATACAAGGAAAAATTGTGGTCTCTGTCTTTCTCATAGTTTCTTCCTGCATCTCTAAAAGAATTCTTGGTAAAACTGTAAAGTGTTCCCCCCCCCACACACATAGTAGCATGGGAATAGAAACAAGAAAAATATCTGCCTTGACTAGCAGAGCTGGAGAGGTGTCCACAGTAGATTATATCTTGGAGATAAATTCTCCAACCCCATATCAAACAGTGAGAAGGACTTAAATATACCAGAAGTAAAAAAAAAGATTTAGTTGAATAAAGTTTATTTCATCAAATGCCTTCTACTCAAGCAAGGCTGCTTACACCCTTTTCCATTTCATAGTTTTCATATTTGAGTTTGTAGTTGACACTATACACGGACTGCTTTTCTGCTTTCTCCCTTTCCTTTATGACCAATCTCTTACCACCATTCCCCTTTTGTTTGTTTTTTCAAGGTAGGGTCTCATCTTAGCCCAGACTGGCCTGGAATTCACTATGTAGTGTCAGGATGACCTTGAAGTCATAGTGATCCTCCTACCTCTGCCTCCCCAGTGCTGGGATTAAAGGTGTGTGCCACCATGCCCAGCCCTTTTGTTGGGTTACTATTTAACTGAGGCTTGTTTTTTATATCAAATTTGTTATCCTACATTATATAGAAGACATTCTAAATATTTATTTTGAATTGGTTAAATCTTGGATTCAATTTGAATAATATGTAAATATTGCTTTTATCTTGTGACAATAACCCAGACATTGGGGCATGGAACCTAATGTGCCTTTACAAATTATGTTAAAGTGTTTTTTAAACAGAATCAGTGCTACTTCATGCCTCAGATGGAACTTATGTTCAGGTCTTTAAACTACATTTCTCTTTGAAGATTTTTGGACAATTCAGAAGCAGAGTTAAATAACAAAATTCAATCCCAGGTCTTATACTTTAACTGAGTGATTTTGGACAGGTTATTTAAACAACCTGAGTCTTTGTTTCCTCAAATGTGAAACAGAGTAATATTTAATCACAAATAATGATTGGGTATTTTCTATGTGTCAAGCAGTGGTTCTGCAGTGATAGTGTCAGAATTAGAGGTTTAAAGGTGATTTAGGGTGGCACAAAATTGTTGCTCAGTAAGCCTTCATTATGTCTCTCTCAATTCATTTTAGTTTATCTGAGTGATTTGCTAGAAAAGAATGGGTTTATGCTGTGTCTTTCTTGGACCCTTTGCAAACTCTGCACTCCCGACAGTGGATGGGGCTAGTAATGTATTTCAAAAGCAAAATATTGTGTAGTGTTAAGCCTGATTTGTTGTCCCTAGTTAGCTGCACACTCACCATTCACTACTGTACTGACCCAGGTTTATGGCTTTTAGCTTTGGCTTGACATCAGAATCACCTAGGGGGCCATTTAACCATCCAGATTGTCAGTTTGCATTTTGTACTAACAGCTGAATAATCTGTGTGGTGGAATCCAGGAATTACTAATGTTTAATCCTCTTCTGGTGCATAATATATAGGAAGGGTTCAGAACAATTTTGGAGATCAAATATTGTGGCTATAGTTCACTTTGCTTGCCAGGGCCATTTTGCCTTAGTTTAGGTAGCTGAGTTCAAGGTCAGATGAGAGCTGACCAAATTAAATATTTCTAGTTAGCTATTTGGTCACTTTCCTTAGAAATATTTTTTAGTGCTCCTTTTGGGAAAAGAATTGACTCTAAATGTAGGAAAATTTAGAAGAAAATGACAACAGCTACGATCTATACTAGAATTATGGACAAGAACATCAGTGGTCATTTTCAGAAGGTTTAAAGAATAAAATTAAATAATCCCCATCAATGCCTAACCCTAATTTTTCTATCTCCAACAGTGTTTAAGCAAACATATTTTGGAACTCTTTGGTATGTAATTTTAGTTGTTTAAGGGGATCAATAAAACCCTTGTGAGCATGTTCATAATAATCTATATGACTTGTGAAACTGAGTGTTCAAGTAAATTATCTCATTTGGATGGAAATACTCGTCCATATTTCATTTCTTCATATGAACTGTTGTGATGAGACACTGGGTTTGAAATCACAATAACCGGTTGAACTCTTGCCATGCATTTAGCATTATATGAACAGCTTTGTGGGCCTCACAGAAGGAAGATTTTTAAGCCCCTTGCATCAATTGGAGATGTAAAATCCCAGACCAAGCATCAATATTAATAATCCTGCAACAGTTTTATTATAGTGATAATAAAAACCAAAGCAGTTTTCTGTAATCAGCTCTTTCCTACTCTGTGACAAATGCATTCTTTATCATGAGATTCAATTGTTCAGGGTCTTTGGTAACTATACAGCAAATGGTCATGATGGCTTTTTGATCTTACTGTTATTGATATACTTTATTTAATTTAGATTTTTAATTTCCCCCTTAGGCTGAAGTCACAAATTAATTACTCCTGTGTTTGCCATTGTCGTTGAATTAACTTGAAATAGAGCATTTGAAATTTATCAAATCCTTCCCTGGTCCATATTAATCTGTTCAACCTTTAACTCTCCACTAGTAATTGTAATCTAATTTTTTTTCTTTTTTTTTTCTTTGCTGTTGCAATCTGACTTCAGTGGCTTTATTTGGAATAACCATTTTCTCTTGCCTCTCTTGCTTCTTTAGCAGCTTTTTAATTTTCTTTGTTGAATATCTCACTTCCCTTCTGAGCTGACCTATTGCTAAATACACTTGACAAGTCCTCAGGAAAATGTCACCCCTCTCCCTTGCTTGCCTACAAAGAGATGTCGATCTCTCTTCCTGTTCACCTACAAAGAATGTTCACTAAAACATGACCTTGAGTAGGTCACTTGTGTTCACAGAACTCCAGTGACTCCTTATACGCTTTTCTAAATAGCATCTGGTAAAGTCCCTAATCCTGCTTCCTCTGGAAAGCTAACCTGTTTTTTTCTTGATGAAATCAGTTCCTTCTCTTCTAGAAATAAAAAGTACTGTTTTCAACAACATTTTATTTACTGTCCTGTATTGTAGTTATTTTTCTGCTGTCTGTATCTCATCCCTCCAGTAGATGATAAACTCCTGAGGGTGTCTTCCACAGAAAAAATACTCAATAAATATCTGCCATTGATGATAACAGATTGTAGATCACATTTTCTTTTGGAGGGTTGGAGGTAAAACTCCAAAATTAAACCTATAATTTTAGGCTTAACCTCTACCCTACAATAAAGAATGGAATATTTGTTGAAAGCTTACAGAACATTTAATATTTAGCATGGGCTTTCTTTTATTCTGCCAAATCTTGTGAGACTAGTGGAATTTTTTTTTTTTTTTTGGATGGTAAAACAGAGACACCAAAAATTTAAGTAATTAATCCAAGGCCTGATTGCCAATAAGTGGGTAGTTTAGAAAGCAGAATCTGAGTCTAAACTCATACATTTACTATTTGATCCCACTCCCATTTCATTTGAACCTATTTCAAATTTGACTATCAAAGAGGATTGAATGTTAAGTCTTTGCTGTATGAAATGTCTATTTCCTCTGAAGTCTTTTAGGCATTTCCAAAACATTGTTCCAATAATCAAGTTTACAATCAGGTCCTGATGATCTGAATCTTTGCCCTGTGAGGAGGAGAGTTGTCAACCACTTTGTAGATTCTTGTAGATTCTGGTTGGAGTTCCATATGATGGTAATGGTGCTTAGACTCCCTCCTCATTAGTCAATCCCACAGTGTTGGAGTTACACCACATTTCACTTAATCTAAGATTCTATGGATTGCAACATGAACCAGCTTTTATTATACTGCTAAGCAAATTACAATAATGACAGCCTAATTTTTTTTTTTATCTGTTTGGGTTGAAAATTTTGTTCACTATGGAAAGTGTGGTGGTTTGATTCAGATGTCCCCCATAAACTTAGGTGTTCTGAATGCTAGATTCCCAGCTGATGGAGATTTGGGAATTAATGCCTCCTGGAGGGAGTGTATTGTTGAGCCCGCTTATGGGTGTTATACCCAGTTTTCCCCTTGCCAGTGTTTAGCACACTCTCCTGTTCCTGTTGTCCACCTTATTTGGGCAAGAGGGTGATGCCCACCCTCTGCTCATGCCATGTTTCCCCTGCCATTGTGGAGCTTCCTCTCAAGCCTGTAAGCCAAAATAAACCTCTTTTTCTGACAAGCTGCTCTTGGTTGGGTGGTTTCTACCAGCAAGGTGAACCTGACTGCAACAGAAAGTATTCTCCTAGGATTATTTAGGCTTATAAGTAATATAAATTGCTTAATTTATATTAAGCAATATAAAGGTATTTAAAAAACTTTCCATTTGGATTCAGATTCTCCAGTTTTCTCCATTTAGAATTATCCTCTGTGCCATCAAAAGTATCAGTAAGGAAGTAGTTCTCCAAAGAACACTCGGCATTTTCTTGTAAGCCACTGGCCTGTCTTTGCAATGCTGGTTATAAATATGTGGGCTGCCAGCATTCTCTAGCATTTCCTTGTTGATAGCAGTTTGAGTTTTGAGATGCTTCTTGTTTTTCAGACACTTGAAAATGCGAGTGCCCATCAGAATTGATAAGATATAGCAAGATAAGTTTTACTTTTTATTTATTTTTTCCTTTTTGAGGTAGAGTCTTGCTCTAGCTCAGGCTGACCTGAAATTCACTATGTAGTCTCAGGCTATCCTAGAACTCACAGCGATCCTCCTACCTCAGCGTTCTGAGTGCTGAAATTAAAGGCCTGTGCCACAACACCCAGCCCATAGCAGGCTAATTTTATTTGAAAAAAATGCTGAATGTCACTGTTTAAAATCATTTTCAAACTTCTGGTGTAGTCAAAGGAATCCTGTTCATGTGGAATAAGTACCTGTGTTGAGTACTAGCTCTTTTGATTGGATACAGCAGGGACATAAACTCTTTGCAGCTCAGGGCTTTAATTAGTGAAGAAATAAACAACTTCTGGTATTTCAAGAATTAAAGAAGAGATCAATAAAGGCAAGGAAGTTACTACTACTTGTGTTTTCTAGAAAAGTAACAGGACCCAGGAAGAATAAAGGAACCAATGAATGATCATTTCCTATCTGCAGAACTACATGGAGAAGTGTCCGTCTTGGTATGTTTCCATGGTGTGAATAATTGAAGAAGAAAATAGAGCATCAGATATTTCATTAAGTAATTTTGTCTGATATTTATGGTTTTGAATCCTGTCTTTTTCCTAAATTCTGGTAATTTCTTCCACTCTAAGCGCATTTGGTTCTTTTTTTATATATTAAAGAAATAAAGTCAACATAATCATAAGCAAGAAAGCTATTCTATCATTCTCAAGTTCTATAAAATATGACTTATTATGGATTTTTGATGTGCCTCTAGTTTTGAAATATCTAAATATAAAAATGTATAAAATAAAAACTAACATTACTTCAAATTCTACTGCCTAGACAGAATAATTACGAATACATTTTTCTTGTACAGTTGGCAATGAAAGATACCTGTTAGTCTTAAATTGTTTTTCTACTCAATATTGCTGAGTATTTATCTATATATTTTGGTGATTTTCACAAACATTGTCCATGATGGGTTCTGTATTATAATTTAGTTAAGCAATGTGTACCTAATGAAATTTAAATTTTTTTTTTTGTTCATTATTTATTTACTTATTTGAGAGCGACAGACACAGAGAAAGACAGATAGAGGGAGTGAGAGAGAATGGGCGCACCAGGGCTTCTAGCCACTGCAAACGAATTCCAGACGCGTGCGCCCCCTTGTGCATCTGGCTAACGTGGGACCTGGGGAACCGAGCCTCGAACCAGGGTCCTTAGGCTTCACAGGCAAGCACTTAACCGCTAAGCCATCTCTCCAGCCCCCCTAATGAAATTTAGATTGCTTCCATTTTCTTTTTACAATTTTAGTTTTACAACAATGAACATCCTTGAATATTTATAAATTTATAAAATTGAATTTGTAAAGTCAAAGGGCATGTGATTTTATTCTAATTTAGATGTAAACATTTGAACTTAGTTAAAAGTTTATTGAGAAAGAAGTAAAAAATAGTTGAGTTTGAAAATGTGCCTGTTTGAACTTGTCTGGTGGGCTTTGCTAGATTCACCCACCCTCTGTCTCTGGGATTTGTTTATTATGATATGGTTTCTAAGCAGTGTTAGGGAACATGAGATGTTAGAATCCTCAGATGTTAGGACTGATAAGCCAGTTATTTTTCTTTCTTTATTCACCCCCAAATTTGTACATCATGACTTCACTAAATGGCAGATAGCCAGATAGTGGTGAGGAACAGATTCCATTATTCTCTCAGTGTATTCACATGATGAATGAGTTAGAAAATGAATGCAATGTCTGAGCACCAGGAGATCTGATTGTCACAGTATGAAAAGCCCTTTGGTGGTAACTGCATAGATGCTCCCATATTGCTGCCAACACAGCCAGTGCAATCTAGTTAGAATGGTAGATGTATCAACTCCCATGTGGAACCCCTGACATTTTCACAAACCATTTGTAGCCCAATGTCATTGTAGTTTGCCAAGTTGCATCCTCCAAGTCATGTCCAAGTAAAACTATAGAGAGGGGCTATTTGCAAAGCAGTGGGGAATAGGCAAAGTGTGGGGGAGTTGGGTTAGTCTCCAAAATTATCATGCAAACCTGTCACAGGAATGTGCATTATCGTTCTGTGTTCCAGCTGAACTATAGGAAAAATAACAACCAAAGACCATAATGGCTCATGGGTGGATTTTTGTATCCCATCTGTTGGTGGCAGTAAGAAAGGCTGTTAAATCCAAAAAGCTTGCTGGTAAAGAAAAAAAAAGAAAAGAAAAGAAAAGAAAAATAGCGAAACAAAACAAAAGAAAACCCTCAAACCTCCTCCTGACATTTTTCTACCTTCAAATTCATTTTTGTATTTCATTTATGAGAAAGAAAAATATAAAATTTTTTGAATGTTATTTGTCTGAAGACCAGTAAGTTTTAAGCATTGCTTTGATCTTTCTAGAAGAGAGGATAGGTTGGCTTCATAAAAATCAGCAAGAAAGGCTTTGATGAGCCAGGAGCTTTAATTAAGATTTGTACTAACTGATATATTCTCTAGTTAGTTAACCCTTACTCATTTAATAACTCACTATAATTTTAATTAAGGAAAAGTTATCTCAACTCTATTTGATGTCCAATGTGTGAGACTCTGATCACTCTTGCAGGTTTAGAATTAGAGCAGATTTTGTTCACAGACACAAGGCAGGTTTCAATAATAATCAGCCATTACCATGAGAACTGAGTTGTCTGTGAGAAATAGCCATCCCAGGGACTTGTGACGAAATAGCAGTCATTGCAGAAGAAAGAGAGTTGCATATGTGGAACTGTGCCTGTCTTTTGTGTTTAGATTCTGGCCTAGCTCCTTCACTCATTGGATCTAAGTTTGAATTCTGCCAGAGCAGGAGCAATGTGAGTGAAATTCACTTTAAAAATCATTTAGGCTCCAGAAAATCTTGGCTAGGTAGTCCCTTCTGACATTAGGCCCAGGGCAGAGGCATAGTACTGGGGACAGTGTGGTGCTATCTTGAGGAACCTTAAAGTAAAAGTCCAGTGCCCAGAAAGATAGATTTACTGTGAGTACTTGTGATACCCCTGTACACTCCTGAGTCCTTGGAGGTGGAAGAGGACACTGTGAGAGACTGGGGATATTGAGAACACAGGGAATTATAACCAGTGAATTTTGAACTGTTTTTTATTAATATGACCTCATTTACACACTGGACAATTAGGATCCTTAAATCAGCTTTCAGTTCACAAAGTACTCATGAGAGTCATTAAGTTAAAGGGTATTAATGCTGCCTAAGCCTAATGCTATAGTAGCCTAATATTAACCATAGTGAGACCTAACTGTGAAAGAAAATTAGGGGAACTAGTCAAACAGAACTGAGCTGAAGGGCAGAAAATGTTTGCACTTAACTCCTTTATCTTATACTGTGTGTACATTGGAACTACCCCATTTTTGTTCCAAGCTGAATGTCACTTTAACCACATGAAGGGGTGGTTGGCATGGTGTGCAGGCAGGTGGTGGGTGTTCTGAGTTCATTATATATTTACTTATTTGAGTTTTGCAATAGCCCTGTGAGTCAAGCACTATGAGGACTCTATTTCAAAGATGAGGAAACAGACTCAGCCACCTCAAATGGATTTGTACTGGTTATATGTTGGAAATGGTTAAACAAATAAAAATATAAGCCAATAATATTTGAAAATATTACATTTTTAGAGAATATAAACATCAAAGTGTAATTGAGTATCAACAACCCCATGGGGAATACCAACAACCTCACTGAGGAGAGCCCCCTGCAGGACGGGGGCAGGAAGGAGGGAAAAGACAGTACCATGCATGGTGTTTCCACACAAAGTATGTTCTTAATAAAAAAAAAAGAAATGAGCACTACAAGTTATTCTACAATATAGTCCTTTAATCTCTTTCCTGTAAGGTACTAATCCCTTATGAAGGACTGTGGCCTGATTTAGTTTCAAACCCTTTGACAGAGTGACCCATCACCGTGCACCACCCGTTTGGTATGAAAAGGATTAACTTTGATCTGATGAGCTGTATTTTATAAATAGAATTAATCACAGCCAGGGAGATGAGGTCATCAGATTTATACCAAAGCTTTAGTGTAGTGAAGACATTGAGGTCACATCTGCTCAGCTCGAAGGGTGAATCTTTTCCTTTCCATGAAGGTAGTTGGCCTTGACTCCTCAAATAAGGGCATTCTTTCTCCAACCAAGGCAATCCTGCTGCTATCTATGTTCATTATGTAGTATGTGGAGAGCCTATTAGAGTAAAAGATTTTTTTTTTTTTTTTTACCATTATTGCTATCTGCCTGAAACTATGTGTTGTTCTAGGGTTGGAGCATTGTGCATTCTCTCCTAGTTATCTTTGACCCATGTAGTTTCCAGCTATTATTATAACATGGGTTGAAGGCTACGATTGCCACTTGCTTTACTTGATCAGAACAGGAGGGGGAATAGATTTTGCCTGTCCATTATTTCTCACTCTTATTCATCCCCTCTATGTAGACTTGGTGAAATGAAGAGCTGTTGCTCATTACTGAAGCCACAAGAAGATAAATATATGTTTTTCTTCTACTACTGCTGAAATAGTTTTTTCTACTCATTAATCGAGACCTCAATATTACAAGCTCCCTTTTATGTCTGAGATTCACTGCCAGAAGACAGACACACACACGCGCGCACACACACACACACACACACACACACACACACACACACTACAAATTGTGTGGAACTGAGATTGCCAAAAGAAATATCTCGAGTCTCCCCTGTATCTCCTAAATTCCTCATCTTTACATTTTAAACCCTACAAATTTGTTTCGTTTATGGCAAGCCAAAACTAGTAATGTGCTTTTAAGATCCAGTTTCCTTCTGGAGGATGGTGTGCTTAGACTATCATTCAAAGCAGGGCTAATCTCAGGATACTCAGTGTTTCAGTGCCTTCTAGGATAGAGCACCGAGAACTTCTTTGATCTGTGATGTCTTTGAGCACTCTCCAGTCCATTTTATGAACTCTAATTCAGATGAGATTGAAGGGCGGCCTGTCATTTTGTGTCAGAGGAGGGATGAGCAAATTCCTTCAGACTGCTAAGGACTGAAATAGTTTCTTCAGATCTCAACACTCAAGAACAGGCCTGCTATTGTTTAAGTGTGTCTTGTTGTCTCTAAAACTCATTTCAACTATGGGGCTTGGAAATGTAACCTTAAGGAGGTGATCAGGAAAGATCATCAGGGTAGAGTCCTCATGAGTGCTGCTGTCTTTATAAAAAGAGGGAGAGAGAACTGAAGAGTTCTACCCACACTTAATGTGATTGTCATCAGGTGATGCTCCTCCCCAGTTCTGGACTCTGGCAATAAGAACACTACCAGATATGGCCCTTTGGCCTTGGTACAGAGCTATGCAGTACACTAAATCTACTGTCTTTATAACTCACCTAGTCTGTGGTACTGTGCCACCTGTACCAGAAGACAGACTAATATAGGACTCCTGCAGACTACTTGGGCTGTTGATGGCCTTATTTACAGGGCTTGCTTTTGGAGAAGCAAGAACTCCACAGGGCAACCTCCATGTTTTCTGGAGGCAGATATAGCTTTGCTGGATTATCCCAGCTCTGAGTCTGTTAGTGTGAGATCAGGAGACAACATGCCAGTGGTCAACTGCTTCTCAATGTAGCCTTGCAGCAAGCATTTAAGAATTATAAGGCAAAATTTTCCCTAAAATTTCATAAGAAAGAATGCCATGAGTAGTCATGAGAAGGGTCTCAAATAAGAGGTTCTAAATCTTCAGACCTAGTAAAGGAAATCTGGAAAATCTATGCTAGTTTGGGTCCAATGTGACATGAGGAGAACTGAGAGAGTTGGAGAGCTGACCAATCATGAGGAACATGGGGAGAAAAGTTGAGTGGGAACATTATAGAAAGTTAGATGCTCTAGCACATTAAAAAAATTATTTTCTTATTTTCAAGTAGAGATAGATAGAAGACAGTGTGAAAGAGAAAATGGGTGCCCTAGGGCCTCTAGCCAGAGCAAATGGACTCCAGATGCTTGCATTACTTTGTGCAACTGACTTTTTGTTGGTACTGAGGAATCAAACTCAGGTCATTAGGTGCCTTAACCTCTGAACCATCTCTCCAGGCCTCTGCATGTTTTTTGATAAGGCTTTTAGGATCAGTCTGAAACCAAAGTTGCTGGTTGAGTAGTCCTGAGTTTCCTACGAGAAACCCTCTGCCTTAGAATATCTGTTACTTCAGTCATACAATGGGAATATCCCAGAAAATGTGGCCTTGCTATAGACATGATGAATTTCAGAGTGAAGCTGGAATGCTAGCCAATAGCATTTCCTATGGGTAGAGGTCTAGACAAGCATTCTCACAGCTGCTGCACTGACTGGCCGAGTGTTGCTCCTGTGCGAGGATGTCTGGAACAGAAGCCGAACCACCTCCACCTACGTGGAGAGAGACGCTGGGTGTCTGAGCACGATGGAAGGGAGGACTTGTAGTCACCAGTGAAAGTGAGGAAGTATTACCTCTGCAAAGCTTCTGCTTTGAGAGAACAAGGGAGAAAGGTACAGAATTTGTGGTGAACACCATGAAATGAGAAAGAGGTAAAGAATGGGCTGCGGGAAAGGGAACTACCCCCCCCCCCCCCAGCACACAGCCAAGACAAGAGTGCCTGCAGCACAGGACCAGGCTTCAGCAGCAAGAGTTGGAACCACAATGGAGGAGGCAATGCTTGGAAGACATGGCTTGTAGCAGAAAAGCTGTAGTAATCCTGCAGCATTGTGTCCAGGTCACTTCAGAGAGCATCGGAGCGAGGGTGACTGTGGCTGAAAGGCACCAGTGGAATGGAAGCTCTGCGTTCCAACTGTAACTCACCTGGAGAGCTCTCAGAGGCAGTTAGAGTTCCTAATACTGGGGAGAGGCACCTGTCATACAAGCTCATGCCAACAAAAGAAGTACCTCCTTCCCCTTTCTTCTATAAGTCCAAGTTAAGCATGATTAAATCAAGAAGTGACTGAAGGGGATGTGGAACAATTATACAGTTAGAACTAGTCTGGCTCACAGAGCAGAAAACAGAAAATATAGGCAGCAAATAAATAGTTTCCACATCTTGGTTTGAGAAGAACATGGAGTGTGTGGAAGAAGGAGAACTAGCTCTTCAGAAACCAAATGCTCCTAGTCACTGGCGGACAGCCCTGTATTTATTTTTTTACATAAGTCACACATGAGCCAAATAAAAGGGAACCAGCCAAATTACCAGGATGTGGGTGCTCATTCTTGGAACTTGTTAAGAAGAGGGTATCAATCAGGCTTACAGAATTAGCATTTTACTGATAGCAAAGCACAAAGCTTTTTAATGACGACTTTGGAGCCTTTGAGCTTAGGCTCTTGACTGCCTGTTCCTAAGCAACCAAAGGATTGGCAGAGAATGTGTTTTGATGTATCTATCGTTAAATAAAGGCTGCACAGTACTGAAAACTGTGGGCAGAAATTGGGTTAATTGTATTTAGTTTTTGATGAATTATGTTAAAAATAAACAAAGAATCCTTTATGCCCTAGAAAGTGTGTCATACTTTTGTAATCTCTTTCTCCCCCCTCTCCTTCCTCTCATTTTTGAGCACTACTGCTTCTTTTTCTAATTTTCCTCCAGAAATTTAAGCATAACATTTCTCTTTGTTATGGACAGCATTTCGTTTTCCCATATCTGTTCTACCATAGAAATATTAGACCATACACAGAAATAGGCAAAAGGAATGTGAAGGTTATTCCAGCAAACTACTCTGATCTCTTATTTCATCCCTCCCCTCCACCTACCCAAAGCATGAATCAGAGGGGTAAAATACTGGGCAGACGCAGCTTATCTTCAACTTCCTAGCCATCATCATTTCCTCTGTGGCAAATCTGTAACTCATCGTGGTATCTTATTTGAAAGAACACTCTACATTTGCTACCTTCACCATTCCATTGCTATGATACTTTAATCTTCTATTATAGTGGGTGTTTACTTGTTTTTCTGTGCAATTCACTGTCCCACACTCAGGGACTCCACATACTATCTGATATGCAACTGATACTCAGGAAATATAGAATGAGTGGCCTAAGGCCACATAATTGGTTGGTATATAAACTAGGGATGAGACCTGGGCTTCCTAGTTTTTAGTTTAATGTTTTCCCATGACCTATGGAAAATATCAGAGAGATGTGGAGAAACTTATATTGCAAGATGTGGCTTCCTATTATTCTTATCCAGAGTGAGTGGATCCCAGGGGTATGATGAACCTAAATTGAACTAGCTGTTTCTGTCTTGTTAAGACCAACTGGAGCTTCCGCACTACCCCTGCTATGGGCGGATCCATTTTATGTCTGTGGCCTTTACTGGAAGGAGCTGAGTCTTCATCCCATTCTATTGCACTAACCAAAGAACATGCATCTAGTCTCCAGGTGCCAAGTTAGCCTTTGGTGACTAATAGTTCAGAAACACAGAAAGATGTCTTCATCACATGAGCTGACCTCTGAGCATTGACCTCTGCCCCTCATAACTTTACTTCAAGCCATGCCCTAGCTTTCTAATTCTGTAATTATGGAGATCTCTGAGATTTATGAGGTAGAAATCTCTTGTAAGGTTTTTCTGCCCTACACACTTTCTTTTTCCATTAATTAAATTTGATAAACTTTCACGGCACATAAATGACAGTAAGGCTTTCCCTTTTCATACACCGTATATTTGAAAGGATATATCCCTTGCCTGAGTTCCTCGCCCCTCATCCAACCCATACTATCTACAGTCTGGCTCCTGCTCCTCACTTCCCCACTATCTTCCATTTGTATCCGCTCTAGAACTTCAGGACACCATTATGTCAAAATCTCTGATGGGTTTTAATGGACAAACACAGTGGATACAATTCAAATACTCACTTTACTTGTTACCCTGCGGCATAGTAAATTTATATCATAGAATAAAATTTATCCAATAACATTATTCTCCTTAGGTTCTTGAGTATTATTATAGCCTACAATGCCACCATAACTTGCAATAGATTGTGGCTAAATGATTTTGATGATTCAGAGTTTTATGAAGGTAAACATGTTTTTGATAATAAATAAAGGAATATTAAGCCACTCAGAAGGTAGGTGCTCAGTGCTAAGTGATAAGCTCTTCATGTCAGCTGTGGACTCAGGTTTGTGCTTTCACTAAAATTGCAAATCATTACTTGACATGAAACTTGAATCTGCTTAAATAACAAATTAGAAAAATTAAAGCTGCACATTCCATAGGATATTTTAGTCTAGCTCATTTCACTTTCACTTTTTTAGTTCACTTTTTTATTTTATTTTATTTCACTTTTTTATTTGCCATCTTTGGCTCTGGATGACTTTACCTGTTTCTACCAACTCCTTGATTTGCTCACCCATCGTTCAATCCATACCAGCTATTTTCTGGCTATGGAGTCCTTGTGACCCTTCTTTATGTACTGATGTTACACAGATAAGTGGACTTAGATGGTTTCCTCTTGATTGAATAATTTTCTTGTGCCATGCCATGTTTTTGTCTGTAGCATTGTATGGTACATAAAATGAACATGCTAGGAAAATGTATACAATGTGACTCTTTGTCATACTGACACCATTTCCTCATGTATCAAGCATGAATGAACTTGTGTTTATTATTCTCTTCTCCCTGGTTCTACTCTGCCCTTCTCTGTGTCCAGAAGACCTTTCTATAAAAGGCACTGGGAGGTCAGAGGACAGGAGAAATAAGAGGTCAGGCACTTATTTCTATCCTCTCTCCCTGCCTTGCAGCACTCTGGCAGTGGTGACCATTTGTGCCCATAACCTTTCCTAGGTGGCCCTTTTTCCATCTTCCAGTTTTCACTAGCTCACAATAGTATGGTTTATTCTTTCTTACTATTACTAGTCCCTATCGGCTCCCCTGGTCTCTTCTTGGGTCCCTTAAGTAGGCCCATCCCTCTATCAATAGAGGCATTTGACATCTCTTTAGTCATTTAGAATGCGCTGTTTTCCTCAGTTCCCCAAGTAACACAGAGATAATTCATCTTGCAGAAGCAGAAGCAGGCATTCAGTCATCTCCTACCCTTATTCAACTATCTTGATTATTTCTCATACTAGCTCTAGCAATCTCTGTTAGAATCTTAGAGCTATGGGAACCTTGTGCTTCCATAAGGGAAAGGTCCTACAGAATTGCAAGAAACCAAGGCTGGACCAATGATCAGGACTAAAACAAACAAACAAACAAACAAACAAACAAACAAACAAACAAACAAACAAAACAGAGAAGCAGGTTATTAAGTTTTCTCTGTGTCTTATATTCATTATATTTTCTTTATTGGCACACTAATAGTTTCTAGTACTCATGTAAAGCCAGATGCACAAAGTGACACATACATCTGGAATTTGTTTTCAGTGGCTAGAGGTCCTGCCATCTGGCATGCCCGTTCTCTCTCATCTATCTATCTATCTATCTATCTATCTATCTATCTATCTATCTATCTATCTATCATCTATCTATCCATCTATCTATCTATCATCTATCTATCTATCATCATCTATCTCTCTCTGCTTTACAAATAAATAAATTTAAAAATAAAATAAACCTACAGTGTTTTTCTGGTATCCATAAATTAAATTTGAAATTCATTAGTATGGTATGTAATCCATATTCATATTAGCTTTTACTTAACTTTCTCTGGCCTCATCCTATTGATCTCTGAGTGATCCTTCTGGTCCCTCAGATGTGCTGTATCATATAGTTAGCTCAGTATTTTCCTCTCCCGAGTATCCCTTCTTTTGTTTCCCATCTTGTTTAATACCACCATTACTTATCCAAGTCCTAAACAATCAAAAATTTTAAAAGAATTTCTCTTAAGTCCAGTACATAATAGTTTGCTACCTGTGAGAGAGACCTTGCTTCAGACTTCTGGAAAATCACCTCCACATGTTTTCAGATTTGCATCTTAAAGGCTCTAGTATACATACACACCAGGTGATATATCAATTAGCTGAGGATCCAGAAGGCACACATCAATGAGTACACTGAAAATTATGAAAAAATGGGGCCCCTAGCTTTTCCTTCACTCTTTTTTTTTATTGTGCTTCTATTTATTTTAGAAATGCATTCTTCCTTCACAGTGTACACCCCAAGAATGTGGCAATGGAGGGAAAGAGAAAGTTTTCACATGACTCCATGCATAACCTAGTGGCCTTGAGAAAAACAAATAGGGATAATTAAAATTCGGAGGCAGTTCATGGCCAAATTATGAAATTGGCAGTTTTAGTTTTGCAGTAAAAAAGGCCAGATTGTGTTCATTTAAAATGTTTTTTTTATTGGCACAACATATGTTATCTCTTGGGAACGTTCTTAGCAATTAAAAAATATACATATAATAGATACATAAAGTATGGACATATATGTATATATTTAAGTTTAGTATTATTTTACACTGTTGTGTTTATGCCACCAGCCAGGGAAATTTTGAAAAAATAGTATTAGCAGACATGTTAACAGACTCTTCTTGTGCCAACCCTGAATCAAAGTAGAAAAGAAATACCCTGAGATATCCAAGCAGATGGTGTCTTAGCTAAAGAATCTGAAGGAGGAAGAGTCTGCATCTTCATTTGCCAGCTCAAGTGAGTCTCCTCAGAGAAAACATATACAAAAATAGTTGTTATTTTGTTGTAGAAGAGGCTAGGGTTAGTGTTTTGGTAGACAAGTTAATTCATTATGTTTTACTTTGCTTTATTTTGCCTTGAAAATCTGAAACTGACCTAGCTTGTATTAGCCAGGGTTCAGCCAAGAGGAATCCTTTATGCATTTCAACTATGGAGGCTTTAATTTTAGGAATCGCAGGCTTATTGGAAGTTGGAAAGGGTGGGAAAGTGATGATCCAAGAACAACCAAGAGTGATGCTTGTAAAGCAATCAATTCTGCATGTGTGCTTGTAAGCTGTTGTGAATGCCCAGGAGCTCAAGCAAGCTCCTGATACCACTCCAGCATTCAACATGAAAGCAGGTTGTCTCAAGGGTCCACTGTCTACCATCTCAGCTAACTCCACAGCCTGGGAACTTGGCTTTGTCTGCTTAGAAGTGCCTCTACTGAGAAAGCCTTCTCCCCACACCCAACTTCCTGCTCTAGCGAAGAGGGCTCCATACTGGCAGCTGTCAGTCAGAACCAAGTGGAAGAAAGCATTCCTGAGATGCTGTTCTTGGCTTATTCTCTGCAAATTTCGGGCACCTTTAGATGGAGGTACATTAATGTGAGAAGCATATTGTAGGTTTTCAGTGATTGAAGTGATATATTTAGTAGCACATTTCAAATGGTATTAGAAAATCTTTAACATCTTTTCAGGATTTTTTTTAGCAGGAAGGAAGATGCATGATACAAAGGGTAGCCTTTGGAACATATGAACATGCGTTTGAATCTTATACCCACCACTTTAAGACTCTGTTTTCATTCCATAAAAAGGTGGTGAATGATGTCCATTTTTGTCTTCCTTTCAAAATTGAATGGAAATTTAATACTCTATGCAAAACACTAAGCTGCCATTACCAGTGCCTGGTATATAATATGTATCAGTTGTTAAATGTTAACTCTCTAAGAAATTAGAATTGGGCCTGACACTAAGGGTGATTGTAGATTGTGTTTTTCCATGCCTTGACCAAATTACATTATTGTTGTTACAATTGTAAAGGCTTGACTTTTCCCTTGGAACATGTTACTTACAACTTTTCAGTATCAATATGCTTTTCTCTCTTAATGCATTCCTGTTACAATTTCCTCTTTCAGAAATAATAGCACAAGGAGGGCAGCTAAATTTGGAAACTCTGCCAAGAACTGGCCAATGATCCTGGGACAGTCAAGTTTTCTCAGAGCTTCAATCTTCATAGCCATCAAGTAACAAGCTGGATAAGTGGGGACACAAAGAAAGGATGATAGATTGTGACTTTGAAGAAGGCAATGACAGAGTGCAACAAATGTTTTAATTCTTTTATCTAACATTTCCTTGCCTTTCTAAGTCACTGAGTTAGGTGTTATGGGGGCGATTTAAAAATGTACATAAAAATATGGCTCTTACTATTCAGGACAATATAATTTAGCATCATAAAAATATCAATAAGAGACACATGAAATATTGCAGAATCGGAGCTTCTGGTTTAAAATTATAAGGTTTTATTGGGGCAATAAATCTAGGAAGGATATCAGAAACTCCAGAGAGGGAGATAAGCAATGCTTGCTTTAAAAATATTCTAGTTGTTCTTTAAGATGTCTGTTCTTTGAGAAGAAAAATCATGTTGTGCAACATAAATGTCTGGTTGGTTGTGTCAGTTGTACTGTATTGTTAACAATTTGGCACACGTTTTCTGAACACCTGCATTGGAGTTGACTTCATGTTTGGATGTGGGTCTAAAGTTAAATTATTTTATCTGACCTCAAGGATTTTTCCATGTTAGTTGCTTGAATGCAATTTTGGTGCATTTTAGTTATCAAAGTAAATATTGGTAGAAGAAACTGTCATCTTCTCCTTTGCCAAATATACTAAAATGTACCTAGTTTTTTAGTTTTCTGTAAAGTTTGGACAAGTACTATTCATTCCAAATTTGTACTGATATTTGATTTAGGAATAAGGGTGGTATTGCTTTTTCTAATGTTCCACCAAGTTAAACTCACAATGTGTAATTTTGTGAGCTAGATACACTGGTCATCATCAGTATAATGTCAATTAAGGAAACAATTTAGAGGCAAGACTAATCTCAATTTGAATGTAGTTTTAACTACAAAAACTCATGACCTACATATACAAGAGAAATTACTCTGTACTAAGCAAAATAGGTAAGCTGAATATTGTAGAATATATATATATATATATATATATATATATATGTTTCAAAAGCAACTAACATTTGGCTATACCATTGGTCATTTTAGCTGTTGGCATTTGTATCCCACTAGAGATAACTTTCATATTTGACAAACCTTGCTTTCAAAGATTTGTGTCTACATAAACACTAATGGATAGGCCTTCCTTCATGTGGGAAAAAAAACTACTTTAAGGTTTATGATATCCTAACCATTACTCCTTGGCTTTTCAAATCACAAGAAGTTATTCTTGGGTTTTAAAGCCCTGTTCTGAAATAAATCTTTCTTAATTTTACACCATGTTACAACTCATTACTGCATTGTACAAGCTTCATTTGCTCCATGTCATTTTTTGTTTCTTTTTGATATTGTCCACTTATTTATTTACAACTTCTATACTTACAGAAAATAAACCATGAGAGCTGGAGAGATGGCTTAAGTGCTTGCCTACAAAGCCAAAGGACCCAGATTCCACTCCCTAGGGCCCAAGTAAGCCAGATACACAAGAAGGTGCACACATCTGAAGTTTGTTTGCAGTGGCTAGGGGCCCTGGCATGCCCATTCTCTCTCTCTCTCCCTGCATGTTTCTATATTTCTCTCTCAAATAAATAAATAAATAATCGTTAAAATAGGAAACAAATCATGATAATTCCCCCCTCCCACACTTTCCCCTTCACAACTCTGCTCTCCATCATATCCCCTCCCTCTCTCTATTAGTCTCTCTTTTATTTTGAAATTCATTGTCTTTTTCTCCTATTAAGAGGGTGTTGTGAAGGTATTGCTAGGCACTGTGATGTCGTGAATATCAAGGCCAATTTCTGTCTGGACAGTTGCAGTGAAAGGAATCCTTTGGCTCTTACATTCATTCCACCACCTCTTCTACAATGGAACCTGAAACTTGGATGGTGTGATAGAGATGTTTCAGTGCAGAACACTCCTCTGCCGCTTCTTCTCAGCACTGTGTTGCTTTTTGGGTCATCCCTGTAGTCACTGCCATCTGAAAAAAGAAGCTTCTCTAACCAGAAATGAGAGTAGCATTAATATATGAATATTAACATTAAGTGTAGTGTTTTCAGGGCAGTTTGGTGAGAGTAATATATGCATTAAGCCAGACAAGAGCAGGCTTTATAACCCTAAGGCTCATATCCTCCCCTGCCAAAGGCCTTTGACTAGATTTTCAGTCAGATATCTATTCCCTCCCACAGAGCAGGCCTCCAGTCCAATTAGAGAGCAGTTGGCTTCCCCCAGAGCAGACATGCCACTATTGCCCCCATTTGGTAATTTGGCCTGTCTGACCAAACTTGAGGCTTCCAGTGTCCGCTGTTTCCACCACTGTTAACTTCTGTCTCCCTTAGGGCTGCATACAATGTGGCTTTTTCCAGATTTATGTTGGCTGGTCTACAGGTTTGCAGCTCAGCAGTTTGTATTCTCAGTGACCTTGCCACCCAGACATGTGAAGTCTTCAGCAATAGGGTCTTACTATCTGTAGCTTGAGGGAAACCAAGGGTCTTGGAAATAGCCTGTAATGTTTTTGTGGCAAAAGGGACCTCCCTTACCCACAGCTCATCGGAAGGTATACCATCCTTGGCACTGATAATTTTCCAGTAGCAATCTATGGCTTCTGGATGTCCCATTATTCAAAAAAGTAGGCTTTCATATGTCTTATTCAGAATTTTATTGACCTGTTCCCCATGCTTCTCTTAATCTCATCCCCTGGACTCACTTAGGCCATTTCACTCCCTGTAACCTGTTCTACTTACATATATACACTAACATCCCCTTAAGTCCATCCCTCTACTCCCTCCCTTAAAGCTTTTTTGTAGCTTACTGGCCTCTGCTACTGATTTTTGGTTCCAGTTCACATACAACTCTAAACATTGTAGCTAGGATCCATATATGAGAGAAAACATGTGACACTGGGCTTTCTGGGACTTGGTTACCTCACTCAGTATAATTCTTTCCAGATCCATCCATTTCCTTGCAAATTTCATTTTTCTTTACTACTTAATAGAACTTCGTTATGTAAATGTACCAACATCTTTATTATCTAGTCATCTGTTAAGAGATATCTAGGCTGGTTCCATTTCCTAGTCATTGTAAAAAGAGCAGCAATAAACATGGTTGTGCGGGTATTTTTACTGTAGTGAAAAGAGTCATTAGGATACATGCCTAGGAGTGCATTAGCTGGATCATATGATAAATCTATTTTTAGCTGTCTCAAGAACTCCACACTGATTTCCACAATTGCTATACCAGACCACATTCCCACCAGCAGTGTAGAAAGGCTCCCCTTTTTCTACATCCTCAACATTCATTGTTATTTGTTTACTTGATGGTAGCCATTCTGACAGTAGAGAGATGGAATCTCATAGTAGTTTTAATTTGAATTTGCCTAATGGCTATTTTTGCAGAACACATTTTTAAATGTTTATATGCCATCTGTATTTCTTCCAGTGAGAAATCTCTATTTAGTTCCATAGCCCATTTTTTGATTGGGCTGTTTGATTACTTTAAAAAAAAAATTTTTTTGTTTATTTTTATTTATTTATTTGAGAGTGACAGAGAGAGAAAGAGGCAGAGAGAGAGAGAGAGAGGAGAGTAGGCACGCCAGGGCTTCTAGCCACTGCAGACAAAGTCCAGACACGTACGCCCCCTTGTGCATCTGGCTAACGTGGTTCCTGAGGAATTGAGCCTTGAACCGGGGTCCTTAGGCTTCACAGGCAAACGTTTAACTGCAAAGCCATCTCTCCAGCCCATGTTTGATTTCTTTTCTTATTTTTTAATTTTAATTTTTTATTTTTTGGGTTTTCTTTTTCTTTTTTTTTGATTTTTATTACCATTTTCCATGATTATAAAAAAAAAATCCCTTGGTAATTCCCTCCCTCCCCCCACATACTTTCCCCTTTGAAATTCCATTCTCCATCATATTACCTCCCCATCACAATCATTGTACTTACATATATACAATATCAACCTGTTAAGTACCCTCATCCCTTCTTTTCTCTTCTCTTTATGTCTCCTTTTTAACTTATTGGCCTCTGCTACTAAGTATTTTCATTTTCACGCAGAAGCCCAATCATCTGTAGCTAGGATCCACATATGAGAGAGAACATGTGGTGCTTGGCTTTCTGGGCCTGGGTTACCTCACTTAGTACAATCCTTTCCAGGTCCATCCATTTTTCTGCAAATTTCATAACTTCATTTTTCTTTACTGCTGAGTAGAACTCCATTGTATAAATGTGCCACATCTTCATTATCCACTCATCAGTTGAGGGACATTTCGGCTGGTTCCATTTCCCAGCTATTATAAATTGAGCAGCAATAAACATGGTTGAGCATGTACTTCTAAGGAAATGAGATGAGTCCTTTGGATATATGCCTAGGAGTGCCATAGCTGGGTCATATGGTAGATCAATCTCTAGCTGTTTTAGGAACCTCCACACTGATTTCCACAATGGCTGGACCAGATTGTATTCCCACCAGCAGTCTAGAAGGGTTCCTCTTTTTCCACATCCCTGCCAACATTTATGATCATTTGTTTTCCTGATGGTGGCCAATCTGACAGGAGTGATCTGGTATCTCAATGTAGTTTTAATCTGCATTTCCCTGATGGCTAGTGATGTAGAACATTTTTTTAGATGCTTATATGCCATTCATATTTTCCTTTGAGAATGCTCTATTTAGCTCCATAGCCCATTTTTTTGATTGGCTTGTTTGATTCCTTATTATTTAACTTTTTGAGTTCTTTGTATATCCTAGATATTAATCCTCTATCAGATATATAGCTGGCGAAGATTTTTTCCCATTCTGTAGGTTGCCTCTTTGCTTTTTTCACTGTGTCCTTTGCAGTGCAAAATCTTTGTAATTTCATGAGGTCCCAGTGATTAATCTGTGGTTTTATTGCCTGAGCAATTGGGGTTGTATTCAGAAAGTCTTTGCCAAGACCAACATGTTGAAGGGTTTCCCCTACTTTTTCCTCTAGCAGTTTCAGAGTTTCAGGTCTGAAATTAAGGTCTTTAATCCATTTGGACTTAATTCTTGTGCATGGTGAGAGAGAAGAATCTATTTTCATCCTTCTACATATATATATCCAGTTTTCCCAACACCATTTGCTGAAGAGGCTGTCTTTTCTCCAATGAGTATTTTGGGCATTTTTATCGAATATCAGATGGCTATAGCTACTTGGGCTTACATCTGGGTCCTCTATTCTGTTCCACTGATCTACATGTCTGTTTTTGTGCCAGTACCATGCTGTTTTTGTTACTATGGCTCTGTAGTATAGGTTAAAATCAGGTATGGTGATACCACCAGCTTTATTTTGTTGCTCAGTATTATTTTAGATATTTGAGGTTTTTTGTGATTCCAAATGAATTTTTGAATTGTTTTTTCTATTTCCATGAAGAATGCTTTTGGAATTTTGATAGAGATTTCATTAAATGTGTAGATCGCTTTTGGTAAGATTGCCATTTTCACAATATTGATTCCTCCAATCCAGGAACAGGGGATGTTTCTCCACTTTGTAGTGTCTTCTGCAATTTCTCACTTGAGTGTTTTAAAGTTTTCATTGTAGAGATTCATTACTTCGTCAGTTAGGTTTATTCCAAGGTACTTTATTTATTTATTTTTTTTTTTGATGCAATTGTGAATGGGAGTGATTCTCTGATTTCATCCTCTGTGTGTTTGTTGTTAGCATATATGAAGGCTACTGATTTCTGTGTTATTTATTTTGTATCCTGCTACATTGCTGTAGGTTTTGATTAGCTCTAACAGTTTGCTTGTACAGTCTTTAGGGTCCATTTTGTATAGAATCATATCATCTGCAAATAATGATAATTTGATCTCTTCCTTTCAAATTTGTATCACTTTTAAGAGTGTCTCTTGCTTTATTAATATAGCTAAGACTTCCAGTACTATGTTAAATAAAAGTGGGGAAAGTGGACACCCTTGCCATGTTTGTGAATTTAGTGGAAGATCCTCAAAATTTTTCCCATTTATTATTTTTTTGCCTGTAGGTTTGTCACAAATAGCTTTTATTATGTTGAGATATATTCCTTCTATTCTCAGTTTCTGTAGGACTTTTCCATGAAAGGATGTTGGATTTTGTCCAATGCCTTTTCTGCATCTATTGAGATGATCATGTGATTTTTGTCCTTTAGTCCATTTATATAATGTATTACATTTATTGATTTGCATATGTTGAACTATCCTTGCATCTCTGGAGTAAAAACATACTTTGTCAGGGTGAATAATCTTTCTGATATACTCCTGTACTCTGTTTGCCAATATTTTGTTGAGAATTTTTGCATCTATGTTCATGAGGGAGATTGGTCTGTAATTTTCTGTTTTTTTTTTTTTTCTTTTTTCTGTCATTTTCTGGTTTTGGTATCAGGGTGATGCTGCCTTCGTAGAAGGAGTTTGGTAGAATTCCTTCCTTTTCTCTTTTATTTAAATTTAAATTTAAATTTGAGAAGTAGTGGTGTTAGTTCTTCCATGAAGGTTTGGTAAAATTCACCAGTGAATCCATCCAGGCCTGGACTTTTTTTAGTTGGGAGACTTTATAATTGCTTGGATCTCTGTACTTGTGATAGGTCTATTTAAATGGTTTATGTCTTCTTGATTTAATTTTGGTAGGTCATATGAATCAAGGAAGTCATCTATTTCTTTCAGATTTTCAAACTTAGAGGCATACATATTATTTTTAAAATTATTTTATTTTAAGTAGTGAATTAACTTGACAGAGAAAGAGAGAGAAAGAGAGAGAGAGGAGAGAGAGAATGGGCATACCAGGGCACCAGCCACTGCACACAAACTCCAGACACATGTGCCCCTTGTGCATCTGGCTAATGTGGGTCCTGGGGCATCAAACCTGGATCCTTTGGCTTTGCAGGCAAATGCCTTAACTGCTAAGACATCTCTCCAGCCCATATATTTATATGTATGCTTAAATTAGGTCCTTATGATTTTCTGAATTTCTTAGATATCTGCTGTAATGGTGCCTTTTTCATCTCTAATTTTATTACGTTTTTTCTTTTTTCTCTTTCTTCTGGTTAGATTTCCAAAGGGTTCAAAGAACCAACTCTTTATTGCATGGATTGTATGGATGTGTTTTTGGTTTCTATGTCATTAATTTCTGCCCTAATCTTTATTATTTCTTCTTATCTACTGATTTTGGTATGCCTCGTTCTTCTTTTTCAAGGTTGTAAGGTGAAGGATTAAATTTTTTATTTGTGAACTCTCTAATTTCTTAATATATGCACTTAGAGCTATAAATTTCCCTCTTAGGATTGCCTTCATTGTGTCCCAATGTTTAAATTATTTTTTTGCTCATTTTTATTTATTTATTTGAGAGAGAGAGAGAGAGAGAGAGAGAGAGAGAGAATGGGCACACCAGGGCTACCAGCCACTGCAAACAAATTCCAGACGCGTGTGCCCCCTTGTGCATCTGGCTAACGTGAGTCCTGGGGAATCAAGCCTCGAACCAAGGTCCTTAGGCTTCACAGTTAAGCACTTAACCACTAAGCCATCTCTCCAGCCCCCAAATGTTTTGCTATGTTGTATTGTTACCATAATTTGATTCTATGAAGTTACTGATTTACTTTTTGATTTATTCAATGACCCATTCATTATTCAATAGTGTACTGTTTAGTCTCCATGAATTTCTGTATGCTCTGTAGTTTTTCTTTTTGCTGATTTGTAGTTTACTCCCATTGTTGTTAGATAGAGTATAGGGGATTATTTCAATTTTCCTGTATTTGTGAAGATTTGCTTTGTGTCCTAATATTTGGCCTATTTTAGAGAATGTTCCATGTGCTGCTTGAAAAATGTATGTTCTGCAACATTTGGATGGAATGTTCTATAGATATCTCTTAGATCCATTTGTTCCATGACATCATTTAATTCAGATATCTCTCTGTTTATTTTTTTGCTGGGATGACCAGTCAATTGATGAGAGTGGGGTATTGAAGTCACCCACTACAATTATATTTGGTGCTATCTATGACCTTAAGTCTAATAGTGTTTGTTTGATGAAATTGGGAGCCCCTACGTTAAGTGCATATACATTTAGGGTTGTAATGTCCTCCTGTTGGAGTGTTCCTTTCATCAGTATAAAGTGACCTTTATTACCTTTCCTCACTAACATTGGTTTGAAGTCATTCCTGTTAGATATTAGGATAGCAACCCCTGCTTGTTTCCTAGGCCTATTTACTTGAAATACCTTTTTCCATCCTTTCACTTTAAGACAGTGTCTATCTTTTATTGAGAGATGAGTTTCCTGGGGCAACAAACAGCAGGATCCTGCCTTTTAATCCATTCTGCAAGTGTCTTGATTGGGGCATTGAGGCCATTGATATTAAGAGTTATTATTGATAGATGTACATACTAAGGAGAGAGCCACCCCATCATACCTCAAAAGGGCCCTGGCTGAAACTAAGAAAAATTGGTGAAACAAGCAAGGGTGCTGCTTTCCTGATGAACTGGATACCAGCACAAGGGGGGAGAGCAACACAGAGAAAAATCAACTCCTATCAAATCAGAGAGCCAGAGACCCAGAGGCCCCCAACACCTCATCACTGAAGCAGACCAAAAATGAACCCAACATGGCTCAGGGAAATTTTGCGGGGTGGTAAGAATGTCAGAGCCACATATTGGGTCATGATATGCAGAGACATTTATCTTACCCATAACTGTGGGCTAACTCCACAATGCATGACCCATATACCTCAACAAGGAGGGGCCAAGGGGAGGGGGTAGGTCACGTATGAGCCTAATAGTGGTACCAAACTAACTGTATTTGCTGAATACAAAACTAATTAATAAAAAAAAAGAATTTAGCTAGCTGTTTTGGCTCTAAAAAGGACCATATTAAAAAAAAAAGAATTATTATTGAAAAGTATGTGTTTATTCTCGCTACTCTTCTTATTTTGTAGTGCTTCCTGATATCCCCTTGCTCTCTTGTTTTAACTGTTATTTGAGTATGGTGTAGTTTTTCCTGTTTCCTCATGTGTGTGCTTTGATTTCTCTTCAGCATGAAAAAAATTCTTTAGGTATTTTCTGTAGAGCTGGTTAGTTGTCATAAATTTCTCTTGCCTGGCTTTTTTTTTTGTGGGGGGCATGGGGAGAATGTCCTTATTTCTCCTTCAATTTGAATAGATACCTTTGCAGGATATAGTAATCTTGATTGATAGTTGTTATCTTTCAGAACTTGGAATACATCATCCCAAGCTCGTCTTGCTTTTAACTTTGTGTTGAGTAATCTACTGTGATCCTAATGAACTGCCTTAATAAGTGACTTTTTTATTTTTCTCTTCAACTGCTTTCAATATGTTTTCTTTGGTTTGATTGTTTAGCAGTTTAATTATAATGTGGCGAGAAGAAGGTCTTTCCAGGTTTTGTCCATTTGGTGTTCTAAAAGCTTCCTATATCTGCACTGGCATTTCTTTCCCAGTTTAGGAAAGTTTTCTTCCTTAATTTTGTTGAAAATGTCTACTATGTCTCTGGATTGAAATTCTTCTCCTTCTACTACACCCTAAATTCGTATGTTTGATCTTTTTATAGTGTCCCAGGTATTTTGAAATTCCCATTCATATCTTCCTATTAGCTTGTCTTTCTCTTTGTTGGACTGTATGAGGTCTGCCACCTGGTCCTTCAGTTTAGATGTTCTGTTCTCTCCTTCATCCATTCTACTGGTGAGACTTTCCACTTGAATGACTTTGTTTTTCAGAGCTAGAAATTCAGCCTGGTTTTTCTTCAGTACTTCTATTTCCTTACTCATATTTTGTAATGACCTCCTTGTTTCATTAAGCTAGTTTCCTTTGTTCTCTTGAAATTCCTTCAGGTGTTTGTTTACCTCTTTAATTATTTGTTTTCTTCTTGATTCCTTTGATTTCTTTGAATATATATAAAATCATTTTTTGAAATCTGTGTTAGGCATTTCATCTAAAACAGTCTCATTGGCAGCCATTTCTGATATATTTATAATTTTTGGTGGGATTGTATTATCTTGATTCTTTGTGTTTCTTGTATTATAATGCAGCAATTTTGCATCCTGAGTTGATTTGATGCTTGGGTTTTCTAGTTATGTGTGGTGCTTTTAGACTTGGGAATCCAAATTTATGTACCTTCAGAATAGGGGCTTAAGGTGGTATGTGTAACTCTTGTATTCCAATCCAATTGCAGAAGGAATCCTATGTGTTGAGTTTGCCTGCTATTCAAATGGGCTGGGTAGAGAAATTTACTGGAAAATTCTAAAATTCAACTGAGCAATATACACATTCAATAAAAAACCAGAACAGAGTATGCAAGTGTGGGGTTTGAAACAAACAGATAACCTTATAAAGGCCAAATCCCTAATAGAGTGAGTTGCTCTACACCCTTAATCATGTTAGCTGGGAGGTTGAGATTTCTGTTCTGAAATGGGTTCCCAGGTAAGCCAGGTGTGAATCAGACCCTGCCCTCAATAATGACAGAAGAAAAAGACAAAGGCCCTATGAATATGAAAGCATCAAAGGCAACATTATTCAATACCCAAATATAGCTTAATTGAGAATGGTAAAGCCAACCAGGAATATGTAACCCATAACCTGCCCAGAAATGGAAGGAAAGATTATCACTTCCAGTGCAGGACTATGTGCCTGCTTTTTAGACAGTTGGCTTCCTTACCTTTTGGGGTAGCTTCAGATCTCACCAGTTATGGGTGCTCACCTTGATCCCTTCATGTTATGGTGTGGAGCTGGAGTTATGATCAACTGTGTTGGATGTCCTGTGGCCAGGGGGCTGAATACATTCTCCAGAGGGTTGTAGTGCTTTTGATTGGGGGGTGGGAGAGTGCAGGAAGCCTGGAATTGTACTGGAACTGCTCAGCTTGTCCCGTCTGAGTCCCCTTCAGCAGCTCCTCAGCTATTCTCTGCTGTCTCCCCTTTAGGTTTCTTGATTTTGCAAGGAGGCTGATGAGGTTGGAAATCCCACTTGTTTGGTCTCTGCTCCTACAGCTGGGTGCCTGCCAGCCATGTGGATTTGCTTGGATCAGGTCTGGGTCCATAAGCCCCTTGGTGGGATTCTGGCCAGTTTCCTCCCTTCTGAGAGATCTTAGTCTCTCCTGCTTCTCTGCTGTGGCCAGTAAAAACCTATACACCTTCACCTTTTGGATGAAGAGTGTGCTTTGCTTAAATCTCTCCCTAGGCTGGATTGGCATGACTCCTATGTAGCCAACTTACCTGTAAATCCTCAGGTCATCTGTCCCATGTCACTTTTGAGAGTATGTGGACATGGCCACTGCAGCTAATCTGCAACAGTGGGTGTGTTGCTTGGGCTGTGCTTTGGAATTAAGATAGGAGTTTCAATTTGGGTGCCTTGTATTGAAGTAGGTTTTCTTCACTACAGTAGGCTGCCCTAGTAACCAATTGCCATAGCATGTGCCATTAGCCATTCTACTTGTATTATCCCCCAATGGCACTGATATTTCTTTGTATTGAGGGACAGGAGATTTGCCTGTGTACACATGTGGAGAGTGAAAGTTATGGATATTATAGAGCAATGAGATAATTTTATTAAAGCCTGTTTGCCTTTACAAGCTTTCTATTATTTCTTAGGCTAAATCCCAAGCATCATGACTTAGGCTTCCATTGGTTGAGTCTGCTTTGTTTCTCTACCATTCCTCTACCTCATCTCTCACCATTACCCCCATCTTGTCCCCATTCTGAGAGTCCTTAAAAATCTAGCTTTAGAAAAAGGCTTACCTCCTTGATCATCTTGCTTCCTTTTTCTCCTTCACCCAGAGTACTCATTCTTCTTAACTAACTTCTAGTCAGAACTCAGTTACCAGCTCCTTTGGGCAGCATTCTCTGAGCAGCATGACAAACTTAGTTGATATATACATAACCTTAACCAGAGATACTGTTGAAATATCTCATCAGATTAATCCAGAGTGAGGTGTGATGTGTTTGGCTTTATTGTAGGGTGAGTCAAAGACTCTGACACAGCACCCTATACCTGTTTATAAGTTATGCTTAACTGTCTCTTGCAATTCCTATGTGTAGATTCATTCTTAGCATCCTCACCTATGGTCCTTAGCTTAGTCCCTGAGACAGAAAAAAAGCTAAGAGATAACATCTGCTGAATCTGACTATGTGCCAGGCACTTTACCAAGTCCTACACATGCATTAACTCATTTAATTTTCATTGTGATCCTGTGAATGAAGAGTTATTCTCTCCATATAGATGAGGTATTACAATGGCAGGGTCCATTTGCCAATGTCACGTAGTAAGTGATAGAGCAGATTCTTAGTAATATGGTCCCAAGGCCCATGCTTTTAACCATGGCATATATTGTTCTTTAGATTATCAGAAATATTTGTTGAATGAATATAATTTACTAGTGCCATGAATTCAGTTGCAAACTTAGAAAAAGCCCAGAGTCTGCTTTATTAGTGCAGGGAACTTCCCTCAATTCTGGCCTGCTGGGCTCTGTCAACCAGAGACACAGTATAGAGAGTAGGCTGGGCTGGGAGAAATAAAGAGAGAGAAGAGAGAAATTCTAGAATAGCTTCTATATTGGGGTTTTCCAGAGAAATATGGCCTATAAGAAAGATGCATGTGCACGTGTGTGTGTGTGTGTGTGTGTGTGTGTGTGTGTGTGTGTGCACGCATGCATGTGCATGCACATAGCCTGGTGGAATGGGAGGAGACAAAGGGAAAGAGATTTATTAATTTATTATAAGCAATTGAGTTCCAAGGAAAGGAAGGATAAGTCCCAATATAGATCTGGGAAGACTAATGGCAGCACATCTCAGCCTGGAAAGCTGAAGAAGCACGACAGCTGAGGGTGTAAATTCAAGTCTATGTCTGAGTGCAAAGGCAGAAGACTAATATCCTGTCTCAGATAGTGAGCAGAGAGAGAATGCTCCTTTACTCAGTGTTTTCCTTCTATTGAGGATTTCAATTTATGGGACCCACTCAAAATGCTAGTTTATCCAGACACACCAGACACTCAGATGTTTTATTTGAGAGGGAGAGAGAAAAAGAAAGAGGGAAAGAGACAGAGAGAGAGACAGAGACAGAGACAGAGAATGGATGAACCAGGGTTTTTGGCCACTGCAAAGGAACTCCAGACGTTTGCGTCCCCTTGTTCACATGTGGGACCTAGAGATTTGAACATGAGTTCTTAGGCTTCACAGGCAAGTTCCTTAACCATAAAGCCATCTCTCCCATCTCCAGAAGTATATTTAACTAAATATACAGTCACCAAATTAACCAGTCTATTAATTTGGGTCATGTGCTCCTTAACATAATAAAGAATTACATCAGTGAAGAAAATTGATGTATTTCTGCACCTTTTTAGATCTTGTATTCTTGTGGAGAGAGATAGACAATCAGATATGAATGAGGAAGATGGATTTTTCTCAACTTTGATGGCTGGGTTCTATGGTGATACCACTGTCACTGAAGAGAAAGAGCAGGATCTGGAAGGAGCCCTACACCTTTCTGCATTTTTCTTCCTTCTCTTTTCAAAACTATCTTACTCAAGTGTTTTTCAGAGCCTCACTCCCCACTAGACTCTATTGTACCATGAAGGTTTATTAGTAAGGAACAGGAATCACTTTTGTATATAAATATTTTATAATTTATGGAAAATATGTACATATTATACATGGATCATATCAACATTAACCCTCTATTACCTTCTCATCCCCATCCTAAGCCCACTGAACCTCCTTTCCTCCCAACTAGTATCCTTTCTACTTTGATGTGTATGTGGTGAGTACTGAGTTTAATTAGGGTTTGCTTGAGCATAGGTAAGAGTAGTGTTCATTTTTTAGACCACTGGCTACACCACTGAAGAAAATCTTTTCCTCCAGTAACCATGAAGGAAGGGTGGGACTCAAGAACATGTTCCCCATCTGGGAGTCACTCTTGGGTTTCATCCCCTTTCTCCCTCTCTCTCTCTCTCTCTCCATATATATATATATATATATATATATATATATATATATATATATATATATATATTTAAATTTATATATATATATATTTAAAATGGGCCTGCAGTGACATTTGATCTGTTTTCAACAGTGGGTAGGATTTCAGAATACAAGAGGGAAGATCTTGGTTGGAGAGACAGCTTAGTGATTAAGGCATTTGCCTGTGAACCCTGAAGACCCAGGTTTGATTCTCCAGTACCCACATAAGCCACGTGCACAAAGTGGTCCATGTGTATGTAGTTCATTTGCAGTGGCCAGAGGCCCTGGAATGCCTATTCTTTCCCTCTCTTTCTCTCAAATAAATAAATAAATGAATAAAATGGTTTAAAAAAGTTTTAAAAACGGGCAAATCTTACAAGGCAGTGACTTACAACCTTGGCTGTGTGATGGAGTCACCCCAGGAAGCTGTCAAAACTACTAATGAATTGGTTGGACAGCTGAAGAGTTTGATTTACAAGGTTTTGGGTGAAACGTGGGCATCAGGACTTTGGAATCTTTCTTACAGGTTTCTAATGGGCAGGCAGATTTAAAAATCATTGAGGTAGGGGAGATCAAATGAACAAAGGAGTTGGATACAAAAAGAGGCAGGGAATATCTGGTGATGGTCAAACAGAGTGTTGTGTGCATGCATGTGTACATGTATACCTCCGTGTCACCTATTAGAAGGAAAGTGAAATCAGGTTTAGATTAAGAGAGGCCTTGAGCAGCAAGTTTAACATGTTGGGAAATCACTGAAGGATTTTGACAAGGAAGAGCATAATCAGGCTGTTTTTCAAAAAGACACAACATCATTTTAAAATTAATTGGTTTTAAATGGAGCTTTGGCAGAATTAAAAATGTCAGCAAACAGAGCATGAGGCCAGTGTGTTTGAGATTTTAATGTGCATATGAATCACCTGGGGATCCTGTTAAAATTCAGAACTTGATTCAGTAGTCCTGGAGTGAGTCTGACTGTCTGCATTTCTAACAAACTCCTGGGTCATGCTGGGGCTGCTGGTGCATAGGCCACTATTTTAGTGACAAGACATTACTACTCTGGGTAGCTTGAGGAACAAGGAACATGAGCTACAAAAAATGTATTGTTAAACAGTTATTGGTTATTTTCATCTTTTATAAATTTAGAATAGGGCTTTTCTCATTTATCCCTCTGCACCTTCAGTGACAAAGCAGTGTTTTCACAGATAGGGGAACTCAATATGTATTTATTAACTGTTTGACTGTACCTTGCAATGAATTCTTTCATGTTTCTCCAAGCAAGCATTCACACTTCCTCATACAGTCTCCATCATGAATCCCAGTTCTTTATTCCTTCATGATAAGAATTCATGCTAATTTCCCATGTTAAATCTGCTTATGATGTTTTAAATTTCTCCAATTAGGGAGCTTCTATGGTATTTGTAGAGTTCTGGAAACATTGGTGTTTTTTATACTCTGTGTAACTGTATTATATTTTATTGCATTTTACAAAACAGTCACTCTTTTTATAAAAGAGCTAATCAAGTTTGTATTCCCTACATACACCCACACTTAAATAAATATATATTCTGTCTAACTTGCATAGATTTCAGCTTTCAAGGAGAGAGATATAATATTTCTTAGTTTAATATGTCTGGATGAAACACATTTTTAAATATTTTGTCTTAACTCCTATACTTTAATATCCAGAGATCTATCTTTCATTTTGTTAAATGCATTTAAAAAAAGTGCACTGTGCAAATTCACAGATGACTTCTTGGCATACAAAATGGGTTCATACCCATCAAAATGCAAATTAACTGTGTGCAAATGTAGGCCTTCAGCATTTGTATAGAAAATAAAAAAAGACTTCTGAGCCCAGAGGAGCTCTGCTGACAATGAGCTGATCAGTGGCCACAGTAATGCCACCAGATACATTATTGAGTCTTTCTCTGAAGATACTTCCTGAGTATTTAACTAGAAATTCAAAAGTTTTTAATCAGAAAATAGTCTGCTTGAAAAGAATTAGAGACCTGCTAGGCCTTTGCAAGGTAGAGTAGCCTCACATCATGTCAGTCAGATTACATGGGCATTGTCAGTTTCCTGAATGAGTACAGACATTGTGCAGTAATTGGATCAAACTCTGAAATTATCAATGAACAAAGAGAGGTAATTATTTGAACAGTGGCAAGCAAGAGCCTCTAAGCTTTTGGAAATCTTTTTTATCAGGCCTGTCTGGAACGGTGTGTGTGCAGTTGTGTTTGAAAATCTGGGTTATGACAGTCACATGTGGTGACAGATGGTTGGCTGCAGACGTTCATTGCCTTTTGCAGGGGAACAAAGAAACCATAGCTTTAGACCAGTTCATGTCAAGTCAACTTTTCTTTGGGTGTTCTTGTCTTAAAACACTGACAAGACTCCCTTTCATAAACTTCTGTAAGTGAAAGTAAACATATATATTCTGCAGAAACTATTAATCACCTTCCACAGTATGTCTTCATAAAGATCAGCTAATCACTCTCTGATAGTTTAATCACTGTGGCTGTTTGTTTTACTTTTTTATCTTGCCAAGGCTTACTATAGAGGGACATAGCAGTTACCTTCTCATTGCTGGGACAAAGCACCCAAGCAGGAGCAGCTTATGGAACGAAGAAGCTTATTTCCACCTTAAAGTTTTGAGGGATAGTTTCATCATAGTGGGAGAAAGCTGGCTCACATCATCATATAGAGGCAGGGAGGAGCAGCAAGAATGATCTGGCTAACACTAGCAAGTGGGGACTGGACTATAATTTGTTGTTGTAGTTGTGTTTTGAAGTAGGGTCTCACTCTGGCCCAGGCTGGCCTGAAATTAACTATGTAGTCTCAGATGGCCTCCAACTCATGGTGATCCTCCTAATTCTGCCTCTCCAGTGTTGGGATTAAAGGTGTATGCCATCACATCCAATTGGCCTATAAAAATATCAAGGTTTACCTCCAGTGAGCAAGGCTCTACCTCTCAGGTTTGCATCAGCTGGAGATAAAGTCTGAGGTTTAATCACTAACACATGAGGCTATGAGGCACATTTTACATTCAAACTCCTCAGAAGAAAGAAAGTTTATATGAACTACTAAGGCTTAGCAGCATAGAAGGAAGTCTGGGCTTGAGCCTGGACTTTGTCTTTTTTTTTTTTTCCCAAAGAAATTCCTTCTTTTATTTTTTAATTTATTTTTATTTTATTTATTTTTTTATTCTAAATTAGTCATTTTATTTATTTCTTTTTATTTATTTCTTAATTTTTATTAAAAAATTTATTAATTAGTTTTGTATTCAGCAAATACAATCAGTTTGGTACCATTTTTAGGCTCATCTGTGACCTACTCCCTCCCCATTGGCCCCTCCTTGTTGAGGTATATGGGTCGTGCATTGTGGAGTTAGCCCACAGTTATGGGTAGGATAAATGTCTCTGCATATCATGACCCAACATGTGGCTCTGACATTCTTTCCACCCCTCTTCTGCAAAATTTCCCTGAGCCATGTTGGGTTCATTTTTGGTCTGCTTCAGTGATGAGGTGTTGGGGGCCTCTGAGGATCTGGCTTTCTGATTTTGTAGGAGTTGATTTTTCTCTGTGTTGATCTCCTTCACCCTTGTGCTGGTACCTGGTTCACCAGGAAAACAGCACCCTTGCTTGTTTCGCAAATTTTTCTTAGTTTCAGCCAGGGCCCTTTTGAGGTATGATGGGGTGGCTCTCTTCTTAGGATCTATATCTATCTGCAAAAGAGAAGAAGATTCTCCAATGGAGAGTAAATTAGCAAGAGGACAAATGAGATTACCCTTATTTTTTTTTTATAGAGAGTTTAATAGGTATAGGCCCTCTTGTAGCCCATGATTGATGGTAGCTAATGGACAGTGGTCTTTGGATATGGTTCTGACTTGTTTCCCAGCTCCAGCTATAGGTCCTGTACCACTGAGGGGATCAGTTAGCCAAATCAAGAGCAGTTTGTTTCCCACCATGGCTGTTTTAAAAGATATCTTCTTTCTCCCTCTCCCTCTTTCTTTCTTTCTTTCTTTCTTTCTTTCTTTCTTTCTTTCTTTCTTTCTTTCTTTCTTTCTTTCTTTCAGAGAGAGTAAAAGAGGGTGAAAGAGAGAGAGAATGAATTAATGTGTGTGTCAAGGCCTCTAGCCGCTGCAGTTAAAAAACTCCCTACACACACCTTTAATCCCAGCACTTGGGAGGCAGAGGTAGAGGATCTCAGTGAGTTTGAGGCCACTCTGAGATTACATAGTAAGTTCCAGGTCAGCCTGAGCTAGAGTGAGACCCTACCCTACCACTCTACCTTGAAAAACAAACAAAAACCAAACAAACAAACAAAAACCCAAAAACTCCAGACATGTATCATTTTGTGCACCTGGCTTTACATGTGGCACTGGGGTTTCAAGCCTGGTTTCTTTGGCTTTGTAGGCAAGCACCTTAACCACCAATCCATCTCTCCAACCCAACTTCCTTCTTCTATTTTTTTTTTTTAATAATGAGTGTTATATCTTTTACTCTGCTATCTAGGAGGAGTGATCTAACTCAAATCTTCCATGGGAGTATAGGGGAGGGGAGATCATCTGGTAAGAAGGGCCCTGGTGAGGGTTGGATCCAGCTTCACCCTAAAATATCTGGCTCTGGCTTATAACTCCCAGTACCAGAAATCAGTTATAACTCACATTGAGCTATTGGTCAGAGAGAACTGTGAGGTCCCCAAAACAAGACAGACCTATCCAAGCACTTGGTTATATACCTGAGGTAAAAGGTAAGACCCTATTGATAAAGATATTACATGCTGCCAACACAGAACTTTGAGAAATCCAACTGGAATCTGGAAGGAAGCCAGTTCCCTGATTTATGGCCTGTATAATGCTAGAAAGTGCTACATGAGCTGCTGGGGGAAAATGGCCAAAAATATTGTGAAGAAGCAGGGGACTTAGTGGCTATATAAAAGCAACCAGCCTGACTGGATGTACACACCTGTGCAATAGTGGCTCCCAGCCTAGGTGAGTAAACAATGGCTCTGTGATTGGCTAAGAGATCTTCTCACTAGAATGGAATCCATAGCTGGAACTGGCAACCAAATCAGAATCCTATGGAGACCAGAATCATGGGTTACAACCAGAAGCTTCCACTAGTCTTTGGCCAAGAGAAGCAACACCTATCAAAATCTCTGTTACTAATTGTGCTTATCCGCTTTAACCTATGCTAATCTCACTTTTCATTGGGGAATCTATTTTTCTTTTACAGAAAGCAGTGGAAACTAAGAACAACAAAACGAGACAAGAAAAGATAGCTGACTCCCCATTATGAGATGAGCCACCCCTAGCACAGCAGCCAGGGCCCAGGTGAAACCACAGAGGAATTGATGAGATAAGCAAGAGGGCTGCTCTCACAGCTAGCCTGACAGCCTATTCCAGGGTGATGGTGCTAGAAACTGAGGGTAAGCAAAACATACCAAATCAGAAATCCAGCAGTTGGTGAGAGCTCAACACTGAAGTAGACTTAAAATACATCCACCAAGGCTCATGCCTTTTTGCACAAGAAGGGGCAGAAAGACTGTAAAAACCACAGGATGGGAGGGAATATCCAGAGGCACTGTCTCCCTCCCAAAATGACTGACTGCTGTTCTCACAATTCATGACCAACAAACCCATGGTAAATACCAGAAATCCCACTGAGATGTTCCCTCAGTGGGATAGGGGCAAGGAGGAGGGAAATGATACCAACACATGATATATTCATACAAAGTTCCTACTTAATAAAAAAAATAAATGTACTAACTTGAGACAAGAGAAAGGGGTAGGGAGAGAGGCTAAGAATAGGCATATCAGGGCCCCTTGACACCAGAAACAAACTCCATATGTCACTTTGTACATCTGGATTTACATGTATTGGGCAAATGAACCTAGGCTGTCAAGATTTATAATCAACTGCCTTTAGTTGGTGAGACATTTCTCCAGCCCCAATTCCCTTCTTAGTGATTTTCTTCTTCTATTTGTTATTTCCAAACTTTGGGGTCTCCCCTATTGTTTTAAAGCAATTCCTGAGAGTATAAGCATAAATCTAATTGTCCTACCTACATGCATTTTCACTATGTATAGCAGACTTTTCTCTAATCTTTATGATACACTACAGACTTCAGTTTAGACACTTTTTATGTTAACATGTGTTCTGAAGTCTGAGCCACTCTGGCAGTATAAATGGAAATTGCCAACTTTTCAGGTTTTTCTTTTTTCATTTCAGTTTTTCTCTTTCTCCTCTGTTAGTCTTTTCCGTGGACAAAATATAGAGCAGGAGATGAATTCAGAAGGCGCTGTGGGTCAGAGGGTAGAGGTGACCTTGCCCTTCTTTTGAAGTAGGCATTTGAAGTAGGGAGCAAGACCTCAGTTAGGAAGCATTTTGTTCCTAGTAGGTAGTTTTACCCAGCATGACTGGAAATCAGTGGAGACAGTTCATTCCTGAAGTAGTTTGGGGACTCAGTGGAGGACACACAGAACCAGCAAGGACCTTTCACATAGGAAGAGCAAAGATCTTCAGAAATATTAGCCAGTCCTGAGAGGGAGGTTGCAGAAGATACTGCTTGGCTAGATGGCTCAGTGTACAGATACCCACTCATGTCTATGCACCTCCACTGAAACATGGAGAAAAGCAAAAGATCTTCAGCTGACATAGATGAACTTTCTGCCTGGTTGCTAAAAAGAGAAATTATGTAGAATTATTTCAAAATATGGAGTTATTCCTCTTGTCCACATGAATTTGCATACTCAGGGTTATATATACTTAATTGCTAGCTTGAGGAACATGCCTTGCAAGGTCCATTTTCCTCCTTAAACCATCTGTATTATATATTCTTTTAAAATAAAGACTTTTTAATCTTGTTTCATTCCTTTTAAATCTTGTTTCAATCTTTTTCTTTGAATGATATACTTGGAGGAGTGACAGCCCTTTTTAGGTGGGGGAGGAAATGATTTCTGACAGGATAAAACTGGTCACAAGAAGTTCTTGTGTTATATCAAATGCAGTGACAAAATTGTTGAATTGTGATCAGTCTCTGGTGGAAGAACAGAAGCTTGATAAGCCAAGCCACTTTATATGTCAATGTGAAGGGATCTGAAAATGACACAGAGCCTTTAAAATCCATGCAACAACATACAAGATACTAGCTTATTTAGGGCAGTACTATATAAGATCAAGGGCTCTTACTGAGCATGCAGAATAACTACTTTCAGCTCTGAGTGGTGGTAGGACTTGAGCATGCCTCTAGCTCATATGAGATTCTGGTTGGGGCTGGAAGCCTCTGTTATTGCTGATACACACCACAAGTCCTTAGTAAACTTGCCAACTACTAGGATTTCAGAGTCTCCCTAGCGATTTACTACCATACATCTAACAAGTGCCAATGTGGCGCTCACAAAAGACAGTGAATAAGGTAAATGGAAAAGAAACTGAGGAAAAGAAAGAGCAAAAAGAATACCTGACAACAGTTACCCAACTTTTCCATGCTAGTGAATAATAAATGCCAGTGTAGAGATTTTTCTAATAACTACTTATGACAAACTCACTTAAGACCCCAAAGTGAGATTTTTTTTTTTAAATCAAGTTTGGAAAGTAGAGTTCATTAGCTTAAGTGATCTTATAGTATTAAAGGAAGTAGGCCCTAGCTGAGGGACACACTGCAATCAGCTGGTAGGGGAGGCAACAGTGTGGCTAAGTCAGGTGGGAAGCAATATCTGTATGAGGAAACAGATGTCTCCCATCTGGCGAAATCCAAATCACCATGGGCAGGTGATTTGGAAGTCACCAGTCATGGGCACTACTCAGGAAGCTAAGGAGAACACTGCAAAAACAGCCACAGGGACCAAACAAATAAGGGGGAAAGACAATGACCAGTCAAGGTCTTGGTATTCCAGGTGGCATATCTGCACAGGCATGGAGCGACAGCTGCAGCCATGAGCATTAGCTCAGGAAAGTCTAGTTGCCGTGCACAGTGACTTTGCCAAAGCAGATGTCAACCCACCATCATATACTGTCTTAATAGGAGCAACCTTCTCTTCTGGTGCTTATTTATTTTCTTTTCTTTTTTTTTTTTTTTTTTAGTTTTCAGAAGAATATCCCTTTAGCTTTAGTTGACATATAGCAATTATAGATATTTATGGGGTACATTGTGGCATTTAATATATTTATACCATATATAGTGCTACAATCAGGATAATTATCAAATCAGTTGTGCTGGATATATGGTATTTCTTTGCATTGGAGATAGTAAAATTCCCTTCTAGTATTTATTACATTATTCACAATTACTGTCAACAGTAGAAATCCTACTGTGTACAGAACATTAGAGCTAATTCCTCCTATCCACTTTACTTAATGTATCTATAAACCATCTTTCCATCTTTTCCTTCTCCTCTAATTTTTTATAAATATGTATATATGTGAGGTAAACTAGATAATGTTGTGGTATATTTATATTGACATCATAGAAAAGAAATTACAGGTAATTAGCCTACTTATCATTTCTATGATTACTTTTTTGTGGTAAGAATGCCTAAAATCTCTCTTGGAAAGTTACCACTGTGAAATAAACATTATTAACAGCAGTCCTCATATCATATACATTATACTACTACACTTACTCTTCTTTTTTTTTTTTAAAGTTTTTATTTATTTATTTGACAGCAACAGACAGAGAGAGAAAGACAGATAGAGGGAGAGAGAGAGAATGGGCGCGCCAGGGCTTCCAGCCTCTGCAAACGAACTCCAGATGCGTGCGCCCCCTTGTGCATTTGGCTAACATGGGACCTGGGGAACCGAGCCTCGAACCAGGGTCCTTAGGCTTCACAGGCAAGCGCTTAACCGCTAAGCCATCTCTCCAGCCCACTTACTCTTCTTATATAGCTATAGTCCTTGATTTTTTTGATGTCATCTTCCCATTCATTGACCTCATGTGTACCATTTTATTCTCTACTTTTCTATATTTAATTCTTAAAAATTTTCCATGTAATAACTTTCATTGTGTGCAGTATATTTTACTTAGCAAAATATCCTCTAGATTTATGCATATTGTCACCACAAAGGTCTCTTTTATGAAGGCTGAGCATGCTGTTCTCTATTTCATCTTAATCTGAGTTCTCAATTCTCTTCTACACAATGGTGATAAATAGACCTCCTTATCTGGATCCTACACACACAGGCTCTATATTTACCCATGAACACACTGGCACTTTAGTTTGCTTTCACTTTGAAAATCTGACTTTGTGTAGTCTGGTATATGGATACCCACATGGGTTATTGACATTCATGTTTCTGGGAAAAAGAAAACAAAACAGAAAATCTTAAAACTTTCAGTGGAAACCGAATGTAATAATTCAAAGGGCAACAAATATGTTATCTACATTTTCCTTTAGCATATCTATTTAGTGATTCTTAAACTAATAAAATTATCTATTTATTAAAATTAATTGTTAATCACTAGCCCCCAAGAAGCAGCACTTGCTTTGCTTGCTGTAACCCAGTTATTATTTATGAGTCAGCCTTGTTTTCAGCTCCTGAAGTTTAGGCGCTGTTTTTCCTTTACCTTTGCCCTCTTTTAGTTTCAAGAAGGAAGGGTACAACAAAAATCTCACCTGTGTTTGATTCTTTGCACAACTAAGCTAAGGCTGTGCTTCCAGGGCAGATATTGTACCCAACACAAGGCCAAGACTTGGGTGTCCCATTCATCTTCAGTGAATAGATAAAGTACAGTGCATTCAGCTTAGGCAGTGCCAGTAGAACCAATACCTTGTAATGCTTGGTTCAGACAGCTTGGAGAAGGTTTCACAGTTACTCTTTTTCATTAATATGGAAAGGAAGCAGAGAATTATTAGGCCATTTGAAGACTTTAACATTTCTTAATTACATTGCATTATTTGCTTGGAAGCAGGACTCAGGATTGCCTTCTTCTCAATAGCATCTTTTTATTTATTTATTTATTTGAGAGTGACAGACACAGAGAGAAAGACAGATAGAGGGAGAGAGAGAGAATGGGTGCGCCAGGGCCTCCAGCCTCTGCAAACGAACTCCAGACGCATGCGCCCCCTTGTGCATCTGGCTAACGTGGGACCTGGGGAACCGAGCCTCGAACCGGGGTCCTTAGGCTTCACAGGCAAGCGCTTAACCACTAAGCCATCTCTCCAGCCCCTCAATAGCATCTTAAGCTCTCTTCTAGCTCTGGTTCTTTTCACAGGAACTATGGTTTTACTTTTGTAGTTTGTTATTTTTTTGTGTTATTTTTGGAATGTAGACTTCAACAACATTCTAAATCATAACAATGATTTCAATAAGCTAAAGATAATGCTACAAGATATTTATCAGGTTGCCAGAAAAAATATGGTCTTGGAAAATTTCCTTAAAAATTATAGGGTTTAGAGCTAAGGAAAGTACAAATATGAAAAAATACTTAATATTGTCCCTAAAGGTAAATGTGTAATGAGTTTATTTTCTAAGTTATCAGAGAAAAAAACATTTTAACTGAACTAACTTAAGGACATCGATCTATTTTAATATATTGTATCATAGAAGAAGTTGGATAACATTTATGGGCATAATTTTCTCATTTCAGACTTCTTATTTAGGGGAAAATATATCCCTTCATGAAGTCTTATCAAATAAAAATAAAATGTGAGGGAGAGATAATGCTTGTGATGAGCACCTCAACCATTATTTTGGTCCAGATGTTTTATTTCCTATGATAGCCATATATAATTAGCAGCAAGATTCAATATAGCCGCAGATGTGAATCAGTGAAGTGATGATGATGAAACAAAAACCATTACACTGTGTAATTGTGTTAGCTCTTCCAGATATATTTTTCTCTTCTTCTCTAATGGCTTATCATGCATTCATATCACAAATAAAATTTGTGTATGTGGGAGAAGCTGCAGCATGTTGTGTTTGGTAATGGTTACCTTTGAGATTATTTTTCTCAAATGGTTTTGAGCTTTCTGGATGTTTTGTATTAACTTGAATTTGATAAATAAAATACTCTCACTCTTCCCCCAAACAAACAACCACTTTTGTGGTGGAGAACTGTTCCATATGAAACATTGAATTTTTGGATGAAAGTTAGTTGGAACAACATCAATGACTGAAACATTTCCTTCTTTACTTTAAAGAAAATATTTTATTGGGCTGCAGAGGTGGCTTAATTGTTAAGGCCCTTGCTTATGAAGCCTAAGCACTAGGTTTGATCTCCCAGAACCCCTATAAGCTAGATGCACATGGTGGTGCATGTGTGTGGAATTTGTTTGCAGTGTCTAGAGGCTTTGATGTGCCCATTCTCTCTCTCTCTCTCTCTAATGAAAATAAATAAATATTTTAAAAATATTTATATATTTGCAAGGGGAGGAGAGAAAGAGAATGGGCCACCAGGGCCTCTAGACACAATTGAACTCCAGATGCCAGCACTAGTTTGTGCACCTGGCTCTGTGTGGGTACTGGGGAACTGAACCCAGGTCATTAGACATTGCTGACAAATACCTAAACCACTGAGCAATCTCTCCAGCTCTGCTGTGGTGGTTTTGTTCAAATGTCCCCCATAAAGTTAGGTGTTCTGAATGCTACGTTCCCAGCTGATAGAGATTTGGGAATGAACACCTCCTGGAGGCTGTGTATTGTTGGGGGCAGTCTTATGGGTATTATAGCCAGTTAGTTCCCCCTTGCCAGTGTTTGGCACACTCTTCTGTTGCTGTCATTCACCTTGTGTTGGCCAGAGGGTGGTATCCATCCCCTGCTCATGCCCTGGTTCTCCCCTACCATCATGGAGCTTTCCCTCGAGCCTGTAAGCCAAAATAAACCTTTTGTTTTTCTCCCAAAGCTGCTTTTGCTATCAGTATTATGTTTTCCAGCTATTTTTAAACAATTCATCTTTGTTTCCTGAAACTTGCTTTTATTTCTTTTCTTTATTTTTGAGCATCTTTTCCTTTTATTCAGTCTGTACTCAACAAGGCATCAGAACTGACTTCCGTAATTTCCTGGAAAACAAATGCGTAGTCCATAAATTTGTTTACTATGAAGGCTCTAATTTTATTCTACTCCTTGATAAAATAAAAAAAATAAATAAATAAAAGTAAGTGAGCAAAGGGCATTCTCTGTGTCTGTAATAAGTCACACATGAGTGGTTTGGATTTCTATAGACTTGTGGTCATTTCCTGTATTAGGATGTGCTAAGGTTTTAAGCTGGTGTAGAAGTTGTTGGACCAGCAGGTATCTAAGAAATTATTTTCTGAAACATCTGGCTTTTTTGGCTACTATTACCTCAAATAATACTATTTCTTCTATAAGTAGACTACATCAATTGTTAGATCAAATCTGCTACATTTATTAAACTGTGTATGTGTTTGACTTTTGAGTTCTGTTGAGCCTCTGAGTTCAAAGCCAGAAGTCTTCATGTTATTATTTTCTTGAAATTTTTGTTGGTAAAGAGAAGTTTATGTATTTTTAGGTACAGTGTGCTGTTTTGATACATTGTATAATTATCAACTCATAGTAATTTGCATATCTGTCATCTCTAGCAGTTCTTTGTGGTGAAGGCGTTTCTCTTCTAGATATTTTGAAATGTACACTGGAGTATTGTTAATTACATTAATGCTACTATGTAATAGAACATCAAATTTTACTACCTGTACTCATTGACTAATGTTACTATTCTCTTTACCATCCCTCCTCCCTAGTCCCTAGTACCTACTTTTCTATTTCTGTGAGTTCAACATATTTTACATTCTACATATACTTTGGGATCGTACAGTATTTTTCTCTTTATACTCAGCTTATTCTGCTCAACATAATGTTCTCCATATTCATCCATGTTGCAAATGACAGGATTTATTCCTTTTCTATGATGTTACTTTTAGAAATATAAGTTTAAAAAAATCTTTATTTATTTGCACTTTTTAAGTGTATGGCTATGCTGGTGTCTTTTGCTGCTGTAAAAAAAAATGCTATTTGAGTTTATGTGGGTGGCTGGAGAACTGAACTTGAGCCAGTAGGTTTTGTAAGCAAGCACCTTTAGCCACTGAATTATCTCCCCAGTGCCTAGAAAAGCAAGTTTTGCTATTGTGGCAGCTCTAGTTATTGAGGGTGATGACCATTTTATGAAATGATAAGTTTGTCTTTGCAGTGGCTTTCCACCTCTCTTTTCTGCAAGTGTTTTTCTTTTTTCTTTAAAGGCGTGAGCAACCCCACCCAGCTTATATTTTAATTATTTATTTTTTATTTATTTGAGATAGAGATAGATGAGAGAGAGAGAGAGAGAGAGAGAGAGAGAGAGAGAGAGAGAGAGAGAGAGAGAGACAGCGCTAGTGAGCATGATGGGTGCACTGGGCCCTCTAGCCGCAAAGCCCATAAACCTGTGCCACCATGTTCATCTGGCTCACGTGGGATCTGGGCATTCAAACCTGGATCATTAGGCTTCACAGGCAGACTCCTCAACTGCTAATCCATCTCTCCAGCCCTGCAAGTGTATTTCTACCAATAAGTAATAGAAGCAAGGAGGAAAGAATAATCATGGCTATTCATTTTGCTTTCATACTCAATACAAACCGTAAATGAGAAGTTGTAACCATTATGGTCTGGGAGGCCAAGACAACCAGGGACTCAGTCACTGGTAAAGATCCAGCTCATCTCACGAGGCAAATAACCCAAACCAGCCAATATGATAGCTGAACATTAGGAAACTGTAGAATGGCTAGTGAAGCCAGGAGATGGAGTTTTATTCAAAGCATATTATAAGCTGTAGTGCTGGACACTACAGCTTAGTTTTCAAAACATCTTGAAGTCTTTTCTTGTGACTGAAACTAGTAATCTGTAGAAGTGGCTGCCCCATGAGGAGAGAAGGTGATTTCTTTTAAAGACATGTGGGAGAATCAAAGTGACAAGACGTAGACTGTTGAATCAGTTGAGACACAACTTTCTCTTTTATGTTACAGATTATTCCAGGAATAGAGCCTGAAGCTGCATTCTTCCAGGTCTTAAAGGACTCATTACTGCATTGGTATTTCATTTGGGGTCTGTTCTCAGATCCACATGTGGCTCATGGGCATGGCTCGACATCACCTTTTCTCAAATATCACACCTTGTGTGAGCTTCTCTCTTCCGTCTCTGGGTCTCTGGATCTTTGCTGTTGCTGTAGAGGCACAAGATGCCATGGAACCTTCTGAATACACATGCACAATCCAAAATAGCTCTTGGTTGGGCTGGAGAGATTGCTTAGTGGTTAAGCACTTGCCTGTGAAGCCAAAGGACCCCGGTTCGAGGCTCGATTCCTCAGGACCCACGTTAGCCAGATGCACAAGAGGGCGCACGTGTTTGGAGTTTGTTTGCAGTGGCTGGAAGCCCTGGCATGCCCATTCTTTCTCTCTCTCTATCTGCCTCTTTCTCTCTCTGTCACTCTCAAATAAATAAATAAAAATGAACAAAAAAAATTAAAAAAAAAAAAAGCTCCTGGTGGGAAGGTGAGGAATACTTTCATTTTCACCAGCCCTTTCATTTGTCCCATTTTTCAGTCTGCTGAAACACTGCTATTGCCACTGCTATCTTGGTATTGGCTAGATGAGCTCTTGCGTTGTCATTGAGAATTATAGAGGCCTTTGTGGCTACAGTGCAAATAGGCTCCAGGTAAATCCTGTCCCTTCTTTGTCAGTAGACTTCTAAGACAAGTGTAGGTCATACTCCTTCTTGATGTTTCTTTGTGAAGACAGTTTTTGAGCTACATTTGGTAGAAAGCTCAGGCTTTGCCATTATTTACTCTCTCACCTTTTATGACTCAGACTTGCTTTTCTAGTTCTATTTTCTAGGAATTCCAATCCCCAAAAATATACTGGCATATTAGCTTTGGCTACAAACTGTTTTGTAGAAAAGAGAGAAAAGACACTATTTTTTTTTTTTTCAGATTGTTGGTAATCTAGTAGGGGAAAAGGTCCTTTCCTTGCTTATATAGATCAGCTGGGCAAACATTTGTAACCAAGCCATTTCTAGATATCCCTCAAAGGACAGTTGCAATTGCCTTCAAAGCATGTTAGGTAGGGCCCAAATGGAAAATCACATAATGGAATGCTGCCTGAACTTCAAGATGACATTTCTTAGAGATCAAAATTTCAGTAAACCAACCTAGTGATGCTTTTATTGCTGACAAACTGACAGGAAGGACTCAGAATTGTACAGAAGCAACACTTTGAGAATCAAAAAAAAAAATGTGTATAGCACATTAAGGCTTTAATGTGTTCCTATATTATAGGATGTAAGTTTGGAGCTTTTCAGCTTTTCCTGAAAGAGGGATTTCTTTCCAAATGTCAGTCCTTTTCATGAGATGAATGCTGAAAATCATGTTTGAAGGTGCTTCACAGTTCTGAATGGAGAGTAGCAACTTAAGATGGAAACGTCTATTCTGACCATACTATTTTTATTGGTCAAAATAAAAAATAACAAAAATAATGAATTTTTATAATGAAAACTTGCTTGCTCTTTTAGGACCACTTAAGAAAAACAAAGGAAATGAACATATAAAACTAGGTGACTAGTTATATTCAAAGTTGACACATATCTTATAATATTTTATTTTATTTTTAATTTTTATTTTTTTATTAATCAGTTTTATATTCAGCAAATACAGTCAGTTTGGTACCATTATTAGGCTTATCTGTGACCTACCCCCTCCCCTTGACTCCTCCTTGTTGAGGTATATGGGGCATGCATTGTGGAGTTAGCCCACAGATATGGGTAGGATAAATGTCTCTGCATATCATGACCCAACATGTGGCTCTGACATTCTTACTGCCCCGCAAAATTTCCCTGAGCCATGTTGGGTTCATTTTTGGTCTGCTTCAGTGATGAGGTGTTGGGGGCCTCTGGGTCTCTGGCTCTCTGATTTGGTAGGAGTTGATTTTTCTCTGTGTTGAACTCTTTCACACTTGTACCTGGTTGACCAGGAAAACAGCACCCTTGCTTGTGTTATATTTTTACTTATTAATTTAGTTGTGTGTTGGGTGGGGTGGTGGTGCAGGCCAGAGCCTCTGGTTTCTTAAAAAGAATGCCAAATACTTGCACCACTTTTTTGTTTCTGGCTTATATGGGTGGCTTAGGGGAAATTGAACTAAGCTCAGAAGAATTTGTTAGCAAGTTACTTTAATTGCTGAGCCATCTTCCCAGCTCCAATTTTTGATGCTAAGGAAATAACCAATTTTATGATTTTAATTTTCCAAAACCAATAGCAATTTGGAACATAGTATGTGGTCATTTGAATGTATGACCTCCATATATTCAGGTGTTTCTGATTAACAATCGAGTTTGTAACTTGAGTTAAAACAAGTGTGTGGAGCCCTGCTGTGGAAAAGGTATGTTGTGGTGGTGGATCTACTAGGCCCACCCTAAGGTATATAAAGAGCAGTTTTGAGCTCTGCTTGGATCTATGGAAATGAGCCAGCTTCTTCTGCCATTGATGGTATTTCCCTGGGATCTATAAGCCTGAAAGAAACCCTTTCCTCCAATAAGCTGCTCCTGGTTGGATGTTTGCCCCAGCAATGAGGGTCTGACTGCAACACAGTATATCTTGCGTAGAGGTATCCTTTGATAAACTTTTATTTTTAAAAAAAATTATAATCCCTACTCTACTAAATTGTAAGGGGAATTACCTCTTCAGACATATAAAAATTATTTTCTATCACTGGAGAAAATCAAGTTGCCTTTACAACATAAGTTGATATGTTAAACACTCTTAATTGCTATATTTTTTAGTCTAAATGAATAAAAGAATATGTGAGTGTGAGCGTGTATGGAGTGCTTAAACAGGATTCCAGCACAATCACCATGTGTTAATGAATACCACTTTAATGTTCTAAGGACAAAGAGGGAGCCTAGAAGTTAACAGAACAATTTAAGGGAAAATGGCCTTGAAGAAGTGTTTAGAGTATATATTGTGTTTGTGAACTGTGTTTTGTAACAGAGAAGTTGGGTCACAGATTATGGTTGTATTGGTTATATTCTTGCTGTATGTAACAGATTTCTTTTTTTTTTTTTTTTTGGTTTTTTTTGAGGTAGTGTCTCACTCTAGCCCAGGCTGACCTGTAATTAACTATGGAGTCTCAGGGTGGCCTCGAACTCACAGCGTTCCTCCTACCTCTGCCTCCCGAGTGCTGGGATTAAAGGCGTGCGCCACCACGCCCGGCTTGTAACAGATTTCTTAATGGTAGTTGATTAAAGGGGCATTGGTTCATATTTCTACAGATGGGGTTTCATCTATTACTTAAGGATCAAACCAAGGTGCTGGCTCAGTGGACAGCTGTCTAGAAGGTTTGTGAGGGTTCACCTTTCAAATTTACCCAGGCATTGGCTCCATCTAGTTGCAGCTGCTGGTCTGAAGTCCTCATTTGCTTGCTTTCTATTGGTCACAGATGTGCCTTCAACTCCATGATTCTCTCCATGGCCAAAGTGGCCCCACTGCAAATCCTTCTCATGTTGAACTATCTCTAATTGTCTTTTTAACCTTCTTCTCTGCTACCAGTCAGACAAATCTCTTTGCTATTAGAGGAACATGTGATGAGATCAAGAACACTTTTGTTTATAAGGTACACTGTGCACTGTAACATAGACATGATATCACGGTCACAGGTTCTGGCGCTGACAGGGGGTAAAATAAGTTTTGTCCATGTTTTTGTAATGTTGATGTGGGGTGTGGATGTCATATCAGTGTGTTTGCTGCTGTTGCTCTTCAGATTACTTCTTCTATTGCCTCAGAGCAAAGCCGTGGCTAGACGAGAAACAGGTACTCTCTGTGCTTCTTCCTGGCATTTACTTCGCAACTTCAAGCCTAGGAAAGGTGGAAGTTATTTGCTATAAAACAATGTGTTGTTCTCAAACAAATTTAGAGGGATTTCTCTTCATATGAGAGTCCCCATGGATGGAACTGGGCGTGTGAGGACAGGGGCCAGGTCTCATTTCCAGGCAGTGAAGCTGGGGAGCTGGTCAGGTCCTTGAGCTTGAACTGCTTCACAAACATAAGGGAGAGAAGATGAAAGCCTCCTGAAGGGTGTTTCTGACACAAGCCATGTCTGGCACAAACATTCTGAAGCATGATGGGTGGCTGCTAGTGGATCAGACAGTGTTTACAAAGAAGACTCTTCCATGCCAGCCAGAGTATAGAAAGTATTATATTGGCCAAATAGAACTATGAAAGCTAGTGAGATAACCAATTATTTGTTGGCTGCAGAAAGGTTTATGAATTCAGAAACCATTGACTTTGGTCTGTATTCTGCAATACTAGTCCTCACTTCCCTGTCCAGATGGAACCCTAAACCTTGTTCAGACTAAGTAAGTATGCATTATAACAACTAGTTTCACTTCCAGCCCCACAAATTATTTATTTTTTAAAAATATTAAAATTTACATAATCCACTCCTACCACCCTCCTTTCCTCCCCTTCCCCATTCCCTTTTGTTGAAGCCCCATTACTTTCCTACTATTGTCTCTTATTTGGGTGTCTTTTTCTTGTCCTCTGCCTTCATCCACAACCTGCTGATGAGCCTCATATTATTCAGGTCTTGTGCAGGTAAGAGCAGCTACTATGTGGTTATGAATACAATGACCCCTTTGTGTCTGGAAGACAGTATTCCAAAACACTCCTCCTTATCCTTTGGCTCTTACATTCTTTCTGCCACCTCTTCCACTATAGTTCCTGAGCCATTGGGGGTGATGTCTCGTTTAGTGCTGAACTCTCAACTGCTACTTCACAGCACTTTGTTGAGGTTTTGAAAAATTCCCTTCTTGCTCATACTGCTCATTTATTCTTCATCAATCAGGAGTCTGTGCTATTCCATCTTCGCTGCAGGAGCTGGACTGAAGAAGCTGCACATGTGGGGCTGAGGCAGGCTGCTCTCTTGGCTGCACGGGAGACCAGGGTACATAAACTTCTCTTGGAAATGGTAAGACTTGCCGCTTCCATTTTATTTTGCAAATAAAACATGTGAGTCAAGATGATATCAGTCTCACAGGGAGATGTATAGCTATTTAAAATATAGGTAACATGTACAACATGTTCCTCCCCATGAAAAAACTCACCCATTTCATTTCCTATTGCATTCTCTGCAGTGACTTTTATATTCCAAATTATAACTGTTATCTCTATTTTTTTTGTAAAATAAAATTCTTGTTTTCTAATTCATGATATCAATATTTATGCTTTCGACTTTTTTGCATGTGTGTATGTGTTTGGTGTATGTTTACATGTATGTGGAGACAGGAGATTGACATCACTTATCTTCCTTGATCATTATCCACCTTATTTATAGGGACATGGTCTCTCAGTTGAACTCAGAACTCACCAATCAAACTTTATTAGCTAGTCAGCTTGTCCCCTGGATCTCCCATTGCTGCCTCCTGCAGTGGCTTGGACTGTATGTGGCTGCCACGTCTAGCATTTATGTGGGTGCTCAGGATCCAAACTCAGATCTTGATGCTTGTGTGCATGCACTGTACCAACTGAGCTATCACCTTAGCACTTAGACTTTTTTTTGTTGTTTTACTATTTTGATGTATTTGAAAACATATGGAATAGATAATTTCTGGCTTATGCTAGTTTCTCTTTCTAGGACATTCTTGGATGCTCTCTTTTCCTGGAAGATGTCAATGACCTTATGCTGACTGGACCGAGATGCTGTTGCCAACTCAAAGAATGCAGCAACTGCATTGCATGTCTATCTGCATTCACAGCTTATTAAGTAAGCAGCATGAACATGGGCTCTATGAGATTTAGTCTGAGGAAATAAGACAGAGTGCATTGGTCCCTGTCGAGGTTAATGAGCTCATAACTTCTTCATTCCTTTTGTTTTACTTTGTTTATATTATCTTTGAAATCTTAATGATTCATATAATTGCACATACATTAAAATTAATTTCAACTCAGAAATCATGAGATTCATAATAACTCTACACATGTCTGATAGCAAGTCTGGTTTAAAAGGGAATGATTTCAGCTCTGAGACACAAGGCAATGATATGAAGAACCATAAAAATATAGATTTGAAATAAGAAATTGACTAATAATATAATCAAGGTCCAGAAGAATGCTGTCATATATATGCAATCACCACAATGAGTTTGAGGGTGTTTTTTAAAGTATCCTTGCTATTATCTTTCAATTGTCAAATTTTTCACATCTTGTATGACTTCTAACATTTTCTTTCCCATTGAGATGACTACCTGGATCAAATTAAGCAGCTGAAGAATGTTTCTAAAAATTAGGTGAAAGGAAATAATCTATATTTTTAGTTTCTTTAATGTGCAAAATTAAGTCACATTTACTTCCCTTATGAGGCAACACCAGAATCTGGGAGGCTTATATTTAGTATAAAATGAGAAAAGAAGTGGTAAGATTTTCTAAGTTCATTATGGGATTTAAAAAAAAAAAAACTATTTTATTTATTTATTTGACAGAGAGTGAGAGAAAAAAAAAGAAAGAGAAAGGGAGAGAGAGAGAGAGAGAGAGAACAGGCACAGCAGGGCTTCCAGCTGCTGTATACAAACTCTAGACACATATGCTATCTTGTGCATCTGGCTTATGTGGGTCCTGGGGAATCAAACTTGGCTCCTTTGGCTTGGCAGGCTAGCACCTTAACCACTAATCCATCCCCCCAGGCATCATTATAGGATTTCAAAATTTCATCATTTTTTTTCTCTGTGAGCATTGCTAGGGTCCAGGAAGTCTTGAGTAGCATTGGATCCCTGGTATATCACACAGAATGCTCAATCAAGGACACTCTTCTTGATTGTGCTTCCCCAAAGCACTCTGGATCCAACTCACTTCTCCTTTCTTGTCCTTACCTCCCATACTTGCCTCCTCTTTTCTTTTTCCTTGAAATTGCCATTTTTCTCTGATTGTTGAAAGGATATCTTTCTCTTGCTTTTGTCTGTGCAGCAAAGCAGTTGTAGGCATCAAACTACTTGTGTTCATGTGGTCTGTAATTTGCTCACATACTGAGTCCATCCAGCATGTTTCACATGTACAGTATATATGTGGGTTTTTCTCTTTTGTTTTTCCAACAAGGAACTGTTCCTTGTCATTTTATAAATATTTCTTATGGTTGTCCTGGATGAAATTATTCTAGAAATTGAATGCCACATGATTCCATACCAACGCTGATTTAAACAGCACGTCTTACTTTTGTTTGAGCTCTGATGAAGCGAGCCTGTCTGTCAGCAATCCAACAGAGATTCTGCTTTAGGTTTTATGATTCTTTTTGTTTTCAACAGCCTGCCTATGCCTGAAGTGATGGAATGTGAGAATGTAAGGAGTTTCCTGTTGCTTAAGTGTGTTGTTGTTGTCAGTTGTTAACCAATAGACTCCTTAGCATCTAGACTGTATAAACCAGCTAAACTTTGTACGTCTTAATAGAATTGCCTCAGTGCCGTGCCTTGTATTTTTTGTGTTCTGGCAGGCTGCAGTCATGATTAGTATAATATGATTTTTGTGGTTTTTGAAAATGACAGTTAATGGTGGTGCATTTATCAGACCCAAGGCTGGGTAAACAGGAGTATTTATCCAAGTGCACATTATCAGGAGCCCAGTGCTGCCAGTGACAAGGAAGTTTGAAGGGCATAATGAGGTTTATACTTCTGTACAAAATGTGTGGGGTAGATAAGATGTTGTTTTGGTGAGGTACCAGGAAAGTAAATTGCTGGATGACACAACCACTAGTAGGCATCAGGCCTGTACTGCAGGCTAGCACCTGGAGACAGGCTGTGGGTAGTATATTTTACAATCAGCAAAATTTCACACATGTTATGCATATGAAACGTAGTGTATCCTCCAGTTATGAATGAAGGCAATAAAGAACTATGTTGACAGAACCTGTGATCTTGTCATAATAGAAATCACAATTTTTTTGGGGGGGGGTCACATCACAATTCTTTCAGATATTTCAAAATGTTATTTACACTCTATACTACTCCAAAATCATAGATGCTGATAGCTAGATATACTGCCACTTCATGAGGTAATGCACTGTGTGAGAAGCACATGTTATTTTATGATAATCATACTTTTGATACTTGTGTTTCATTGATTTTCTTTATAGGACCATTTATTTCATGCTATCAGAAGCACTGTTTGGTCCACAGTAGGACATAAGCCTCTTCTCTCATAGATACTCTGGTTCTTGCCACAAGATTTCTATTCCCCACTTCTTTTCTTCTTTCATTTTTTTTCATTTTAGCATACAATTTTATTTTATATTTTTTAAGATTTTATTTTGTACATAATATAACACGTTATATACTATCCCCTTCCCTCCACCTTTGAGGACTGTTTAGTAGCTAACAATATCTTTGACTTTTTCTAATACCCTATTTTTTGTAACAATGGATTCATTAGAAACATGCAACACATGATGCACTTCTACAATGAAAGCAACAGCTGCCTATAAACAAACATGGTTGTTGAGCTATGTTAGAACATTATTGAAGCTATCATAGTTATGACATCAACTGAAATATATTGTTTTCTCACTATATTGATAGCTGCTCTGAAGCAACAGCTGCTTGTCCCAGAGTAATTACAGATATTGTTTCAGTATATGATGTCAGAACATAATTTTGTGTTATCATGGACATGATACAACCATTGGAACTAAGCAGATACCATCAGTTTTAAGATAACATATGTTTCTCTTCTTCCTTTTTGGGTTGTTTATTTATTAACTTCAATAATGGCTTGAAATGAATGACTTGAAAGTTATCAAGAAAAATAGAAAAGCTCATAGGCAAGCAAATAATGCTTGTTCTAGTGCAAAAAGATATAAATATTCCCACCTCTATAGCATAATCTTGACAATTCAAAAAATTTTATTGTACTTATAAACTTCAAAAAGCCTAAAATACTACATATTTATTTACTATATGTATTATTTGCTGTCTGTCTTCACAGAGTAAAGTATAAGCAATTTGAGGGCAGATATGTTATTAACTGACAGATACTAATAAGCTAATATGATGATTTGCACAGTAAAAATTTATTTAATAAATGAGTGACTAAAAATATAATAAGGCACAAAATATATAACACATATAGCATGTGTTTTTATTTTGTGCGTGGTATGTGTGTATAGTGCAGGCATGTGTATGCTACACGTGCACACGCGTGGAAGACAGAAAATATTAGGCATCTTCTCTATCATACTTCCACTTTGTTTCTTTGAGGCAGAGTCTCTCACTGAACTTGGAACTGTTGTTTTTCAGCTTCCCTGACCAGTGATCACCAGTGATTCTCCTTTCTCCCCACACTCAGGTGCTAGGGATCAAACTTGAGTCTGAATGCTTGCATGTCAAACACTCCTACCCACTGAACTATTTCCTCATTCCTGAGTATGTGTTTTATGATCAACTCTTGTCTCCTCTTGTCTCAAATTTATCTTTTTTTTAAAAAATTACCATTTTTAAAAACAAAAACATTTATTAATTTATTAATTAGTGTGTATGTGTATACGTGTGCCATAGTACATGTGTGTGGAGGTCAGAGGATAGCTTCAAGGTATCTGTACACTACCTTCTGTGAAGCAGGGTCGCTTCCTGCAGCAAATCAGTTCCCAGACTGCAAAGGAGTGTCAGACTAGATGACCCTAGAGCTTTAGATTCTCCTGATTCTGCCTCCTACTGGCTTCGAAGTTTGGGATCAAAGAAACAATTTTTGTGATCACAGGTTCATGTGCCACTTTGTATTTGGCTTTATGTGGGTGCTGAGAAATTGAGCCTGCGTCAGCAGACTTTGCAAGTGCTTTGCTTTTAACTTCTGAACCATCTCTCCCGAGCACCTCAAATTTAGCTTTAAGTCTCCTATGGCCAGTTATGTCCTTGTAGTTAAACATGACTTCCTAGATGCTTTTGAATAACTATTATTGTTCATTATAAACTTTAAATTTAAGGTGCTTTATCATTCTGTTCATCATGGCTGAGAAACAAGGCAACATAGGGAGTTTCCTATGAGTGTATTGAGATCTAATCACTAGTAGTTATAGAAGCCATGTACCTATACTAATAGTTTTGTGAAATTACTAAGATGTTAATATTGATATCTGTTTCTAGACACCCACATAGGTATTAAAGCTAAGAAAAAGAGGAATAGTGAGGAAGGGCTACTCAACAAGTAAGTTGAGGGTCAGTAAGAAAGGAAGAAAGAACGGAAGAAAGAGAGAGAGAAAGGAAAACCAATACAGGGGGCAAGGGTCTTATGGAGGATAGTAAGAATGGAGGAGGTGGGAGGATTACACAAAACTAATGAATGACAACAGGAACCAATACCATAGGAATCTTCTCCTGGAAGCATTCTACAAGACAAGACCCTCAATAAGAGAGGGAGTAGCCCAGAAATAAGTGCCACATAGAAGGTAATGACAGCTTAACCCTTAAACCATGGGCTATGGCTGGTAAATCCAAGGACCAGAATTAGGTTACCCTTGACAGTAAGCTATTTGTTAGGGAGACACATGCAGTCCCCAAATAATGCAGGTCATTGAGAAAGCAGTTGGTTATCTGCTAGAGCTAAAATGTAAGGCCCTATTGCTGAAGCCACCACAGGCTGTAGTCATAGAACATTGAGAGACCATGCTAGAGGTGAGAGAGAAACCAAGTTCCCTCCTGGCTAGTTCTTATAATGCTGGAAAGTACTATGGGAGCTTCGGGGAGGGGCCAGGTAATGGTTGTCAACAGCTTGAATAGCAGGAGATCCTGCAATTCAAGAAATCAACAAGCTGGGTAGAAAGTACACATCTGTGCAATAGTGCCACACAGCCTATGTGGGTAACCAACTATTCTCGAATAAGACATGAGACCTGCCCAATGTGAGAAAACTCACATCTGATACTAGTAAGAAAGTCCATAATCCCATGGGTAGGAAACTCATAGATTTCCAGGAAAACCTCCAGTGCTCTTTGGCTAAGAACAGTGTGTATACACATCAAAATGTCATTCAAATAACTATGTTTATCTCCTTTAATCAAAGCTGCTCTCATTTTGGTTGGAGAAATCTGTTTCATCTTACAGATGGTGGAGACTACTGGAGAGATACAGGATACATCAATACAGGAAAAAAAAAAAAAGAAAGAAAGCCTACTACCTGCCACAAGAGAGGTCACCTCATCTCTACCACATCTGACAGGAGCCATTGAAGAGGAGGTGGTGACAGGAGTACTTCTGTCACTGATAGCTTGAGACCTAGTTCCAGGGAAAGGGTGACAGACACTGTGTATTGCAAACATCATCAAGAAATCCAGATGCTATAGAAAATTAAACAATAAATCAGATTTCTAACATGCCTACCAAGGCTCTAGGAACATTGTGGAAGAAGGGGCAGGAAGATTATAAGAGACACAGGATGGGTATGTAACCTGAGGCATGGTTCTCCACCCCAGGTACTGACTGAAGCCTCCAGGACCCCACAGTGAATACTAATAACCCCACCAGAGAAGACCCTCACTGGAATGGGAGCAAGGGAAGTAGATATAAGAATATAATCATTGAAATAATAATAAAACAATTAAAAGCAAAATGTTACTAGCATCTGAACAAAGGACTAATTCTGAGAGATTAGCATCAGAATAGTTGAATGGAGATTATCAGAAACTATTGAAAATCATGCATTGGATTCTAGTGTTTAGTTAAGTAACAGTATAGAAAGGAATTTTGTGAAATGGAGTTTTGTCTTTGTCTTGCATGAATAATGGCTGGAAATTATTTTCTTTTACTTGGATACTTCAATGACATTTGAATTATTTAAATTCCAATCCTAATCTTAAACTTCAATTTAAAAATTCATTTTCTGAACAAAGAATGTTTCCTTGTGTTGAAGAAATGAAAAAGAGAGATTTTTAAAACAGGCTAACCAAAAGGCTTATAGGATTGTTTATTGCCTGGCACAGATGTCATTTTAAATGAAATATGGGCCAAATAATCATGAAATCTAAATCTATGTACTCACTCCCAGATACTTTGAGAGCAGTCACTAATTACCACCCTGCAGAAAAGGCATGTGTTCTCCTCAGACTGTAGAACCATATGAGCTTCATTGGGTTATTTGAAAAATCTTTATTCTTAGTAAGGAGATAAAAATAAAGTATGGCCCTTTCCTCATGGTGATAAAACAAATAGCTGAGAAGCAGAGTGTTTAGACAAGTGCCATTAGTTATATTATTAATAAATCCAAAAGCATAGTTAAGTGGATTCAGCAGCAAAAAAGAATTGAATGTGGCAAAGGGAAAAAATGTGTGTCCTGACATGCCCACTTTTCTTTTTGCCTGTATGCCATTAGTGATAAAGAAAATGAATGACTGAAGGGGCAAAAGAAATATCTTTGATGCAGTTGAAGTCTGACCACTGGGAAAGGCATTTTAGAAATATGATGAAGGGAGTGAGGTGGTGAGCAGCTTTGAGGTCACTGCTTGGATCCTCCTGTCTTAGATTGCACTTAACTCATTTAATCCTAAAAATAACCCTGCGAAATCAGTATGATTATCATCTGCATTTCCTGTCTGAGAATGCAATGTTCTGATGCAAGAAATTGAATTAAGTTCATTTGGTTAGTACATAGGGCTTGAATCCAAATTTTTTGATTGCAAATCCCATGTATTTTCTGTTCATTAACAGCTTGCAATTTCAAGCATCTGGGATAAAAACCATCCTTAGACAACTTAAAAGAATAGCTTTGTTCTCCATGATTCAGGACCTTAAATATCCTCAGATTTCATTCCCTTTTTTGCTACATGTTGTTGGACATCTGAGACGATTACTTAACTGATTTGAGCTTAAATATGGATCTCCCAGATCTTAAGGGTTTCAGAGTATAGTAACTTTAATGGGCAAACAAGCAACAGGAGAATATTTGGGATAAAGTCAACACCATAGATGAGTTAGGCACACTACAGAGTGGCTTATATTTCTCTGAAACCTATAATCACCATATGGATTCTACATTGAGATTCTTCTTTTAGCCACTTATCTCTGGATCACTGATAGCACATGTAATTTCCTGTATATCCATGCTCAATTCTGATACATCCCAGTCTTCCTCAAGTCTGTTTTGGTGTCTCAGTCTGCATTGGCCTGGTTATCTTCTCTATTTCTGCTTACAGGCTGTGCTTGCTTATGAGAGCTCTGGGCACCTCAAGTGTTTGGGGAATATCTGTGTGTCTCTTGCATCGACTATTGATTGTGATTTGAGACAGGAAAAGGATTTCCTTGCTTGACTGGAAAACTTTTGCCCATTACCTGGAACTAATACCAGGCTTGGCCTTGTAGCCTCTGTTCAAAGTCTTGCCACATGTTTTGCTGTCCCAAGGGGCTTCTTTGAGGAGACACTTAATAATTATACCAGGATAACGAGTATGAACTGGCATTGTCTCCATAAAACCAGGACATATGGCAACCTTATTAATAAATGATTCTTCAATGAATAAATATAAATGATATCCTTTCCTCCCTGTTTATTTTCTATGACTGAATTCAGGAACTCTACTGTACTAGGGGCCTGCACATAGATAACCAATCTCTCAGTTTACCCATTTTGCATCTTCCTACTGGAGGAGAGCAAGGACAAATTCAAAGTATTGTGACTGTCAACTTTATACAAACACATAACAGGGAATTCTAGTAACTACATGGAACAGGACTGTAAAAGATCATATTTTGAAACACTTTCCCTCATTGGAATTTGTGTGGGACTACCTCCTTGGCTTTGAACAAAAGGCTGATGATGTTTAGTTAGAAAACACACTGCAGGATTTGTCCTCCAGATAAGCGCCTGCATCTCTGTGAATAATATATTTTCTAAGCTAGTGTATTCTTTGTATTGTTATGTAATTCAATTATAAAAGGCAAAAGGCCAGCAACAAATGTATAACTCCATACTCCTGATGTGTTCAGATATGAAAATCTTTAGGCTAGACGACAGCCATGCTCTCCCCTCCTCTGGTTGGAAGCTGTGATGGAATTGTATTTTTATGCAAATAAAAAGACATTAGCTTTGGAAAAGATAGGCAATGAATCCCTTCTGGGGTTCCAGGAAGTCTGTTGAATTCAAATGCATTTTGGGTACCATAAATGATAGAAGATGAACTATGTTCGAGAGAATAGCTCTAAAATTCTATCAACTTGCTGTCAACCACCACCACAGCCCTTTATATCACATTCAAAATATTAACCTTCCTGAATTTCTAGACTTGTTTGAGAATTAAACATTTCTTGGAAGCAGAAGTTTAATCAAAGAGAAGTGCATCATCTTCACGCAGACTGTGCCTGATTTCTATAGTGCCCAATGTCTTTTAACAAGAGATGGATATTTTGGTGCTGTTATTGAATATGATGCTCAAAATGTATCAACAATCTCAGTGCATATGTAAATAGATATAGTTTTGAAAATTAAATCCACATATTCTATGACATTAGATATTTTGGGAATCCTTTCTCTTTTTTACAATTAAAATACAAATAGGGATTATTGATTATTATGCAGTTTTGTATTTGATATTGCTATTAAGGTTTTAAGAAGGGGCATGTGTTAATGTACTTTTAGACTGGCTATATCCATACTGCTATACATTTGAGAGTTAACATATAATAGCTATAATATCTTATATTAATCATTTGAGGCTTCTGTGTTATTAAATATATACTTTTGCTGGGCATGGTGGTGCACACCTTTAATCCCAGCACTTGGGAGGCAAAGGTAGGAGGATTGCCGTGAGTTTGAGGCCACTCTGAGACTACATAGTGAATTCCAGGTCAGCCTGGGATAGAGTGAGACTCTACCTCAAAAAAAATAAATAAATAAAAAATAAACATATGCTTTTAATCCCATTTGTAAGGCATCTTAATGATGTGATGACAAGTAATTTATAAGTATCCAGATTGAAATGTCACAATTAACCCTCTTTATGAACATGCTAAAAATGGAAAATAGGAAATTGGACATGTGACATATATATTAAGAGGAGAAATAGAAAATGTCACACCATTTCAAGAAACAAAAAATAAAAATTAGAATTAAAAAAAAATATATATATATATATATATATTTTTCAAAGTGCTTTAACTTTTATTATGCTTGTGAGGATACACTGATCAGAAGTGGGTGTGACATGCAGAATTCAGTACAAAGCAGAGAGGGAAAAAAAAAATACATCTCAGGGAATATATATTAGGGCTGGAGAGATGGCTTAGCAGTTGCGCGCTTGCCTATGAAGCCTAAGGACCCCAGTTCGAGGCTCTGTTCCCCAAGACCCACGTTTTCCAGATGCACAAGGGGGCGCCTGTGTCTAGAGTTCATTTGCAGTGGCTGGAAGCCCTGGCACGCCCACTCTCTCTCTCTCCCTCTGTCTTTCTCTCTGTGTCTCTTGCTCTCAAATAAATAAATAAAAAATATTAAAATCTGTATAGATATATATATTAGCAGTGGTTTGCCTGGAAGTGGATGAGAAATGGATGGGGTTTATATTAACAAACACATTTCCAGTAGATTGGATTGGAAATGATGAGTACCTGAGCTGCAGTGGGGAGCAGAGTAAGTCAAGCCTGACTTCAAAGCTCCCAGCTCAGTGGTTGTGGGATATTCTGTAAAGGACATAGGAGGAAGAGTACAGGAGTTCACAGGGCTAGGGAAATAAGGTTCTCATGGTAAAGAAAATCAAATGACATTCATGTAGAAATAGTATCTCTAAGAGTGGCTTTCAAGTTGAATTTCATGGAAAGAGAGGCAACAGTAGCAGTAGAGAATATTAAGAATGTGAACATCGTTGGAGAAAATAAACTGGAAATGAACAGTCATGGGAAAGGTGTTTACCATGTTTCCCTGCGGAGAACCTGGGCATAATTAGATTCAAAATGGCCTAAAGGAAAGCTACATACATTTCCAAGTGGATATTACCTTAAAAACAAAGGGATAGTTTTTATCAGTGCAGCAATTATGCATACATGCATAATTATTGGCTCTTCTGAGTCTTGTTTAGGAGTTATATGAAAATGCATATTTCTCTTTTGGTCACTTTGCAGAATGATACATAACTCTTTTTAGTTGACCACAGCAGGAAATTTTATTTCTCAGTATAGCAATGAGAAGATAAATATAATACTTTTATTTGACTCCTAAAAGAATAGCAGTCTTTATTAATATGCCCTTTATTCAGGTGATAAAAATGAAAGTTTGAAGTATTAGGTAATAGTTCAGAATTACACAGCAAGTAGATGTGGAAGCTGGGATTCAAATTTAAGAACTCTGCCTCTAGATTTGGTAATCCTCACTAATTATTATACTCATAAAACAATTATATCAAAGAATAGGCATTTATATCAGGGCTAAATCTTCCCCCCCAAAATTAGAAGCAATGTTCCCTAATTTGGACGGGATGCCTCTATTATGCAAAAAGTTATCATTTATGATTTGGTTTAAGAAATTATCTAGAGAGGGAAAAGGTCATTTCTAAATAGAGTAACAGGGTGTTAGCATTTCCGTAGAAATAGCTATAAATCTTAGTTTATTATATCATGTTTCAGACAGAGAAAATCCATTTTTATGTTTTCATGTCAATCACATACAATGCATATATCTAACAGAGACACTGAGTGCTATATATTCAAGTGGTAAGTAAATTCAGTGCTCTTGTATGACAAGTGTTTCTGCTATGTACTTTCAAAGCTAAGTAGAAACTGGGGGACTATTTCTCTTTTTCCTACTTATCCTTATAGAAAGTCTTAAAAGAGGGATTGTGTTACTCTATTAAAGGATAATAGGTCAAGAACAGAGAAAGCTCAATGCCAAGCAGGTGTTATGGTGGAAGTCAGTATGAGCCCTCCCTACCCATAGCTCACCAGAAGTTTCCTACCCCAAACACTACTACTGAGGGAATCCAGATTATAAATTCTATCCACTTAATCTTTTTTCACATTTCTCTAAAGCTTCTTAAGTTAACAGCTGATAACTCATGCCTCCTTGTTTATGACAACTATTTTATTAATGGTGGAGTGACTTTGAATTTAATCTATTGGTGACATTCTGTTAAAAAAATCACCTTGTCATCTTCCTGCAGGGACATTCCAATATATTTTTAAGTTGTTTCAAACCTCTTTTGTCTTCTCTCTCTCTCACACACATACACATGCACCCATCCCTTTATATACACACATTTATTTATAGTCTCAAATATATTTTATTAATTTTTAACATCTTATGAACCAATGTTAAAACCATAGCATATTCACTCTGATGGTAGTTCTTTGACATTCTTCAAACTCTAAGCTAAAAGGCAAGATATCTGTCCACCTGTCTTTAGTGCCTAATGTGTAGTGTGCAGAAGCAATAGGAAAATGAATATCCATATTAAACCAGGATATAGGGGACTCTCTGGCAGATATTGTTCTAAAATAGTTATCAAACCACTCACAGTCAAATTATTAGGCATGCTTGAAATGGTAGGAAGATATTTTTTCTTGGTGGAGTCATTTTGCTACCTCTGCCCCTAGAATGACTCCTGTGGTCATTGGTTTTGCCACCTGGAATGCTATCATCTTTGCCACAGTGGGAGAAGGAGTTGGAGACTGTGCTCTTGTGTACATTTCCCAGCTTGTACCAATCAGCTTCTTGTTGGATTGTGCAATGGTTACTTTAGAGGTGAAGGAAATTGTTCTCCAAAGATATTAGATCCCAATCTCTAGAGCCAATGAATGTTACCTTTATAAGGAAAAATGGTCTTTGCAGATGTGACTGGGAACATTTGTCTATCATCCTGCATTATTTGGGTAGGCTCTAAATCTAACCTCAAATATCCTTATGAGAGACAGAAGGAGATGGCACAAAGAAGATGTGAGTAGGTGGTGTAAAGATGAGGGCAGAGTTCAAGTGATGCACCCAAAGCCCAAGCATATCAAGGAGAGTTGGTAATCTCCAGAGAGGGAGAGAGAGGCACGGAATGGCTTTTCCTTCACAGGCCCCCTAAGAAAGCAATGCTGGATGACCTGGGGGGGGGTTTCACTATGGAACTGTGAGAGAATAAAAGTTCATTGTTTTAAATTACTGAGTCTGTAGTATATATAGCTGGCCTTCTTATCTGCAAGATCCACATCCATGGGTTCAACCTGCCCCGGCCAGCGGGGAGTTGAACAAGGACCCGAGGAGAAGTTAACCTGAGTAGGAAAAGGCAAACAGACACAAGAAGGAGACCATGCTAGGTATTTGTCAAGGCCTTGAGAGTTTATTTTTTCCATGCAGGTTTATATAGGGTTGTAGGGGGAAGGGGACGTACTCAGGGCAAGGAGTTGTAGGGGGGAGGGGACGTGGTTAGGGCAAAGATCACAGAGTTACTGGTTAAACCACAATGCCTTTGTTTCTTCATCAGCTACCAGCAGGGTGGGGGAGTGTTTAGCCAGGTGTATGATCCCATTGTTTCTGGTAGTTGAATATTAGGTGAAGAAGTAGAAACTTAACTTGCTATATGGCAGTCTTTGTTTCTGGTAGTTGAGTATTAGGTGAGGAAGTAGAAACTTAACTTGCTATATGGCAGTTTCTGTTAACATGGCCAAGGTTTGGTTCATAGCTCCCAACAAAACCAACCAAAGATAAAAAGTATGTTTAAAAGTTTGCTTGGACAGAACATGTACAGGCTTTGTATTGCCATCATTCCACAAACACAGTGCAAGTTACTCACATTGTATTTACATTTCCCTTTACATTATAAATAGTATAGAACTGTATATTAGAGATGATACATAGAGGCTGTGCTTGTGCTAGGCCAATATTACATATTTTATGCAGGGTACTTGAGCTTATATAGATTTTAGTAACCTTGGATTTAGCCATCCAAGGAGTTCTAGGAACCAATCACCCTGGAATACTGAAGGATGGTTGAGATTTGTCATAGCTGTCACAGAAAACACATGCACTTGGGTTGGGTTGGCATTCATTTTGCAATACTGTTCCTTTAAAAATATGGTAAACTAGCTGGGTGTGGTGGCATATGCCTTCAATTTCAGCATTCAGGAGGTAGACATAGTAGGATCGCCATGAGTTTGAGGCCACCCTGTGATGACACAGTGAATTCCAGGTCAGCCTGAGCTAGAGTGAGATCCTACCACAAAACCCTAGACATACATACATACACACACACACACACACACACACACACACACACACACACACATATATATATTGTAAGTTTCAGGACTCTTTGTGGCCAGGCCTTCTATGTGAAAATAACTACACACAAAGATCTCTTTTGGTCATGGTTCTTAAACCTGTCAAATTTCCTATTTGTTTGCCAGTTTATGCTCACTCATTCTTTCTTTCTTTTAATTTAGTCTTAGCTATTCTGAAATCACCTGAAAGGACAAATTCAATCTTATTTTTGCTGCTGGGCTCATTTTGGGCAACAGTCTTATTTCTAACTATTTGCTGAGGAATACAAAAGCATTCAATTTTCCCAATGCTGCAAACTCTTCTATTTCTGATTTTTCATCTATCTTTGATTACAGACTTCAGGTAAAATCTTTTAGCAGATTTCCCTTTCCAATTATTGTTTGCCAACTGGAAAATTATTACTTGAGTTCAGATTTCTCACCTATCGTCCTATCATAGAAGGAACAAAAGCACATGACAATGTTCTGACTTTCCTCAGCTTCCAGAAATGTAGACTTAGACTTAGGACCCTATAGTCCACCTTCCATAGTATAACAGAATCAGCAGCTTCTCAACCCAATTTCATACTATCAGAGCTAATTTGTATTTTGTAAGTTTGTAATTTCATTGGAATGCAGATTAAACACAGGAAACTCCAGATATAGTAGCATAAATAAGAAACATATTTCTTAGAGCAGTTTAAAGGTAAATGGGATAGAAGTAGTTGTATATCTCTACAATCACTAACATCCTCCCTGGTTTCAGAAATTCTAGTATCGCCATGTTTTGGTAGAGTATGTCTAGAACAAGTGTCTTCAATGAGTACTGCCTGAATATGGCCAATGGAAGTGCCATATTCATATTACTTCATATATGTGTGTGTGTGTGTACATGTGTATATATGTGTATATATTTATATACATATATATGTGTATATATATATGTGTGTATATATATATATATATATATATATATATATATATATATATATATATATATATATCATATATATGTACCTAGCACAACCTGAAATAGAATCTGTAAGTGGGTGGCCACATGTCCTACTCCATCCATTCTGGAGTTTCTTATTAGGCCTCAAGGAACAAGGATGACCAGATAACATCAGCCAACTTCCATTGCTGTCTTTGCTCAGTGAATTCATCTGACATCCTTAACAAGAGAAAGAGCAGACAAACTGTGAAACAAAAACAGATAGCACTGAGAGATTCACTGGACATAATGTACAAGAGTCGCGGCATAGTCTAGGAGAAGCACTACTGCACGTTCAGACATAAAAGAAATGGTAACCACGGTCATTTCTTGCAGGTCATGCGTGGTCCCACTGGTCAGTTTGTAAGTGTGCTATCAAAACCTGTGAAATACCCCTCATCCCAATACCAGCTTAATATTGTCTGACCTCCAGTGGAAATTTTATGAATATGTTTCTGCAACCATTTTGGCTTCATTCTATGGAAGGAATAGAGAGGGGCAAGGAAAAGTAGAAGGGCAAGGAAAAATCAATCAAGTTGCTAAACACAATGCTTATGCCCCTCAAATTTATCTTGATATTTTTTTTCATCAGAGACTACTGAGATTACATGGTACTTTATAAGTGTGTAATTTACCTTTAAACATAATATCATAGTACATAGTTAGAAAGACAAGGAATCTTTTTTACAACAATCAATTGTTACATTATTTGGGCAAATATGTCTTTTTTTCTTAAAGAAGGCTATAGTTGGGGCTGAGGAGATGGCTCAGTAGTTAAAGGCACTTGCTTGCAAAACCTGCTGGCCCATGTTCAACTTAAATGCTAATCAGCCAAGCCAGATACAAAAAGTAGTCAAAGTAGTTGATGTTTATTTGCAGCAGCAAGAGATCCTGGCACATCCATGTGTATACAAACATACACACACAAACAAATATTTTAAAACAGGCTATAATTATGTGTAGTATAAATTTTATATTTCCATAAAACATGGATACATGATTATTTGATTGATGTATATTTTAACTATTTTTCTGGCTTTGGAAATTACTGAAGTATATAAAGAAGTAATTATTTTTATAGGAGAACTTGCATATTTATTTTCATTAGTGAATATATCAAACTCTTTACAAGAACAAAGCTTTCATGAATGCAAATTATTTGTTAAATATATGATAAAAGAGACATTACTAATAACATTAAACTTTGCATATTTATGAACATAAGTATATACACAGGCTTGTATTTGCTTTGATATAATGAAAATTTACACAGAATTTGCTGTTTGGATTATGATCTAAACATTTTTCTAAGCATTTGTTAAATCCTTGAGTGACACACTGGATAACGTTGTGTAAATTGACTGTAATTTTTCATATCTAATGATGGTTAATAGTTCAGAAAACAAGCTCAGAATTCACACTCATAATGGGGATGTGCTACTGTCTAATCACTTAGAAATAATTATGATTTTGAAATTATAATGATTAAATGTGTATAATTAACAAAACTGAACTTTGAGTAAAAAGAAAATGTATTTGCATATAAGAGAAATATGCAATATACATTTATTTTAATTTACATGTATTTAATATTTATAGGCAACAAAATCTTTTGATACTTATACATAGTAAAATGGTCACTATTGTCAAGAAAATACACATATCTATCATCTTGCAGCCATGCTCAAGCTTTGTGGTAAGAACACATAAAATCAATTTTCTTATCAAATTTTCTATATGCAATATTATTATTATAGTCTTCATGTTGTGCCTGAGAGATCTAGGCTTATTCAACCTATATATCTGCACTTGATCTTTGCTGTCCACTATTTTTCAGCATCCTGGCACCCTGCCATGGTAACTACTGTTATACTAAAATCCAACCTAATGGAAATGTTTCCTGAGTCTAGAAGAAATATCTGAAAAGCCATAACCAACCAAACACAAGGCATAATATAACACTTGCTATAAGAATATAATGAATAAACTTCTACTGTGGTTAGACTCACTTTCTTGGGGCTATGTTTTAATTAAAATATTTCATGAGATACAGTGAAGCACTGAAAATCTATTTGGCTTTATATTCTCCATGTTAAAATGGTGTGCTGATTTTTGTGTCAAATTCCTGCACACAGGTATTTGAACTTATTTTGTATATGATTAAAGGAAGGAAGAAGCTGAGTTCAGGATAAATATTCATATTTCAGACTTGATCCCAAGGTTAGTCATATACATAAGGGAAATATCATAGATGAAATATTTGTATTGGTAACATTGTTCTTTATAAGTGAGTTCTTGAACTTCTCCTTGATTCTTTGAGTTCCACTCTTTCTTGCATTTAATTTATACTAATGTAATTTTTTTTTGAGGTAGGGTCTCACTCTAGCCTAGGCTGACCTGGAATTGACTATGTGTTCTCAGGGTGGCCTCAAACTCATGGTGATTCTCCTACCTCTGCATCCCAAGTGCTGGGACTAAAGGCATGCACCACTGTACCTGGCACAAATACAATTTTTTGATTTATTATAAATTAATATATCTGTATTTCTAGCATGTTCCTTTTGAAAATAAATTATAAAATTTAGAAAAAGATAGATATTTGGTACACATTTCCTGTAGCTTATGTGTTGTAATTTTCTTTTGAAACTTTTCCCTAAGCATTCAAGCCAGAGAAAGGAAGAAAGGTTATACAAATAGTAAAGTTAAGAGAAAAATCATTCCCTTTTAAAAAATGATATGATTTTATACATAGGTCACAAAGGCACTTAGAGATAGAAACACTTCCCCTATTCATAGCCTAATTAATACTGTTAAAATGGCCATATAGCTAAATGAAATATACAGATTCCATGAAACCCCTATAAAAATACCAATGGCATTCTTCACAGTACTAGAAAAAAAAGTAAAATTTATGTGGAAGCACAAAAGACTCCAAACAGCCAAAGAAATCCTGAGTGGGATAAAAGTGGTGTTGGGGGACATAACAATTCCTAACTTCAAAGTATACTACAGAACCATATAACAAAAGACAGTTTGGTCTAGGTATGAAAACAGACATATAAACCAATGACATTGTGTAGAGGACTCCCAAGATAAGCCAAAATATCTATGGACATCTGATTCTAAATAAAGGTTCTAAAAACATATTTTGGAGAAAAAAAATGTGCTGGAGAAAACTAGGTATTTGCATATATAGGAGTGAAAGTAGATAATTATCTCTCTTATATCAAAATCAACTCATAATGGATCAAATACCTTAAAGACTGTGAACTTTGAAAGTACTAAAGGAAGGGCTTGAGAGATGGCTCAGTGATTCAGGTGCTTGCCTGTGAAGCATAAGGACCCGTATTTGACTCCCAGGGTCCCATGTAAGCCAGATGCACAAGGTGACATAAGTACATGCTTGTGCACAAAGTGGTGTACATGTCTGGAGATCGATTCTTCTCTTTCATTAAAAAAAAATTAAAAATACCAAAAGAAAGTACTAGAAGAAAACACAGAGAGAACACTTTAAGAAATAGGTGTTTGCATTGACTTCCTGAATAAGACTCTTACAGGTCAGGAAATAAAATAAAATTGATAATTGGGATTATATCAAATTTTTTTAAAAGTCTATACAACAATGAAAACAACAGAGTGAAAAAACCTACTAACTTACATACCGTGAGAAAATGATACCTATGCATGTGACAGAGAATTTCAAAATACGTAAAGAATTTAAAGTGTGAACAACAGAACAATAGGGAACACAATCAATACATGGGCAGATGATTTAAAAAGGTCCTTATCAAAAGATAAATGACAAATAGAAAACTGAAAAATGTTCAATATTGTTAGCCATCATAGAAAAGCTAATAAAAACAACATTGAAAATGACACATTGAAATTTGTATAAAAATGGTTGAACTTGTAAAAGATCATTCTAAGTGAACTCACACAATCACAGAATGAGCTCCTCATCTGCAGTTCCAAACCTGGATCAGTCTGAGTTGCATGACATAACTAAATAGCATCTTGAGGCTTGGGTAATAGGGAGGCTAGGGCTTTCAGGAAGAGAAAGGGTGGTGTGTGTGTGGGGGGGGGGGACACAAAACTGAACCAAAATTGAACTGGTACCATAGAATCCTACATTCTGGAAGCCAGACTGAAAGGTGGAACCTCCAGAGGATCTTAAGGGGAGCACTTGAATAGAAGGGCTCTGGAGAGGGTAAGATGAAACCTAACCTCAAATTTATCCTGTTTCTCTTTCTTCTCTGTCTTTTTCTTTTTTCTTTTCCCTTGGCACTAACCTATAATTTCCTGAACTAGGATGTGGTCTACATCCACACTGAGCTATTGATCAGAGAGACCTGTTAGATCTCCTTAAACAAACAAGACAGACACTTCTGTCAGAGCACTTGATTACCCACAAAAGGTTAATGGTAAGACCCTTCTGCTGAAGCTATTGGCAAGGACCATGAAAAGAACGGGTTGGAATTCAGAGGATAGCCAGTCCCCAGACAATTAGCCCATCTAGTGCTGGAAGGTTGGGGAGTGGCTAACATCTGTCCAAGCAACTCAAAGTCTAAGCAAAGCAAACAACCTGACCTGAGGCTCACACAAATCCAATAGTGGCACATAGCTATGGTGGGTAACCAACTGCTCTTGGATTAGCTACCAGATCCACAGTGGAAAGTAAATCATATCTGATAGCAGACATACATACACACATAAAATATAAAATATAATATATAATATAGATAATATATATTATATATATTATTTGTATATATGTATGTATGTATGTATGTATGTATGTATGTATGTATGTATGTATGTATATATATGAATGAGTGAGAGATGCCAGGGCTGTCAGTCAGTACAAATAAATTTTAGACATCTGGCTTATGTGGGTCCTAGAGAAATTGAACCTGGATCCTTTGGCTTTGCAGGTAAGTACTATAACCACTAAGCTGTCTCTCCAGCCTGAGAATATTTGTGTTTAGAAATGAGACAGAAATTAATTAATCCTCCAATGAATATAAATTCAAGTAAATTAATAAAAAATATATTTAAATCAGTTTATTTTGTTATTGTTCAAAAATGTAAGATATGAGCCTTTTTTGAGGTACTTTGTTTACAAAACAATTAGGTATATATGCTATGCAAAATTCATTAACAGCCTACATATCTTCAACTTTACACTTAGGGCAGCAAGAGATTCATTATGAATTTTGCCTTTTCCCAGTAGAGAGTTTAGGACACATGCTACCAAATCTATGAATGATGGGCATAAAAGAAAATGTACAATACAGGCAGTTTGGTACCATTATTTAGGCTCATCTGTGATCTACCCCCTCCCATTAGACCCTCCTTGTTAATAAAATGGGTCATGCATTGTGTAGTTAGCCCCCAGTTATTGGTATGATAAATGTCTCTGCAATTCATGACCCAACATGTGACTCTGACATTCTTTCCACCCCCTCTTCCGCAAAATTTCCCTGAGCCATGTTGGGTTCATTTTTGGTCTGCTTCAGTGCTGAGGTGTTGGGGGCCTCTGAGGCTCTGGCTCTCTGATTTGGTAGGACTTAATTTTTCTCTGTGTTGATCTCCTTCCCCTTTGTGCTGGTATCTGGTTCACAGGAAAACATCACCCTTGCTTGTTTCGCCAGTTGTCCTTAGTTTCAGTTGGGCCCCTTTTGAGGTATGTTGGGGCAGCTCTCTTCTTAGGATCTGCATTTATCTGGAAAAGAGAAGCAGATTCTCCAACGGATAGTAAGTTAGCACCCGGAAAGTTGAGATAACACTTACTTTTTTGATAGACAGTATGGTAGGTTTAGGCCCTCATATACCCCGTGATTGATGATAGCTTGATATTGTAGAGTGGGCTTGTGTTTGGGTATGGTTCTGACTTGTTTTCCAGCTCCAGCTATGGGTCTAGTACCACTGTGTGGATCAGTTAGCCAAATCAAGAGCAACTGATTCCTCACCATGGCTGTGTACCACTATTGCACTTGTGTGGGCATCACATCCGGTTATTTGTTGCTAATTAGGTTAAACAATGTGTTGCTTGGACAGATCTTGGTCATTTCCCCCAGTCACCTATGTAGCACCTTCTGGCACTAGACACGCTGACTGTCTGGGGACTGACTCTCTCCTGGCTGCCAGCCATGTCATTTCATTTTACGCGTCAGCTGCGTATGGAGTCTTCAGCAATAGGGTCTTACCACTGGCCTTTGGTGGGTCATCAAGTACTCTGACAGAAGTCTGTCATTGTTTTGGGAAACCTTGTAGGTTTCTCTGATCAAAAGCTCATTGTGGATGGTAGGACCAAGCTGGAAGTGGGGGTTACAGGTCAGTGTCCACTAAGAAATTGAGGTAAAAGATAACTAATATACAAGAGTTAGAGAGGAGAGAGATAGAGGGGAGAGGGGGAGAGGGAGGGAGGGAAGATGTAGGAGATTTAGGTCAGTTTTGATCCTACCCTCTCCATAAAATTCTACTTCCTAAAAGACAGACCAAATGGCTGAACCTTCACTAGACCCTTACAAGAAACACCTGAACCACAAGACACAAGACAAATTTTAAAAGCCACACAGCACACTTTAGGAACTCTAGGTGGAGCTAGGCACTTTGTATATCCTTAGATTAGAAATTTAAATTTAACCCCACATTTTAAGGCTGAACCTTAAGTTCTGCCCAGTACTACCTCCTCCGGCCACGTGGTTGCAGATCCACACTACAAATTGACCAAACAGTAAATATATTGGGAGCCATCTATTCAAACTACCACAGAGCAGATGGCAAGAAATAATAAAGATTAAGGCAGGAGTTAATAAAACTAACCATATAAATATCAATGACACAAAGATAAGATTGACAAACACCTAGTTAAATTTACTAAAGGAAAGTCCAATATTTATTCATGATTAAGATCCTGAAGAAAGCAGGAAGATAAGAAACACACTTCAGTATAACCAAAGGAATATTTGACAATCCTATAGCCAGTATTATACTAAATAGGGAAAAACATGAAAGCATTTATGCTAAAATCAGAAAGAGACAAGAGTGTCCACTTTCTCTACTCTTATTCAGTATAATCCCTAAATCTTAGTTATAGCAATAAGAGGAAGAAACAAAAGGACACAAATAGGAAGCTAAGAACTCAAAGTATCCCTATTTGTAAATAATGTGATTCTCTACATGAACGACCCTAAATATTCCACTAGAAAATTCTTAAATCTCATAAACACTTTCAACAAACTAGCTGGATACAAAGTCAACACACAAAAATCAGTAGCTTTCCTATTAACCAATCATGAACATATGATGAGAAAGTAATAAGAAAAACATCCCCATTCAAAATAGCTTCAAAAATATGCCTATGAATGAACTTAACCAAGGAAGCAAAACAGTTCTAAAATAATGAAGAAGGAAATTGAAGACACCGGAATATGTATACACTACCTATTTTAGTTAGTTACTTCTTGCTGGGATAAAACTCCTAATCAAAAGCAGCTTATGGGAATAAAGGGTTTATTTTGGTATACAGTCTCAAGGAGAAGTTTCATAATGGCAAAAAGAGTATGGCATAAACAGAGACTGTCACATATCTCGGTAGAAAGAGTCTCAGTACTGAAACATGGAGCTGGGCTAATACACTTCAAGGTCTGACCCCAGTGAAACAACCCCTCCAGCAAGGTTCCACCTCCTAAACTGCCACCAGCTAGAAATGAACAATGAGGCTCAACCAGAAACACATGAAGCTATGAGGTACATTTCACATTCAAACTCTCACACTATACCCATGGTTATAGAACATTAGAACTGATATAATGAAAATGGCTATATTACCAAGTAGATCTCCATATTCAGTACAATCTGTACCAAAGTTCTATTGATATTCTTCACAGAAGTAAGCAGTAATAATTTAAAGTTTACACAGAAGCACAAAAGACCTCAGATATCCAAAGCAATCCTGAGTTACAAAGAACAATGCTAGGAGTATTAATTCCTGATTTCAAGTGATGCAAAACCATAGTGACAAAAACAGTATTCTACTGACACAAAACAGCCACCATAGATCAATGAAATAAATAAAGGACCTAAAACTAAGACTATAAAGCTATTAGCCACCTAATTTTCAATGAAGGTATCAGAAACATACACTGAAGAAAAGACAGCCACCTCAAGAAAATGGGTTAGACAAAATGGATTTCTACATGAAGAGACATAAAATTAGATTCTTGAGAAATTTTCTCCCTGTACAAAAATCAACTCAAGATGAATCAAAGACCTTAATATAAGACTTAGAATTATGAAACAGAGGAAAAATAATTGAAGCTGTAGGAATAGGAAGGACACAGAAATTTCTCATAAGTCTAAGAATTGTCAAGTGGGATAGCATGAAAGTTAAAAAAAAAAAGCATATGTACAGCTATGGAAACTACTAAACGATGGGATAGCCTGCACATAAGAGAAAATCTTTGGTAGATTTAGGTTAGGTGTTGTAGATGAGTGAGACTATGTGTTGATTTTTTTTTCTGTGATTGGGTAAGTTTGCTGAGAATGATCTGTTCCAGGTTCAACCATTTTTCCTCAAATTTCTTTATGTCGTTTTTTCTTACTGCTGTATAGAATTCCATTGTGTAGGTATGCCACATCTTTGTTATCCATTCTTCTAATGATGGACATCTGGGTTGATTCCAGCTTTTAGCTATTATGAATTGAGCCGCTACAAACATGGTTGAGCAAAACTCACTGCCTTTTGGTTTGAAGGTTTTAGGGTAGATGCCCAGTAATGGTATAACTGGGTCTGTTGGTATTTCTATAGTCAGCTTTTTCAGGAGTCTCCATATTGCTTTCCAAAGTGGTTGTACCATCCTGCATTCCCACCAACAGTGAATGAGTGCTCCTGCTTCTTCACATCCTCGCCAGCATTTATTTTCATTTGACCTTTTGATGTTGGCTATCCTTATTGGGGTAAGTTGGAATCTCATAGTAGTTTTAATTTGCATTTCTCTGATGATTAGGGATGATGAACATTTTCTTAAGTGTGTGTTTGCCATTTGTATCTCTTCCTCTGTGAATTGCCTGTTTAACTCTGTGCCCCATTTTGTGAGTGGGGTATTTGTCTTCTTATTGTTTAACTTTTCAGTTCTTTGTAAATTCTAGAGACAAGACTTCTATCAGTTGGATAACCTGCAAATATTTTCTCCCATTATGTGGGTATTCTATTGGCTTTGCTTATTATCTGCTTGTCTGTAAAGAAACTCTTCAGCTTCATATGATCCCATTGGTTCAGTGACTGTTTAAGAACTTGAGCCACTGGGGTTTTGTTGAGGAAGTCTTTCCATTCCTATATCATGGAAAGTACTTCCTAAATTTTCTTCCAGTAGTTTTCGAGTTTCTGGTCTTATGTTGAGGTCTTTGATCCATTTGGATTTAACCTAAATCTACCCAAGATACCTTACATACTCAGCAAGCACCTCATGGACTAGATAATAGGATATTGGGAGGGCGGGGAGGGCATGGAAGGGCGGAAAACAGTAATCCGGACCCAAACGGCAATGGTACCATAAATTTCTACTTCCTAAAAGTCAGACCAAATGGCTGAACCTTCACTAGACCCTTACAGGAAACACCTGAACCACAAGACACTGGAGAGGGTAGGATCAAGACTGACCTAAATCTCCTACATCCTCCCTCCCTCCTTCTCCCCCTCTCCCCTCTATCTCTCTCCTCTCTAACTCTTGTATATTAGTTATCTTTTACCTCAATTTCTTAGTGAGCACTGACCTGTAACCCCCACTTCCAGCTGGGGCCTACCATCCACAATGAGCTTTTGATCAGAGAAACCTATAAGGCTTCCCAAAACAATGACAGACTTCTGTCAGAGTACTTGATGACCCACCAAAGGCCAGTGGTAAGACCCTATTGCTGAAGACTCCATACGCAGCTGACGCGTAAAATGGAATGACATGGCTGGCAGCCAGGAGAGAGTCAGTCCCCAGACAGTCAGCGTGTCTAGTGCCAGAAGGTGCTACATAGGTGACTGGGGGAAATGACCAAGATCTGTCCAAGCAACGCATTGTTTAACCTAATTAGCAACAAATAACCTGATGTGATGCCCACACAAATGCAATAGTGGTACACAGACATGGTGAGGAACCAACTGCTCTTGATTTGGCTAACTGATCCACTCAGTGGTACTAGACCCATAGCTGGAGCTGGGAAACATGTCAGAACCATACCCAAACACAAGCCCACTCTACAATATCAAGCTATCATCAATCACGGGGTATAAGAGGGACTACACCTATCAAACTGTCTATCAAAAAAGTAAGTGTTATCTCAATTTTCCGGGTGCTAACTTACTCTCCGTTGAAGAATCTGCTTCTCCTTTTCAGATAGATGCAGATCCTAAGGAGAGAGCTGCCCCAACATACCTCAAAAGGGGCCCACGTGAAACTAAGGACAACTGGCGAAACAAGCAAGGGTGATGTTTTCCTGTGAACTGGATACCAGCACAAGGGGGAAGGAGACCAACACAGAGAAGAATCAATGCCTACCAAATCAGAGAGCCAGAGCCTCAGAGGCCCCCAACACCTCATCACTGAAGCAGACCAAAAATGAACCCAACATGGCTCAGGGAAATTTTGCGGAAGAGGGGGTGGAAAGAATGTCAGAGTCACATGTTGGGTCATGAATTGCAGAGACATTTATCAAACCAATAACTGGGGGCTAACTCCACAATGCACGACCCATTTTCATCAACAAGGAGGGTCCAATGGGAGGGGGTAGATCACAGATGAGCCTAAACAATGGTACCAAACTGCCTGTATTTACTGAAAAGAAAACTAATAAATTAAATTGTATGTAGACTCTTCACAAATCTAAAAATAGATAGCTAAATGTTACCCCACTATACCACTGTATCTGAAGCAACATACTACAGAGATAATTTCACATTGATGTTTATTGTAGAACTATTTACAATAGAAAAGTTGTGGAATCAGCCTAGGTGTCTAGCACAGAAGAATGAATAGTGAACTTGTAGTGTATTTTTTCTTACTGGAACTTTATAAATCCATAAGAAGAATGGCCCAAAATAGAAGATTGGAGGAAGGAAAGGCACTAGCTGGGGGAGGGGCAGTGTGTGTGGGAATTAGGGGTGAGTATAATCAATGTATAGTATATATTGAATAATATATGATTACAAAAACTATCGCTATATACAATAAGTATGTGCTGTGGTAGTTTGAGTACAACATGTGCCCTGTAGCTTCCTGGATTTCTGATTAAGTCTCATGTGCAATCCTCAGCTGGTGGAGCCTTTGGGGGTGTAACTTTGCTGAAGGAAGTGTGTTTCTGGAGGTGGCCTTGAGATTATGAGGTCCAGTCCCATTTGTCAAGGCTAGTAGGATTACTCTCTCTACTTTCCATTGCTGTGAATTAGTGACACCTGACTGTTCAAAAACAGGAGCAGTGCAGTTGTACTTATTTGATTACTATGTAGCCCAAGTGTGTGTGTGTGTGTGTGTGTGTGTGTGTGTGTGTGTGTGTGTGTTTGGTTAATCTTCCATACTTTGTTTTTTTTTTTCATTACCTTTTTCATGTCTCACAGATATGGCCATACCAAGTTTGATTGTTTCTCTTCTTTGTTCTTCTCATTTCTCCCATCCTCTTTTTTATTTCTGGATACCACAGTTAGCTATAAACTTGTCATATCCTGTTCTACAGAGCAATCAATTCCTCTTGGCCCCTAGTCCAAAACACATTAAATGTTTAGTGGAAACAAATCCCTTTGGAAAGAAATACTAGAAATTTTGATTCAAAGTAGTACATTGGTCCTAAAGATGGTTTTATTTTTTTTCCACTAGTTTACCTCTTCATTTAAAATGTAAGATAAAGAAGAAAATGGAGAGCTCTTCCTCATACTCAGTTGGCATTAGACAACTGGAGTCATTAGGTTTTTAGAAACATAGCATTATATGGGCATAATTTGATTGAGGGTTTATGGTTGGGTCTGGCACAGCCATCTCTGGTATTATCAAATTCGTGTGATCATAGTAATATGAAAATTAATAGGTAAAGGCAAAACTTTTCTGTTTTATGTTACTACTTGGAATTTAGGAATTTTTTAAAGCCAAAATTGGACTTTTGTTTGCATGTATGTATGTGTTTGCCTGAGTGTGTGGTATGTGCGACCCATTCATGTGTGTGGAGGCCAGAGAAAAATACTACATGTTCTCCTCTGTGGCTTATCCTGTGTTTCCTCTCACTGAACCTGGAGCCATGGTTTTCAGTTAGCTTGGCTGGCCAGTAAGCCTCAGAGATTCTCTGGTCTCCACTTCCAATGTAACTGGGGCTACAATCCAGGTGTTTATGTGTGTTGTGGGTTGAACGCTGGCCTTCTCAGACTCTCATGCTTGTGTGACAGCTGCTCTTCACGCTGATCCATCTCCCTAGCCCCAAGGCTGCACTTCTTACAGTTAAAAAAAGAAAAGAATTCCTTCTAGAAGTGGGTACATACTTTGCAATTTTCCAAGTGTAGAAATATTTCAAACTGTTCTTGTTATTTAATCGTCTTTGGATATATGACCTGCAAGAGGTTGAAGGATGGATTAGGTGGGTAAGAATACAAATATTATTAGACTTTAAAACAAAATTAGTTGGTCACCAGTGATATTTCTGTTGAAAGTTGACCTTGATTTGAGACAGTATCTATAACATTTGTTTCCTAGAGCTACTTTGTATGTAGGTTTTCTGTCTGCATTGCCATTTAGGAAGGTAGTGGCAGAATTTGTAAAACTGATAATTATGTGCTTTTCCCTACCTGTTAGGACTCTGATTCTCTGAGCTCCTGACCCATTCCAGACTTGATGTTATTTTTGGATTATCATTGTTATATCTTTGAGCCTGTATTTTGTCCATTTTATTACTCAGAAGCAATGGGTAAAAATCTATTATCCATTGTTGTCTTTCTTTGTACCTAGTACAGTATTTTCCATGCTGTGGTAATGGTGTGAAATTAAAATTTCAGTTTCCTGAATTTCTTCCTAGACATACAGATTTTTCAGGAGGAGTCCTATTGATGTATAGAAGACATTCTGTTCTATATTGATCTGAACCAAGAAAAGAGTTCCCCCAAACCAAGATATCTAATGTAGCATACATTTTTATATTTATTTATTTTTTGAGGTAGGGTCTCACTCTAGCCCAGGTTGACCTGAAATTCACTATGTAGTCTCATGGTGGCCTCAAACTCATGGCAATCATCCTACCTCTTCCTCCCAAATGCTGGGATTAAAGGCATTTTACACCACACCTGGCAACATACAGTTTTAAATGATAAGGTATGGTTATTTCTTTAATAATTCTATTCTTACCTTCTACCTTCCTTTCCTCTTCAGGACATATATTGACTATGTGAGGAAGTTTTGATATTGACAAGGAGGTTTCACTTAGTTGAAACAGTAGTGACCTATTATTTGAATCCCTTGGGGTGCAAGCATCAAGTATCTGCTCTCGTTTTTGAGAAGCACAGAGTAGAGGCAGGTCTATATTTTCTGGATTCTTCATTAGTCTTAGATAGAACTTCCAGGGAACAGAGCAGCTTAGATTTATGCAGACCAAAAAAGTACCAGTTTGGGATGTTGAATATCTCTTTCAGATAAAAATATTTAATTTTATTTATTGAAGGGGGGCAGATAGAGAGAATGGGGTGCTCCAGGGACTTCAGTTACTGCAAATGAACTCCAGATGCACGTGACATCTTGTGTTTCTGGCTTATAGGGGTCCTTGGGAATTGAACCTGGGTCTTTAGGCTTCACAAGTAAGTGCCTTAACCACTAAGCAATCTCTCCAACCCTCATAAACACATGTTATGAAACCACTTTACCCTAGTTGTCTTGAGTTTGGAGAATATATATGTGGTGGTTTGATTCAGGTGCCTCCCATAAACTTAGGTGTTCTGAATGCTAGGCCTTCAGCTGATGGCAATTTGGAAATTAGAGCCTCCTGAGGCCATGCATTGTTGGGGGCAGTCTTATGGGTATTATAACCAGCTTCTTCTTGCTAGTGTTTGGCACATTCTCCTGTTATGGTTGTCTATCTGATGTTGGCCAGGAGGTGATATCCACCCTTTGCACAGGCCATCATTTTCCCCTGCTATCATGGAGCTTCTCCTCCAGTCTATAAGCCAAATTAAACCCTTTTTCTCAGAAGCTGCTTTTGGTTGGGTGTTTTCTGCAAGCAATGTGAAGCTTGCTACAAAAGTAAATTAGGACCAAAAAGTGGTATCATTACTGCTAGAAGCCTGACTGTGGCTTTGGCCTTTTGGAGCTATTTTGCAGGAGGAATGTGGGTGAATTTGAAACCTTGGCCTAAGAGACACCTTACAGTGCTATACAAGTACAGCTTGATAGACTATTCTGGCCAGAGTTGAAAGACCTGAATTCTGGACTGTGATGTTTGGCTTATGGGACTGTGAAATAGCTTTGTTTGTACTGAACTAGAGGCAGTTTATGTGAGAAGCTTGCTGTTATGCCTGTGTCCTGAGAACTTGGGTAGGGTTGCATTATGTAGAAATGGACTATTGTGAGCAGAGGGATATGGCACAGAAAAACATGAAATCTTTGGGTTGAAACTGTTGCCTGTTTAGCTGCAATTGTATGAAATTGGGCTAGCTGACTAGCATTGAGACAACAGAAAGAATGCAGAGTGCTATATGGTCTTGTGTTTTGGAAATGGCCATGGACAAATTCAATGACCCTCTCTTTCCTGCATTAGTTATACTCCATACCACCAGGTGAGCTGCCAATTTATTAATCAGGGGGGAATAAAGCAGTCTTTAAAGAATAGGGTACTCCTTTGGCATTCAGGCCCCTTCAAAAGACTGCATTCTTTCTGTAAGCCCAAATAACCCCCTTTTCCCACAAGCTTCTCTTGGTCAGGTGTTTTTTGCCAGCAATGTGAACATGACATATTTTCATGTTTAGATTTAAGAACAGGTGTAAGTCCTCATCAAAATCCTACTTAATATTGTGTGCACAAATCACTTATAACTACCATATATACAAAAGAGCTACTTTTTTAAAAAAATTAGTTTTCTATTCAGCAAATACAGGCAGTTTGGTACCATTATTAGGCTCATCCATGCATTCTTTCTGTAAGCCAAAATAAACCCTTTTTCCCACAAGCTACTCTTGGTCAGGTGTTTTCTGCCAGCAATGTGAACCTGACCAATTTTTCTTAGTTTCAGCTGGGGCCCATTTGAGGTATGATATGGTGGCTCTTTCCTTAGGATCTACATCTATCTGAAAAAAAGAAGCAGATTCTCCAACAGAAAGTAAGTTAGCACCAGGACAAATGAGATAACCCTTACTTTTTTATAGAGAGTTTAATAGGTGTAGGCCCTCTTGTAGCCCATGATTAATGGTAGCTTGATATTGGAGGGAGGGTTTATGTTTGAATATGATTCTGACTTGTTTCCCAGCTCCAGCTATGGGTCCTTTACCACTGAGGGGATCAGTTAGCCAAATCAAGAACAGTTGGTTCCCCACCATGGCTGTGTGCCACTATTGCACTTGTGTGGGCATCACAACTGGTTATTTGTTGCTAAGTAGGTTAAACCATGAGTTGCTTGGAGAGCTACTTTTGTATATATGATAGTTATCTTTTTTCAAATAATTTTAAAGACCCCTGGGATGATCATGTTTAATTAAGTAATTTCTGTTAAAGATTTTAATAATTTCTACTTTGAGCCATCTTTGTGAGATTTTCATAATAAGCTCACCATGTTCAGCAATTTTTGATTGCTACCTTTTTAACATTCAAGCTTGATTTGCAAGTCTTTTCATTATATATTAGATCTATATTCAGCAAGTGAGAGGGCCTTGTGGTATTTGGTTTCTTGAACTATGTTTTCATATTAGGGAGGGATAATTTTATAAATAATATTCATTAGCTCTGTGTGTTCAGTATTCCAAAATTTCACAAAGCACTGGAATTTACCCAATTATAGCTGGTGATGCCCATGCATCACAGGAAATCTGTGAGGCCTGTGGAGATTGGAAAGTCAGTTTGGCTGAGGGAGGTTCAGTCTGATAGTCTGACTTTCAGAGATGATCTATATTGTTTTCCATTCATGCTAAACATGTTCCACCATCTCCAGTCATTACTTTACTGACCTCCACTTCAGTTCCAAATCTTTTTGTGGGTATGGGAAAGAAGTAGGTGCTCTTTTGGATAGAGTCAAAATGTCTTCCCCTTCCCAGGAAGGAAGACAGGGGTCCAACTTTCCTTTGACACATGAACCTGAAAAAGTTTTAAAGATCATTTTGTCCTTACCATGTTGCCATGGAAACCCTGCCTTTTGTGTTTAATTGTGAGCTTGCTTTATTCTTTCTTTTCCCACAGAATAAGCTGCACTTATGCCCAATATTTCAAACAGCAAAGTGAGCCACCCATAAATAAAGATTGACAATTCTATGTATGGAAATTTGCACTTAAGAATAATTGTTGACCATAGGAGGGAGGGAGAAGCTGTGGATTTGTGGGCTCTCAAAATAGAACATTTCCTTGTTATCTTTTTTGATATTTTGCTTTTGCATTTGGCATTCATCTTAGAAGATGAGTGAAGCATTTTAATTTTTGTTCCTTTTGAAGGCAACCAGCCAAGAAGTAAAGTCATCAGAGTGGATGCTAATAGCAAATCATGGTTTTATTGGTAAAGAATCTGTCCTGCTCAATAGTTATTGACTATTCCTTTGGTGAGGCATGAAAGTAAATTAAAAGAGAGCTGTATTTTAAAATTTAGAGTAAGTCACACCATTCTTCTAATGATTCTGTTATACACAAGTCTTTTTTGGTCTTTTGGGTTTATATAATTTTGTTTCTTTAAAACTTTGGAGCACAAAATTGATGGATATAAAATTTTTATTTTCTCATGAGGATGTGGCATTTGTCTAACTCTAGTAAAGAGCTTTAAAAAATGCCATCTGTGTTATCTGTACATACCCACGTCTGTACATTACTTAGAAGAATTATTATAAAATGCTCTTCAGTGTGTTGTAGTTGGTCAACATGAAAACATGCTTAGCATATGTTTTTGATACCATTTTCTAAGGACAAACTATACCTAGCATCTATTGTGCCTTAAATTCTGATATGAATGAGTCATATCATTTTTCTTGGAGTATAGATGACATTGTTTTATTTATTTTAAATCTGGACTAATAAACTTGTGGGTAATTAATTTTCAAATTCAAAGAAACAAGTGTCAAGTAGTCAGCATTATAGGTGAAATAACTGTTGATCCATGACTGTTTACAGGCCTGTGGAATTCTTTCATATTATAAACAGGATGAGCCAGATTATAGAAAGTCTGATCTTCATGTTCCATAGCATGGTAAGAAAACACTATGTTTAAATTGGAGAGATGAGATATATTTCCTGAATAGGGAAACCCATATCTCCTGAGCATGGTATATATTGAATATTTCAAATCTGTGACCCCCATCTATCATGACAATAGCATTAGGAGGCAGGTAGTATTGAACTTGATATATAAAAAAGTGGATTTGAAGTTCAGAAAAGGAATTTTCTGGAAGCCAGAAAGGCAGAAACTGCTCAAAAGAGGGATTCAAGTGCAAATGTTTTTGTCTTGGTACATTGGTGCTTTTTACAAAGGATGAGGTGTAACTATTATAGGGAGAATGCTTATGGAAAAGATCATGATGCTGCTTCCTCCTTTAAGTCATGGACATTAAGAATACAACTAGTAACAGTTAAGATCTCAGAAGTAAGTACTCCAAAGTCTTCCTATGGCTGACTTTACCTAAGATGAGAATCAGTATTCTGTGTCATCATCAGTCAGTGTACTGATTCAGCTCCACTTTCAAAAAAGCTCCACTTTCCATCAGGTTCTAAGTGTGGCATATGTATGGATAGACCATATAGTTTTTCAGTCTATGGCCGAGATTAGGTAAAAAGTGTCTTCAGATAGCATGGTCAAATAATTAATGTAAGTATGACTTTACTTCCCAATGCTTATTATTCTTTTTTATTTTTTCAAGGTAGGGTCTCACCCTGGCCCAGGCTGACCTGGAACTCACTATGTAGTCTTAGGGTGGCCTTGAACTCACAGTGATTCTCCAGTCTCTGCCTCCTAAGTACTGGAATTAAAGGCATGCACAACCACACCCAGCTGGCTTATTATTCTTCGTGCATATCTTCCCTTGGGTTCACCTAGGGAAGAACAGCTGTGACATGAGAACAGAATTTAGGTCTTCTGGTCATAATATTACCAAGAAACTCCTCACTCAAACCTAAGATTATAATGTAAAGTGAAAGGTTTGATAAAAATGCTAGTGTGCTAGGTTATAGAGTTGTGGTTGAAGTTCTGAGAAAACAAGATGAGGACAGGAACATCAGAGTCTCTTTGCATGACAATGGAAATTATGCCTACACAAATTAGCAAATAAAAGTAGCAAGTAGTCAAAAAGAACTATGTATGGATGTGACTGTCTCCTCACAATTATACAGGGAGTTAAATGTATCCCTTTTGAAAAATACAGAACAAATGTCATTATTAACAATGCAACTATAAGAGATTTAGGTAAAATCATGTTGGAGGGCTGGAGAGATGGCTTAGCGGTTAAGCGCTTGCCTGTGAAGCCTAAGGACCCCAATTCGAGGCTTGGTTCCCCAGGTCCCACGTTAGCCAGATGGACAAGGGGGCGCACGCGTCTGGAGTTTGTTTGCAGAGGCTGGAAGCCCTGGCGCGCCCGTTCTCTCTCTCCCTCTATCTATCTTTCTCTCTGTGTCTGTCGCTTTCAAAATAAATAAATTAAAAATATTAAAAAAAAAAAAAAGTCATGTTGGAAGCTGCTTACTCTTAAGATTTTTTTTTTCCAGTCTTAGAACCACTTGTAACCACTGAACAAGAATACTCTAACTTTAAAATGTAAAGGTTTAAAATATATTTTAGCAAGTTGATGCTGCATTAAATTTCCATTTCTCACAAAACCAATAGTGAAACAGAAGTTGTATCATGTTAGGCTGAGGAAATGTGATTAGCAGGAAGGAGCCTTCTGCATCTATCCAGAGCTTTCTGGAGAGCTGGAATTTTCAACAGTTGCATCCCCTAAGAATTGAACAATACATTTTCCTAAGGGTCTCTCTTGATCATTCATGATGACTGCAGCACTTTCCACCTGGCCAAATATAGACAGTTCTTCCAACAGTTGGTTGGTCATGGCTGAACTAACTTTGGACTAGATGGGAAACTCCAGGGTGGGCAGAACACACAATCAGATGCTTTTAACATGACAAAGGCATAGACTCTAGCTGTAATTTGTCAATTCCCTATAGGATTCATGTTTCTAAGAAGATAAACTTGCATCCTTGGGAAAGAAACTTCATCTGCCTCCCCATATTTCTCAGCTAGGTCCCTCATTTCAACCTTGGTGGTGTCATGGGGGAAAATTGCCCATGAAAACATGTCTGTGTTAGGAGAAGGTCTTCTTCAGGTCAATTTAATAGTCAAGCCTTCATGCTGCTGCTGGCCCATTGCTTATTTACAGGTGTTGGCAGTGGGAGACGATGCTGCTATAGCTGCTGATGGAGATGCTGATGGTCCTTCCTTGGAGTATGGTTCTGCTTCTCCAAATTAAAAGTTTTATTATTTTGCATATTTTAACGGCTTTTTAATTTTTGTTTATTTATGCATTTATTTTCAAGGGGGAGAGAGAGAGAGAGAAAGAGACAGACATATAGAATGAGTGAGAATATGAATGGGTGCACCAGGGCCTCTAGCTGCTGCAAGTGAACTCCATATACATATGCCACTTTGTACATCTGACTTACTGGGGTACTGGTGAATTGAACCCAGGTAGTTAGGCTTTGCAGACAAGTGCCTTAACTTCTGAGCCATCTCTCTAGCCCCTGCTTTGCATTTTTACATCTTTTTGTAGTTTATTCATGGCTGATATACTGAATTTTTTTGACTCAGAAACTTTAATCTACATAATATGCACCTTCTTAAAACTTTTGAAGTTAGACTAAATTATCCTACAGAAATAAGTAAATATATACCTAATGGGGTTATGAGTTTATGGGATTCAGGGGTGAAATGTGAACCAGTTTAAATCACATACTTTAATAACTCATGTTTTCTGAATGCTAGAACCCTCTCTGGCAGCAATTTGGGAGTTGGAGGCTTGCTGGAAGTATGCCGCTGGGGGTGAACCTTGAAGTTTATTAGCCCTCAGTTTGTCAGTGCTAGTCAGCTTACACTCCTGCTGCTGTTTTCCATCTGCTGTAGCAGAGGCTCATGCCATGCTTTCCCCTGCCATCATGAAACTTCTCCTTGAGACTGTAATCCAAAATAAACACTTTCCTCCCATCAGCTGGTTTTGGTTGGGTGCTTTAGTCAAGAATAAGAAGGTTATTACAACAGTGTAGTACGTATGATGTGGTGTATACGTGTGTGTATATTAGGTGTGGTATGACATATGCATGTGTATGTTAGGAGCCATGCAGACGCCATTACAAGTTGGCGCCGGTTTCCGGCCTCTTCTTGGTCACAGCTGGTGTAAATCAAGCACAGTGCGCATGCTCCAACCCGTCGTGGGCCGATGCTAATGAGGCATCCAGAAAGTAACCAATCACTGGTGGCCACATATCCTCAGTTGACCAATCATTTGTGGGTAGGCAGCCTAAAACCCTATATAAACAGTTGCCTTTCGTGGTTCTGGGTCTTCGCATCTAGCAGCTTGGCAGTCCCCAATAAAGTGTGTTCAGAAGAATCCTGATTGTGGCGTCCTCCTTGCTGGTGAGGCGGGCGTGACAAGTGGTGCCGAAACCCCGGGAATTGAAGACATCTTGCACCAGCGAAGATCCCTGTTTTAAGGAGGATTCAGAACTGACACACGGGACGGACGGATCCGGACTTTTTTCTGAGAGGTATGCTGCCCTGGGAGGTTGATCCTATTGTTGTGATTTTCTTCTTGCCCTGTGTGCTCATTAAAGTGAAAGAGGGCCAGAGGACTTTAGCGGAACATCAGGACAGTATGTCAGAAACAGAAAAAAGGGAACAAAAAGGAAAACAGAATAAAAGGAAAGAACAAAATGTAATGAAGGGTAATGGTAAAAAGAAAACTAAGGTTAAAGATTTAGAAGGTAATAAAAGGAAAGAACAAAATGTAATGAAGGTTAATGATAAAAAGGAAACTAAGGTTGAAGATTTGGAAGGTAATAATTTGTATCCTTTATTAAGTGAATTCAAACATTTACATGTAAAAAAAAAAAAAAAAAAAAGAAAGGGTTTTTCCTAGGGGCCATTGAGGATGCTTTGCTCATACCCTGGGTGACGGAGGCACCTGTGTGGGTACCCCAATGGCCTCTCACCTCCGAGAAATTAAGAGCAACAAAAGAACTTGTGCAGGAACAATTAGAGCAGGGACATTTAGAATCCTCACAATCACCCTGGAATACTCCTATTTTTGTGATCAAGAAAAAGTCAGGAAAATGGAGACTTTTACATGACCTGAGAGCTATTAATACTCAAATGCAAATTATGGGACCTATACAAAAAGGTCTGCCTTTATTGTCAGTTCTGCCAAAACATTGGGAACTTATTATAGTGGATATTAAAGACTGTTTTTTCTCCATCCCTTTGCATCAGAGTGATAGACAAAGATTTGCCTTTACTTTACCATCTGTCAATCATGAGGAACCTGATGCTAGATATCAGTGGAAGGTCCTGCCACAAGGCATGGCCAATAGCCCAACTATGTGTCAATTGTTTGTTTCTCATGCCATTAAGCCAATAAGACAACAATTTCCAAAAATAAAAATTTGCCATTACATGGATGATATTTTATTATGTGGGCAATCTGGAGAGGACCTAAAAGTAGCTTATTCGAGATTAAATGAATCTTTAAAATTAAAAGGTTTAATAATTGCTCCTGAAAAGGTACAAGAAGGAGTAATAGGTAGTTTCTTAGGCACAAAAATATATCCTGATAAAATTACCCCTCAAAAGGTCACAATCCGTAGAGATTATTTAAAAACTTTAAATGATTTTCAAAAATTATTAGGAGACATTAATTGGCTTAGACCTTTTTTGAGGATTCCCACATCTGAGTTAAAACCTTTGTTTCAAATTTTAGAAGGAGAAGCTCACATTACTTCTCCTCGTAATCTTAATCCTGAAGCTATTAAGGTATTAGAAAAAATAGAAAAGGCTATACAAAGTTCTCAGTTAATTAGAATAACAGAAGATCAACCTTTTTCGCTGTGTATAATACAATCATCCTTGTTACCCACTGCTGTTTTGTGGCAGGATGGACCTCTGTTATGGGTCCATTCTCATTCCTCTCCAGGAAAAGTTATTGGACATTATCCTACGTTAGTTGCAGAGCTTGCTTTAAAAGGACTTCAACTAGCCATCACACATTTTGCCAAATTTCCTGAAACAATCATTGTTCCCTATACTACATTTCAAGTTCAAACTCTCTGTGCCACTATTGATACGTGGGCCATTTTAAGATGCACCTTTTCTGGAGAAATAGATAACCATTATCCTAAACATCCGCTGTTACAGTTTGCTCTCACTCAAGAAATAATTTTCCCTAAGATTACTAGTTCTCAACCTCTTTTAGGAGCTATAGACATTTATACTGATGGATCAAAGACAGGTCTGGGGAGCTATGTTATTGACCAAGTGCCAGTACAATTACAATTTAATTTAACTTCCCCACAATTGGTGGAATGTGCAGTAGTTGCTTTGGTGTTGTGACAATTTTCAAAACCTATTAATATTATCTCAGACTCCCATTATGTTGTAAATGCTGTTAAACAATTAGAAGTTGCTGGACCTATTAATGCTAAAAGTAAAGTAGCACATATCTTTCATGATATTCAAAATTCTATCAGAAATAGGTGTCATCCCTTTTTTATACAACATATTCGAGCTCACACTCTGTTGCCTGGCCCTATGGCTAGAGCTAATGATTTGGCTGATGTCGCCACAAAACACCTTTTTTGGGTTGCAAACAGGTACGAAACTGCTGTAGATTTTCATAAACTGTATCATGTTCCTGCTCAAACCTTAAGATATAAATTTCAGCTAACTAGAGCTGAAGCTAGAAATATTGTACTCCAATGTCCTAATTGCGCAGAGTGCAGACATACTCCTTGTCTGGGCATTAATCCTCGAGGCTTGCGCCCCTTACATTTGTGGCAAATGGATGTAACTCATATTCCTGCTTTTGGAAAAATGAAATATCTTCATGTCTCTGTGGATACTTACTCTGGTATTATACATGCCACAGCCCTTGCTGGGGAAAAGGTGTCCCATGTCATCACTCATTGCTTGGAGGCCTGGGCTGCTTGGGGAAAACCCTACAGTCTTAAAACAGACAATGGTCCGGCCTATACTTCAAAGACTTTTCAGCAATTTTGTCAACGCTTAGGTGTAGAACACAAGACAGGACTACCTTATAACCCACAAGCACAAGGGATTGTGGAACATGCTCATGGTACACTCAAGACATATTTATCTAAACAAAAAGGGGGAATAGGCCCCACGACGTTGGGACCTAAAGGAACTATTTCCCTAGCTCTTTTTACACTTAATTTTTTAAATTTGGACGTGATGGGTAGGTCAGCAGCAGACAGGCATTGTCTGCCACCATCACCAGTTTCAGAAAAAATAAAATGGAAAGATGTTATATCTAATCAATGGAAGGGCCCGGATCCTGTTTTAATAAGATCCAGGGGAGCTGTTTGTGTTTTTCCACAGGATCAAGATAATCCCATTTGGGTTCCTGCCAGACTGACGCGAGTGGTCAAAGAGAGTCCAGAAAAGGATGAAGATCGTGATTGCTGTGCTGATGATATTACCCCTGTTCAACCTGCTGGGGATATGGACAGAACCCCGTTGGGGAATACTCTCAGTATTCCCAAAACCTCTACCTGTAATACATGATGCTGTTCTCCTAGTTCTATGACTTTGTTTAGAACCAAAAGAGATTTTGGGATTACTACAGCCATTGTGGCTGCTATTACTATACAAACTGCTGCGACTTTGAATAATTTATCAGCTAATGTAGCTAATACTTTGGATGTTCAAACTTCTATTAATGCACAATTAAGAGGAGGGTTAATGATTGTTAATCAAAGAATTAATTTAGTGTACGAACAAGTTGATACTTTATGGTAATTGGCACAATTGGGATGTGAATGGAAAATGGATTGTGTATAATCTGTCACGCCAGTTATCACATTATTTGCTTACTAACTGGACTGCTGACCCATGTGAATTCAACACGAGTGGACTTGTCTTTGGTTACGGGATTATTGGATTCAACACGAGTGGACTTGTTTTTGGTTACGGGATTATTGGACTGGATATAGAAAGCTACCCTCTATTTGAAGGAATGGGTTGGAATGAGTTCCATGATGCTGTTGATGATCGCTGCTGCAGTCGGATGTCTATGGTGTTTCTGTAAAATGCGAAGTCAAAGACTCAGAGACAATGCTATGCTAGTGCAAGCATTTGCTGCACTGGAAACAGGACATTCACCTAATGCTTGGTTGATAACTCTGAAACAATAGGGAGCTGAAACCAGTGATTGGTGCTTACTCTGGGCCTCATTGGTACTTGCATGATGTGCCTGTGCATAATTTTACAATTGCTTGACCTGTACATTTCTCTCCTCTGTTAAGCTGTCTTGTGGCCTTTGCACCCTGAGAGCTTGTTCTCATTGCACCAGGTTAGGCATAAGACTTCTAGTTTTATTTCACACTCAGCCTTTGCACATCCCTGAGGAATAACTCGTTGCACAGGATAAGGTGAGTTGTGAGTTTTCCAAGGCCTTATAACCTTGATCGCCTGTTGCCAGAAGTGGGAAAGGCTAGATCGGTGATTTGGTCCCTTGGTGTCTGAATAATAAAAAAGGGGGAGATGTTAGGAGCCGTGTAGACGCCATTACAAGTTGGCGCCGGTTTCCGGCCTCTTCTTGGTCACAGCTGGTGTAAATCAAGCACAGTGCGCATGCTCCAACCCGTCGTGGGCCGATGCTAATGAGGCATCCAGAAAGTAACCAATCACTGGTGGCCACATATCCTCAGTTGACCAATCATTTGTGGGTAGGCAGCCTAAAACCCTATATAAACAGTTGCCTTTCGTGGTTCTGGGTCTTCGCATCTAGCAGCTTGGCAGTCCCCAATAAAGTGTGTTCAGAAGAATCCTGCTTGTGGCGTCCTCCTTGCTGGTGAGGCGGGCGTGACATGTGTATGAGTGTATGCAGATGAGTGCAACCCATGCACATGCATGTGGAGGCAGAGGAGAACTTTGGATGTTCTCCTTGGGCACTCATCCATGTTTCTTAGAGTCTGTCACTGAACCTGGAACTGCTGATTTTTGGGCCAGACTATCTTACCACTGAGCTGCAGTGAGTCTCTAGTGTCTGTTCTTCAGGACTGTGGTCAAGACCATGTCCATCTGTTTATGTGAGTGTGGGGGGTAACTTAGGGTGGATCAGTTCCTCTCAGCTCTCATGCTTGTGCAGCAAGTGCTGTGACATCTGAAGCCATCTATCCAGCCCACACTATAAACTTCAATTAAAAAGAGAGGAAGAGGGAGGGAGAGAGAGAGAGTGAGAGAATGAATGGACAGCATACCAGGGCCTCCAGCTGCTGCAAATGAATTCCCGACGCATGCGCTACCTTGTGTATCTGGCTTATGTGGGTCCTAGGAAATTGAATTTGGTTTCTTTGGCTTTGCAGGCAAATTCTTTAACTGGTAAGCCATCTCTTCACCACAATGTGAACTTTTGTCTTTCATTCAGAATAGTCATCATGTCTGTTAGTTAAAATGTAATATTTAAATAAATACATAATCTAAGTAAACATATAGTGTTTAACTTACTGGTTTACAATGATTAAGTGATTTATGAAATTACTTAATAGGTAAAATACTTACAAATCAAATACATTAAATGAATAAATCCAATTTAAGATACTGAAAGAAACCTAAGTTAAATTAAGGGCAGATAACTCAGGAGTTTAATTTGTTCAATTTTAGCTAATGATGAAACACTAATCAAAAACAAGGAGCCAGACTGGCTGAATTTGAACTGCAGGGCTTATAAATTTGTGCAGATACCAACCTTACTATTCAGTTGCCTCATTCATAAAATGCAGATAATAATCATCCTTATTTTAGAAGGGAACAATCTGCTCTGCCCACAGCCTCATGGATTATGGGCTCTTCATGCATGCCTGCAGCAGTTAACTGCAAAGCTGTTGTTGGTGTATTCTATTACCCTTTAGCTTTTCATCTTCCTGACAGACACAGTCCTGTGTTCCCTCATCCCCCAGCCTCACCCACATCAGGGTAGGGCCCTGTTCTTTCACTCTAATGAGATGACTACTTCTACTTCATAACTCATGTCATGGGCTTTAAAGCAGTGGGTGCCAAAGCCATTTTATGGTTTAAAGAACATCATTCCAAACCCAAAACCCGTACCAATTTGTGAATGTCACATACATTGCTTTAACTACACAATGAGAAATACAAAATTCTTGTGATTGAAAGCAATTATACTTTGTTTTATCCTTGTTGGTTTTGGAACAGAATCTCTGGTAACTGATCCTGATCTTGAACTGATCCCGCTGCCTTCAATTCTTAAGTGTTGGTTTTACTGATGTGCACCACCAAACATGTGTAAGAGTGCCAATACTTTTTTCAGATGTCTTATATCCTTGTATTGTGTGTGAATTCCCTCTCCCTTACATCTGGATTCAAGGTAGGCAGTACAGAAACTGTAACTCTGAGAGGCTTCTTAAACATCTTGAGGTCCTGAGACTCTAAGTCTAAGAGTCCTCACCCAGGCTCAAGAATCTACAGGTTACCACTCTTCATGACCTCTTTCCTCTGGGGATATGAAATAGCACATAATGAGTTCACCTTGTGTTGGTTAGTTCTTCATTTGAGAACTTATTTTGTATACAAGTATACTCTTAGTGTGGAAATTATTATTGGGTTAATCTGGAGAAAGCTAAAGTCCTATAGAGCTTTGAAGCTTTTCTTTTTCTCTCTTTCTCTCCCTTCCTTTCTTCTTTCTTTCCTTCATTGTCTGTCCTCCATTTTTGTCTTCTTTGTTGCATTTCTGGTCTTTTTGAATCCATTAAAATAGTTTAAAAATGCTGTACTCTATAAGACTCCCTGATCAATAGGGTTATCCAAATTTAGTCCTTTTATTTACCTGTAAGCATTGTAGAAATCTCATGTTTAATGAAAACACTACTGAATATTGAAAATATTGTTATTAATAAGCATAGTTTTGGGGATGTTACTGTGAATTACCCTGTAATATAAATTTTATATATTAAGCTTCAAGTATATAATAGAATTTTATAGATATGTTGACTTATCAAAGGGAAAAAAATCTCAAGGAATGAGGGAAATTATACTTTCTTACTTTTTGTCTGTACTGTGAACTTTTATCTATACACAAAGGATTGAAATAGATAGAAAACATTTTTTTTTAAATCCAACTCTAAAAGGCTCAACTAAGACTAATACAAGTTTTAATTATAGTAGAATAATACAAATCTCCCGACTATTTAACCAAAATAAGTCCATTTGATCTAGAGGGTTAGCCACTGTAGACACTTCTGAAAATGGGTTGTGGCAGACGTAAGTATTTTTGACTCTTATTCTTTCCATTGGTGGCTTTAAAAATCAAGTTATAATTAATTATTTTCATTTTGAAACATGGTCTTGCTAAGTTGCTAACTAATTCTGCAGCTCTAGCAGGTCTTGATCTTGTGACTCCTTTGCTTAAATCTCCCAAATAACTAGAATTTCAGATCTTGCCCAGCAGGCATGGCTTTCTTTTACTGTCTCTCTTTACTATATTTCTCAACTGGAAGTGGGTAAGGGCTCTCAGTGGGAAGTCAAAGCCTATGCATGGTTCACAGTGACAGACTTGATTAGACCCAAATAGCATGTGGGAGAATGGTTTTATGAAAATATAATTCTTGAGAATGGAATGAGGGAGAGAAGAAGTACATTAGAGAACATCAATAAGATTTATTACAGAAAATGATTCTTAACATGATATGCCATATGTAGACAGTGATGGGAAATTAGAAAAATTAAGCTTACATAAACTTATTATTAAAGAGAACTATAGATTTTTATATTCTCAAACTGACAACTTTAAGATAATTTTACTGGCTTCCGGAAAACATTTATCTGAAGCATTAGATTTTATAGATTTTTCTATTTCCTTTCCAAATTCTTACCAATTACATGTAAGTTATACCATTTGAACTGATTGGGTGGTTTTAAAGCATAAAGTGACAGAATGAATTGCAGTATAAATTTCACTATACTGGACTGTGTATCTTTAGTTATATGGAAAAGAGATATTATCAGTGTTATCTGAAATTAGGAATTAAACTGCTAGCTGTCGTGGCTCATGACTTTTATCCAAGCAGTCAGGAGGTTGAGGTATATTGTTCTATGTGAGTTCAAGGCTAGCCTGGGCTACAGAGTGAGTTTCAGGTAAGCCTACATTAGAGTGAGGCCCTGCCTCAAGAAAACAAAACAATAAAACAAAACAAATGAAACCAAATCTGAGGAGTTTCATGTATCTTTAGGAATAGCATCTTATTTCCCTGTTGTAGAATTTTTTCATGGGATAGATGTAGAGGTCACTAAATGTATCCATGCACTCTGTTCTTAAAAGTTTCAGGGCAGTTGAACATAATGACCTTGTGATAGACTCAGAGATGTGCAGACCTGTACCAAGCATTTGAGAGCTCTGTGTTCACTGAATTTTGTTCACTGTAAAGCTAAATGTTTTACATTAGTGGAATGTCGGCTCCTTTCTTTTGGCCTCTTTGTGAGGCCTGTGTGAAAACAAATCTGAGAGTGATTTAGAAAGGGGTGTCAGTAGTGACAGGAAACTTGTTTAGTGTGAACACAAAGAAGGTGCCAAGAATGATTCTAATTTCTAATTTAGACAGTTGAATATTTTCTGATAAGATTTTCACTATGAATAATACTACAATAATGAAGGAGATAAGGGTTTGCGTGAGGTCAAACACAAATTTGGTTTTGGACTTGCTACATTTTATAGACAGTTGAAGAAAGCTATTAAATATTTCCTATTTCTTCATGGTATGGACATTAAAAATAAAATGCTATTTTGGGCTGGAGAGATGGCTTAGCGGTTAAGCGCTTGCCTGTGAAGCCTAAGGACCCCGGTTCGAGGCTCGGTTCCCCAGGTCCCATGTTAGCCAGATGCACAAGGGGGCGCACGTGTCTGGAGTTCGTTTGCAGAGGCTGGAAGCCCTGGTGTGCCCATTCTTTCTCTCCCTCTATCTGTCTTTCTCTCTGTGTCTGTCGCTCTCAAATAAATAAATAAAAAATTAAAAAAATAATAAAATGCTATTTTGTGAAGCTTATGTGGTAATATTATTTTTAATGGCACAATTTCCATATATTTTGGGGTCATGTAAGTCAAGTTATATGACTTGTTGACACAGAATATGGTGTTGAAAAATAAAACAGATATTTAAAATGATTCCTGTTACCCTATTTTCAATAATTGGCTCACCAATTCACTGAGTAAGTAACACTAGAAAGGACATATTTGGTGACAATTAGGTGATAAAATTAGACCAAACATTTTTCAGACTAGGACCATGTTGCTCAAGGTGACCTCCTATGATTGTGGTGGAGTCCAAATGAAAAAGTAAGTAAGGTGGAGAACACTTCATTTATTCCTGCATCTACCATTCCATATGGATGGACTAGCATATAGAGTAGATTGTTTAAGAACAAGCTATGAATAGTATTCTTTAAAAAGTTTTTAAATTTAATTTATTTACTAGAGAGAGAGAGAGAGAGAGAGAGAGAGAGAGAGAGAGAGAGAGAGGGAGACAGACAGATAGAAAGATAAAGAGAATGGGCACACCAGGGCCTTCAGCCACTACAAATAAACTCTAAATAAACTCTAAAAAAAACTCTAGATGCATGTGGTACCTTGTGAATCTGGCTTACATGGATCCTGGTGAATCGAACCTAGGTTCTTTGGCTTTCCAGACAAATGCCTTAACAGCTAAGCCATCTCTCCAGCCCACGAATAATATTCTTGATTAGCTTAATATAAGCTATACATTGGGTTAGTTAAATCTCTTAATATATTTATAAATTAAACCTGATCATAAGACAAGTTGCTATCATTGTAAAGGTACAATAAAATTTTAAGAGAATAATCTTAATTGTTAAGATTGGTCATTTAATAATTGCAGTGCCTTGTACTTGGAAGCAAACACATGTTCTAAGTTTTGTGGTGTGTGAGTGGGGGATGTAGCATTGCAATAAAATATGTTATAAAAATAAATAGTCAAAGTAATACTTTAAAGAAAACTAAAATTTCCCATAGCTCTAGTTGTTTAAAATTCATGTTGGTAAATGTATACTATTATTATTATTGTACAATTAAATAGAATCATGCTTATGCCTCATATACCTGCCTGTGTCACGTAAATACACGGGAGGAGAGAGGAGCAAACCCTTAAAATGTCGTAATCCTGGCAAGCCAGACATTCAGTCACAAAAAAAGTCACATTTCTCCTTCAGTCACAAGCATCCATCAGTTTTAAACTTGTTCTTGCCATTCTGCTTTACTTTAAAACAGAATATAAGGAAATGCCAGATTCCAGCAATACTCACAAAACAGTTTTAAGTGATGTACTTGTATTTTGATGTTAGGCTTGTTCACTTTTTTTTTTCAAGGTAAGGTCTTACTCTGCTCACGCTGACCTGGAATTAGTTTCAGGGTGGCCTTAAACTCAGGGTGATCCTCCCACTTCTGGCAACTGAGTGCTGGGATTAAAGGCGTGTGCCACCACGCCCAGCTTTTCACATTTTTAATAGGTGAAGAGAGTTACTTCTCAGTTAAAGAGTCATATGTTACATACAGGGAATCCAATCAATTCAACTTTTTTATTTTTAAGCAAAATGCTATAATTTTGACAACTTTTACAGAATGCTGGATATGTGTATTTATGTATAGGCTTTAGAACAAAAATGTGGAATTCAGCTGTCATACAAAATAGTGCTTAATCCTTTTAGTTTGATGGATAAGGAAATTATGTCTCCAAACTGTGAATTGCAAAATCTCTTGGGAGTAAACAATTTGACACAAATGTGACATTTGAAAATGAAATTGCATCAATAATGTGGTGACTCCTCCAGGTTTCCTTGGAACCACTGATAGTGATTTGGGGGAGCACTTGGACTGGCTCTGCACTGCCTTAGTAACTGTGCTTCTCCTTATCTGGCATAGTGTCAAATCAACTTCATGAAGATTTAAAGCCTTAGAGATAAGCTTGCAATTGAAAATGCATTCCCATTATGCATTTAAAGCAATGTGATACTACCTGTTCTCTAAACTGAATTTTAAACAGTTGGAGCTAGTGGGAACTAATTTCCTGGATTTAATGCTAATTTTTCCTGATCATTCTTGTCATTGTAATTATATGTTAAATTAATTTTATTTCAAAACATACATTTAGAATAATTTCAAATTGTTTTATAGTTAAGGATTATTAGATATAAGTTACAAAGTGGCTTCTATTCTACAAGCTTATTTCCATGTTGCTGGTTTTTCTTACCTACAATAGTTATTACCTGTTAAGACTTAGAAGTATGGTGACAGTTGATACCACTTGGCATAACATGATCAATTTATGGTTTACCCTAGAGATGAGGAAGTATCCTATGCAATTGATTGCTGTATGCACTAAACTGATTTAACATATGCTCCAAAAAGTACTGTGATCAGTTTTGGGGTATGAACATATCTGTGTGTGAACATTTTAGCTGGAGATATTGTGCATATTGTTTTGTAAGTTCAGAACTCTCAGGGAAAATGTTGAAAACAGATTGGCATGTCCAGCTACTCATTTTTGTGGCTTGGACAAGTTTTTTTTTTTTTTTTTCCTTCCAGGGCCTTAGTTTCTTGATCATAAATGGATATAAAAATACCTATCTCACAGAGATATGCTGAGGAGTTAGGAGTGTATTTACCATGAAGTAAATACCAATCTTTGATAGAATGAGAATTGGATTATGATAGAATTTGTCAACTGAGTTGCCCTGTGGGGATATTTGGCAGGTTGGGAGATGTTTTTATTTCTATATATGCTACTGGCATGTAGTGGGTGGAGACTGGAGGCTGTTTCACCTCCTGTGTTGAACAGAACAGCTCCCACAGCCAAGAATGGTGCAATTGATGATACACCTTGAGCAAAAGTTTAACGATTTCATATATTTTTACAATTCTACTGTCACTATGTCCTCAATCTGAGTCATTTTTAGTGGCTACTTATTTGTACTTTAATCTTAAATGTGCTTAAAAATAATAATATTCACACATACTGTTAAAGTTTATATATAGAAAATATAATTGTGAATCATGAATATCTTCTTGAATCAATAATTAATGTTCCTAACTTTATAGATATTTTCATCATTATTTACAATATTTCTTATATTTTTATATTAGCCTATTAAAGGTCAACAATTGATTATTTGATAATCTTAGCCTAAATGCATTTTAGAATTGAGAATCTTTTTGGATTTTGGTGGTAACATAGTATACATGTATATTTGATATTATATAACCTATAGCAGAGCTTAGGAGAGTGCCACAAAATTAATAACTGCTATTCATTCAAAAATGTGTAAATAATCATCACGCTAAGTAGGTTAACATCTCATATCATTTAAAATCATGTTTTACCAACAATAGAATTATGTTAGGTCAGATTTGGTAGTCAAAAGAATTGCAAAGCAAGGCTTCTACTTTTGTAGAGACATTGGGATTTTTTGAATTGTACTTCAGCTAACATATATTCCTGTATTAAGCATAATGTCTTACATATGTGAAGCCATGTCACATCACCAAAAGATTAGGAAAGTATATAACTTTTTACTGCACCAAACAAATACTCATCCCCCTCCTGACTCATTCAGTAATTGTTGGAAAGGGCATGTGTATTTGAAGCATGCACTGCCTTAATTAATGTTCCAAGTTATGCTAGACTATATAAATAAGTGTCCCAGCTAATGAGCAGTTGCATCCAATTTTCAGTTACAAGGAAAATACACCCTGTAATATGAAAACAGTCATAGAAGGGGTGCAATTTATAACACAAGATATTTACAGAGCTGAAATTGGATATATCCGGTCTAAGAGTGAAAGTATTATTACGGTCTATTTTAATTAATGGTGAATACATATGTTAAGAACTTGATATCATTTCAGGACAATGTCATCTTGATGGTATATAATTATGAACCCAGTGTTCACTGTATTCCCCTGTGAAGGCATAAAATCAAAGATTTGATTTGAAGAAGTAGGTGGTAGAGCAGCTTGAAGACTAAAACAATGAATTGGAAATGTAAGAGAATGCTTTTCCAAGACAATGCCTTCTGCATGAAGATTGTGGGTATGGCATGTGGATAAGGCATCCTGAGATTTGTAGATAGTCGGTGCTCAAAGGCTCCCTTACTTTGAAGCATGCTAGTCTGAAGCCCCATGTCTTATTTCATTTTCCACAAGCATGTGCCTTTAACCACTGCTCCCACACTTTTTAACAATTGCTCTTGCATTTGTTAGGTACATTTTAACACTTATTATTCTTTGCCTTTAAATTATACTGTTGCATAAAAGTTTATAACAGAGGCACTTGTTTGTAGTGGCAAGAGAACCTGACATGTGCGCACGTGCACGTGCGTGTGTACACACACACACACACACACACACACACAAAGTAATTTTTAAAATTGTAACTTTTTTTTTTCCTATTCTGTTATTACTGTCACACAGTTTGTTTTTCCATATGTTATCAAGATAATAATGTAGTTGTATTGGTGTTTTCATTGCTGTCATAACAAATTGCCACTAGTTTTGTTCCTTGTGCAATGTAAGTTTATCTTATATCAGTATGGAATTGGTCTCACTAGGTTAAGGTCATGGTTTCAAGTGTGTTTCTCTCCTCTCTGGAGACTCTAGGCGACAATGTGATTTCTGTTAAGTTTGGTTCGTGATAGATTCAGTTGCTTGAGATTATAGAATCAAAATCCCCATTTTTGTACAGGATATAACCTGAAACTTCCAGGCCAAGCTTTCCAGTTAGTACTGCATTTCTCAGCTCATGACCCACTATAAATCCATTCCTTATGTCATATTTTCTGTTATTTCCTTTATTATGCATTTCTCTCAAAGCAAAGGAAAATGCACTGTGAATGATTTATGTAATTATTTTAGGCCCACTTAGATATTCCAAGATAATCTGTCCTTAAGATTCATACACTTGGGCTTCCAGTCAAGATGGCGACCGCCTAGCTGCACTACAAACAACGAGGGAAAAAAAGGCAAGTATTCAAGGGAAATTAGGAACTTTTTGAAGAGGGAGGGCACAGATTGGGATAAAAGAGGGAAGCACACACCCCCGCGACCCACACCCCGCCACCCCACCCGCCGCGAATAACTGCATCGGGCGCGGCCCCACGCCCAGTGGCCCGGCACCCCGTGCACACCAAGCCCCACGCACCCCGGCGGCCCAGCGCACCCCACAACCCCCGTGCCCCACACCCGCCGCACCCCCCGCACCCCCCCCCAGCGTGCCCCTCCCCCCCAGCGTGCCCCACGCTCCCTATCCACACACGGCAGACGCGGCCCAAGCGAACCAAGGCTTCCCACGCCCTGGGCACCCAGGCCTGCCCTGCGCCCCCGCGCGCCCAAGACCCCAGCGCCCCACCCCCGCGTGCCTCGAGACCACCCCACGTCCGCCCCACCCTCCCGCGCGCCCCACCCCTCCGCGCGTTCGTGCTCTCTATCCACACACAGCAGGCACGCCCCAAGCGCCCCGCGCCCTGGGCGCCCAGGCGTTCCCCGCACCCCCGCGCCCCCCCGCGCGCCCTGAGACCCCCACGCCCCACCCCCGCCGCGCGTCCAGACTGCCCCGCAGCATCCCGCAGCATCCAGCACTCCATCTTACCTCAGCGTGCTCCACGCCCCCTGTGCTACCCGCGACCCCCTGGACCCCCTCACCCCCCTCCCCTGCGCGATCCGCCCCCTCCCCCCCTGCGAGTCCAGAGCACCCCACGGTATCCCACAGCGCCCCACCCTCCTAGCTGCCCCCCCTCCCCTCACGCCCTGCTGTTCTCACATCACTTGCTGCCGGTCAGTTTCTGCTGTGTCCTGATTCCGTACCCACATCATCTGCCTCTGCACTACAATTGCACGTGCAGTGGGCCCAGTCCCACAGCAAGAGCCACATAAGTCCACACTGAGTCACTAGCACCAGCGCAGGTGCCATCCCCTACCTGTACATCGCCACCCATCCCCCACTCCCCTGAGGCGGAAGAGCACAGACTGTTTACAGACCCCAGTGTACCTAGCCAGAATCTAGGCACCTTCAAGGCTTGCTACCTCAGTCCCTTTTCAAGCTCAAAGGCAGGCAGCTTAGGTGCATTACTGGGTGAGAATTCAGGCAACTTGGGTGCCCCTGTCAGGCTATAGGTAGGCAGCTTTGGCAAGAGTGAGCAAAAACCCAGGCTGCTTACAACTGCCCCAGGCTGCCTTGGATTTGCATAAAGCTAGATCCCAGGCTGCTCCACCCACCTACCTGCCCATACACTGACATGGGTAGACCACAGCGCAAAAGAAATAACACGAAAAATAAAATGGAAGAAAATCCAGACAGATCACCCAGTCCAACAAGGATCACAACAAACCAAAACATAGAAGAGTGTTTAGGATCAGAACATCAAGTGGAAGCAATGAACAATGCAACCCTGACCAAACTACTGCTAGATCTGACAGGAAAGCTACAAAGGATAGATAATCGTATGGATGCTACCATCACTAAGCTAGAGCAATATGATAAGACACTGGAAGGAATTCAAAGAGAGCTAAGAGAGTTGAGGGAGAGTGAAAAAAAAGAGGACCTTAAAAATCAGCTGGCCACACTAAATGAAAACATAAAGAAATGCAAGGATGATTTCCAAGAATCATCAAGAAAATCAGAAAATGAGACAAAAAGGGAGCTGGACAAAGTGATGGAAGTGATACATAGGAAAGTAGTAGAAAATGCAAACTTAATTGAACAAGTCCAAAACTCTCTAGAGGCTCTCAAGAATAGAGTCAGCGAAGTGGAAGATAGAAATTCTGATCTGGAAGACAGGATGGAAGAAACAGTTCGAGAATCCAAAAATTTCAGTAAGTTCAAAAGTTCCTGTGAACAGAACATGAGAGAATTGTGGGATACACTTAAACGTCCTAATATCAGAATCACTGGAATACCAGAAGGAGAAGAATTTCAGACCAAAGGCATGGAGAACTTATTTAACACAATAATTGAAGAAAACTTCCCCCGTCTCTTAAAAGAAAGGCCCATCAAGATTCAAGAAGCAAACAGAACTCCTAACTGACTAGACCAAAGGAGAAACTCCCCAAGGCATATTATCATTAAGACTCTAAACATTGACACCAAGGAAAAAATCCTAAAAGCAGCTAGGGAAAAACAGCACACCACTTTCAAAGGAAACCCCATCAGAATTACTTCAGACTTCTCAATGGAAACCCTGAAAGCTAGAAGGGCCTGGAATGATACTCTCCAAACTCTAAGAAACTATGGCTTTCAACCTAAACTACTCTACCCAGCAAAAGTCTCCCTTATAATAGATGGTGAAAGGAAAACTTTCCATGATAAAACTCAGCTTTACAATTATATGAACACAAAACCAAACCTACAGAAAGTACTCCAGGAAATTCTCCACAGAGAAGAAACAAATAACCAAAACAAATGCCTACAAGAAGAAGATCACAGAAATCAAACCCACAGTAGATACAAAAAAAAAAAAAAATTCCATGGAAATGCCAACACACCTCTACCACCACAAAATGACAGGGATCAAATCAAATCTCACAGTCATCACCCTAAACATTAATGGCCTTAATTCACCCATCAAGAGACACAGGCTAACAGGGTGGATCAAAAAATTAGACCCCTCAATCTGCTGCCTTCAAGAAACCCACCTTACCACTAAAGACAGAAACCTACTCAGGGTGAAAGGGTGGAAAACAATATTCCAAGCAAATGGGAATAAGAAACAAGCAGGTGTAGCTATATTAATATCAGATAAAGTTGACTTCAAACCAAAAACAATCAAAAAAGACAAAGAAGGCTACTTCCTACTTGTAAAGGGAACAATCCATCAAGAGGATATTACAATCATAAATCTGTATGCACCAAACACAGGGGCACCGCAGTTCATAAAACAAAACCTACTTGACAATAAAACAGAAATAACCACCAACACCATCATAGCTGGGGACTTTAACACACCATTATCAGTAATAGACAGATCATCCAAACAGAAGCTCAACAGGGAAGTAAGAGAGCTCAACAAAACCATAGAGCACTTAGACCTAACAGACATCTACAGAACTTTCCACCCCAAATCCACAGACTACACATTCTTCTCAGCAGCCCATGGAACATTCTCTAAAATAGACCATATACTGGGTCACAAAGATGGCCTCCACATATTTAAGGAAATTTGACATAATTCCCTCCATGATATCAGATCATAATGCTATATTCCTAGAAATCAACAACAAAAAAACCAACAATAGCCCCAACGGCAACTGGAAACTGAATAGCACACTCTTAAACAATAAATGGATAGTGGATGAAATAAAAAATGAAATTGCAAAATTCCTGGAATTGAATGACAATGAAAACACATCATACAAAAACTTGTGGGACACAATGAAGGAAGTCCTCAGGGGAAAATTCATAGCACTCAATGCCTTCATAAAAAAGACAGAAAAATCCCAAATCAATAGCTTAACCATCCACCTAAAGGCATTGGAAAAACAAGAAAAATCCAACCCAAAGAGCTCCAGAAGGAAGGAAATAATTAAAATCAGAGCAGAAATTAATGAATTGGAATCCAAGGAAACAATTAAGGTAATTGACAAAACAAAGAGCTGGTTCTTTGAAAAAATAAACAAGATTGACAAACCTCTGGCCAATTTGATCAAGCAAAAAAAGGAGAGACTCCAAATTAACAAAATTCAAAATGAAAAAGGAGAGATTACAACAGACATCAGTGAAATCGGCAGAATCATCAGGACTTATTTCAAAAACCTCTACTCCACAAAACTGGAAAATGTGGAGGAGATGGATAAATTCCTGGATGCATATCATCTACCAAAGCTAAACTCAGAGCAGATCAACCACCTCAACGAACCCATCACGCTCATAGAGATTGAAAAAGTAATAAAAAACCTCCCAAAAAAGAAGAGTCCAGGACCAGATGGATTCCCAGCCGAATTTTATCAAACCTTCATGGAAGAACTCAAACCAATCTTCCTAAAACTGTGCCACACAATTGAAGAACAGGGAAAACTACCCAACTCCTTCTATGAAGCTAGTATCACCCTAATCCCAAAACCAGGCAGAGACGCCACAAGAAAAGAAAACTATCGGCCTATTTCCCTAATGAACATAGACGCAAAGATCCTCAACAAAATTCTCGCAAACCGAATCCAACAACACATCAAAAGCATTATCCACCTTGACCAAGTGGGATTTATCCCAGGAACACAAGGGTAGTTCAACATATGAAAATCTGTCAATGTAATACACCACATAAACAAGCTTAAACATAAAAATCACATGATCATTTTGATAGATGCAGAAAAGGCCTTTGACAAGATACAATATCACTTCATGATCAAAACATTGGAGAGAATCGGCATGGCCGGTTCACATCTTAATATAATAAAGGCAATATACAAAGCTCCAAAGGCCCAAATAATACTGAATGGAGAGAGACTGGAGGAATTCCCATTGAGATCAGGAACAAGACAGGGATGTCCTCTCTCACCTCTGCTTTTCAATATAGTTCTGGAAGTCCTAGCCCAAGCAATAAGGCAGGAGAAGGAAATAAAAGGGATACAATTTGGAAAGGAAAAAGTTAAGTTAGCTCTATTCGCTGATGACATGATTGTATATGTAAGAGACCTGAGAGACTCCATCCCAAAACTCCTGAAGGTGATTAACTCCTATAGCAAAGTGGCAGGATACAAAATCAATGCACAAAAATCGGAAGCATTTCTGTATGCAAATGACAAAGACACAGAAAAAGAAATAAAGGACATAGTCCCATTTTCAATAGCAAAAAATAAAATAAAATACCTTGGAATAACATTAAACAAGGAAGTAAAAGATCTATACAACGAAAATATAAAAACTCTCAAAAAAGAAATTGAGGAGGACTTGAAACGATGGAAAGACCTCCCATGCTCCTGGATAGGCAGAATTAACATTGTGAAGATGACAATCCTACCAAAGGCAATATATAGATTTAACGCAATTCCAATTAAAATCCCTACAATGTTCTTCACAGACATAGAAAAAATGATCTCAAATTTCATATGGAAAGGCAGAAGGCCTCGCATATCCAAACATATCCTCAGCAAAAGAAATACCTCTGGTGGCATCACCATACCCGATATAAAGTTATACTACAAAGCCATAGTAATAAAAACAGCATGGTACTGGCATAAAAACAGGAGTATAGACCAATGGAATAGACTTGAGGACCCGGATTTTGGGCCAAGCAACTATAGCTACTTGATATTCGACAAAGGCCCAAACAATATAGACTGGAAAAAAGATAGCATCTTCAACAAATGGTGCTGGACAAACTGGATAACCACATGCAGGAAACTAAAACTTGATCCACACATTTCACCATGCACAACACTCAAATCCAAATGGATCAAAGACCTCAACATAAGACCAGAAACTCGAAAACTACTGGAAGAAAATTTAGGAAGTACTTTCCATGATATAGGAATGGAAAAAGACTTCCTGAATAAAACCCCAGTGGCTCAAGTTCTTAAACAGTCACTCAACCATTGGGATCATATGAAGCTGAAGAGTTTCTTTACAGATAAGCATATAATAAACAAAGCCAATAGAATACCCACTAGTGGGAGAAAATATTTGCAGGTTATCCAACTGATAGAGGCCTTATCTCTAGAACTTACAAAGAACTCAAAAGTCTAAACAATAAGAAGACAAATACCCCACTCACAAAATGGGGCACAGAGTTAAACAGGCAATTCACAGAGGAAGAAATACAAATGGCAAACACACACCTAAGAAAATGTTCATCATCCCTAATCATCAGAGAAATGCAAATTAAAACAACTATGAGATTCCACCTTACCCCAATAAGGATAGCAAACATCAAAAGGTCAAATGAAAATAAATGCTGGTGAGGATGTGGAGAAGCAGGGACACTCATTCACTGTTGGTGGGAATGCAGGATGGTACAACCACTTTGGAAAGCAATATGGAGACTCCTGAAAAAGCTGACTATAGAAATACCAACAGACCCAGTTATACCATTACTGGGCATGTACCCTAAAACCTTCAAACCAAAAGCCAGAGAGATTTGCTCAACCATGTTTGTAGCAGCTCAATTCGTAATAGCTAAAAGCTGGAATCAACCCAGATGTCCATCATTAGAAGAATGGATAACAAAGATGTGGTATATCTACACAATGGAATTCTATACAGCAGTAAGACAAAATGACATAAAGAAATTTGAGGAAAAATGGTTGAACCTGGAACAGATCATTCTCAGCGAACTTACTCAATCACAGAAAAAAAAATCAACACATAGTCTCACTCATCTGCAACACCTAACCTGAATTTGCCCAAGATGCCTTACATACCCAGCAAGTACCTCATGAACTAGACAATAAGATGGATGGGAGGGCGGGGAGGGAATCAAAGGGTGGAAAACAGTAATCTGGACCCAAACGGCAATGGTACCATAAAATTCTACTTCCTAAAAGACAAACCCAATGACTGAACCTTCACTAGTCCCTTACAGGAAACACCTGAACCACAAGACACTGGAGAGTGTAGGATCAAGACTGACCTAAATCTCCTACATCTTCCTTCCCTCCTTCTCCCCCTCTCCCCTCTATCTCTCTCCTCTCTAACTCTTGTATATTAGTTATCTTTTTCCTCAATTTTTTAGTGGACACTGACCTGTAACCCCCACTTCCAGCTTGGGCCTACAATCCACAATGAGCTTTTGATCAAAGAAACCTACAAGGTTTCCCAAAACAATGACAGACTTCTGTCAGAGTAATTGATGACCCACCAAAGGCCAGTGGTAAGACCCTATTGCTGAAGACTCCATACGCAGCTGACACGCAAAATGGAATGACATGGCTGGAAGCCAGGAGAGAGTCAGTCCCCAGACAGTCAGTGTGTCTAGTGCCAGAAGGCGCTACATAGGCGACTGGGGGAAGTGACCAAGATCTGTCCAAGCAACACATTGTTTAACCTAAGTAGCAACAATTAACCGGATGTGATACCCACACAAGTGCAATAGTGGCACACAGCCATGGTGAGGAATCAATTGCTCTTGATTTGGCTAACTGATCCACTCAGTGGTACTAGACCCTTAGCTGGAGCTGGGAAACAAGTCAGAACCATACCCAAACACAAGCCCACTCTACAATATCAAGCTACCATCAATCACGGGGTATAAGAGGGCCTACACCTATCAAACTGTCTATCAAAAAAGTAAGTGTTATCTCAATTTTCTGTGTGCTAACTTACTCTCCGTTGGAGAATCTGCTTCTCTTTTCCAGATAGATGCATATCCTAAGAAGAGAGCTGCCCCAACATACCTCAGAAGGGGCCCAACTGAAACTAAGGACAACTGGCGAAATAAGCAAGGGTGATGTTTTCCTGTGAACTGGATACCAGCACAAAGGGGAAGGAGATCAATGCAGAGAAAAATCAACTCCTACCAAATAACAGAGCCAGAGCCTCAGAGGCCCCCAACACCTCAGCACTGAAGCAGACCAAAAATGAACCCAACATGGCTCAGGGAAATCTTGCGGAAGAGGGGGAGGAAAGAATGTCAGAGTTACATGTTGGGTCATGATTTTCAGAGACATTTATCATACTAATAACTGGGGGCTAACTCCACAATGCACAACCCATTTTCAATAACAAGGAGGGTCTAATGGGAGGGGGTAGATCACAGATGAGCCTAAATAATGGTACCAAACTGCCTGTATTTACTGAAAAGAAAACTAATAAATTAAATTAAAAAAAAAAAGAAAAAAAAATCAAAAAAAATCAAAAAAAAACATCAAAAAAAAAAAAGATTCATACACTTAATCATGCTGCAAAGTCCCTTGTTTTACAGCATAAAATATTTATAGGTTATGAGAATTAAAGTGTGGGTATCTCAATGCTACACTGTTAATTTTTGCTCTATTCAATCAATTATCTCTAATTAAAATAAATAAATCTTTCCTCAATATTTCCCACATATTTACCATTTCATTTAAAACATTTTTAATAAAATATTTGCACACATAGACCCCCCCTCTCCCCTCCCCCAGTTATGCTGAGAGTCTTTGTTTGGTGTGGCTATTGGCATTCATTATGGGGACCAAGAGGCCTCAGTCAGTCTCTGCAGGGATTGGGGGAACATGGAGTCTCAGGCTATTCCCACCCACCCTGAGGCTCTTACAATCTTTACACCCTCTCTTCCTGCTACTCCCTAAGCCCTGGTGAGCAAAATAGAGATCTGATTTAGTGTTACTTTCTCTGCAGACTCTGGATTTCTGTTTTATGAGGTATGAGTGACCACAGTGTCTGTCACGATTTCCCTGGCATTGGTTTTCAGGCTAGCTCTGAGAGCAGTATTCATATCAACACTTCCCCTATAATGACTTCTTGGCACGGCAGAAGAGGTGGAATTGAGCCATCTTCTGGTACACAGTTGGCTCTTTCTTCTTGATGTATCTCTGTGGTCTCCTGTAATGCTCTACCTGATCTGGTTCTTTAGCTTAAAGAACTTCATATTTTTTGAGTACTTTTTTGCTGGTGTCAAAAATCAATGATCCTCTATTTGACCAAAATTAATTTGGGGTAGATAGTTTTCCTGGATATAGAATACTAGACCCATGAATTCTCTTTCAGCACTAAAAATTGATGCTTCTTTATCTTTTGGTCCACAGTCTTTTGGATGAAAAATTAATCATGTTTGCTTTGTTTTTTTTTTTACATATCTGAGGTTCATCAAGTTTTTCTAATTTGTAGTGCTACAGGTACTACCAAATCCAGAACATTTCTGCTACCCTAACATTTTTCATATATGTATCTTCGCCTCCTGATTAACATGCATTTTAACACAAAACTTTAAAAACTATCATAATTCAACACCAATTATGATAGTTTAGGTATTTTCTATTTTTTCACATGGCACTGAGACTTGGTTAATCATTTTTAGCTCTTCCAGCCCCATAACTTAATTTGGCTTTTTTTCTCTGTCTCAAAATTCCTTTGACATTGAGGATCTCATCTGCAATGCTTCATGATATGGTAACATTTGTCTTTCTTTAGAAGATATGTTTGTTTTCTTCCATTTTTATGTTTATTGTGTTCATGTCATAATTTAAATCTTTTAAAATATTAGGACGGATTAAGAAATATCTAGAACATCAAAGACCCATACCTTCCAGTGTATGAGTTAGGGCTTTTCCAGAGAGGATTACCTGAGTTGGGAAGTATATATGTTGAATGTGGGCAGCATAATCCCATGGACTGGGGTCTTAGACCGCAAGAAAAGAAAAGGGAGAAAGCTTTATGAGCTCCATTATTCTACTTGGTATTCTTCCTGATGACCCACATATGAGCCAGCCACTACACCTTGCTGCCACAGCTTTGGGCCTCTCCTGCCACCATGTTTCCCAGCTGGTTTTCCTCAAACCATGAGCCAAAATAAATACCTCCTAGTTGAAGTTTCTTTTTAACTGGTATTTTGTCACAGTGATAAAGAAAAGCAATTAATACACACATTTGTGTCTTATAATAATACATACATACATACTTACTGCATAGCATTCCTTTTTGGCAATCCTCACAGAACTTTCCTTATGCATACCTGGGCCAGAGTATCCAGTAGATGCCATGACAATAACCAGAACCATAATCATTTCTCAATTCTTATTGCTATCACTTCAAATCAATAAAGGTGCTTGACTCTGCTGAAGTTCCACTTTCTTACACCAGGTAAAAAATGGTGCCTAGGGCTGGAGAGATGGCGTAGCGGTTAAGCGCTTGCCTGTGAAGCCTAAGGACCCCGGTTCGAGGCTCGGTTCCCCAGGTCCCACGTTAGCCAGATGCACAAGAGGGCGCACGTGTCTGGAGTTCGTTTGCAGAGGCTGGAAGCCCTGGCGCGCCCATTCTCTCTCTCTCCCTCTCTCTGTCTTTCTCTCTGTGTCTGTCGCTCTCAAATTTAAAAAAAAAAAAAAAAAAAAATTAAAAAAAAAAAAATGGTGCCTAAATAAGTAGCCAAAGTGAGTGTCAGGTTCATACTGCATGTGTAAACTCTCTCAGAACTGTGGTTCTCCATCCTTTGTAGTCCAATCCAGTTTCTTAGGTGTTGAAAGGGTGATTGTGCTCTCACTGCACTGCTTACTGGAAGAGCAAATTTGACACCATCTTCACAAAGTTCTCAAAGTTGTGTGTCGATGAAGGGTACTCAACCTTTTGATACCAGGATATGACATTATCATCTACAAAAGTACTGGGTCACATTCATTGCTACCCTAGGATACAGGTGCTCAATGGGCCGCAGGTTGAGCATCCCTGGCATAGCCACTACTTGAGACAACCAGGTCAGATTGCAAACGTTTTGTGTAAGAATTGTGTCATCTCTTCACATGGTTCACAATATTAACATAAACTCTTCTCCATAGGACTCAATATGTGCCTTGTTTTCTAGTAGTTATTTTAACTACTCAAAGTCTTTAATAGTTAAATCTTTTAATAAAATTGCACCAAATATAAGCTAATATAACATTGGAGTGAGATATAAACTTATATTCTCCTGCAGTTAGTACCAGCATACAATCTCTAAAGTGAGAAATACAACATGTTCGAGGCAGATAAAAGGTAAGGTACTCCTTAAAAGAGTGAATATAGTTACCAACAGACTCTCTTATTCTCTTACTGGGCATTTCCCCTAAAAGCTCCCCATCTTAGTTCAGAGATATTTGCATGTCTATAGATACTCAATTCATAATTTCTAAAAATTAGAATCAACCTAGGTGCTCATCATTGGATGAATGGATAACCAAGATGTGGCATAGCTACACAATGGAATTCTACTCAGCAGTAAGAAAAAATGACACATTAAAATTTGCAGAAAAATGGTCAAACCTGACACAATGAACTTGGAAGAAAAATGGTTGACCTTGGAACAGATTATTCTTAGCAGACTCACCCAATTACAGAAAGACAAACAAGGCGTGGTCTCACTTATCTGCAGTTCCTAACCTTGATCAGCCGGAGTTGCTGACCTACCTGAATAGCATCTTGAGGCTCAGAAAATAGGGAGGGTAGGGTTTGAGGGAAGGGGAAAGGTGGGAGGGATACAAAAATGAACCCAAATTGAACTGCTACCATGGAATCCTATATCCTGGAAGGAAGTCAGACTAAAAGGTAGCACCCTCAAGAGGAACTTAAAGGAACACCTGAATGGAAGGGCCCTAGAGAGGGCGAAACAAAATCTAACTTCCTATTTCTCATATTTCTCTTTCTTCTTTTTCTTTTTCTTTCTTTCTTTTTCTTTGGCACTGTCTGTAACTCCCTGTACCAAGATATGGACTACACCCACAATGAGCTGTTGATCAGAGAGACCTACTAGATCTCCCAAAACAAACAAGACAGACTTCACTGTCTCATCCCATTGAAAGCAGCACACAAAGTAGTAGAAATTGTTTTGATTAGTTTGAGAAGGCCTTATCATTTATGTCCTCTTATTGTGAGCAACATATTTCAGTGGTTTTGTTACTATAGGCCAGTTTCTGCACATTTGCATCTCTCAGCATTGTGAAATTCATGGGTATGATTCAAATAATTGGCTAATTCTGAAATCACCAAAACAATAAAACTAATCCATAAAAAGGTTTCTAAAAATAAGATTATGCCTTTATGAGACACATTTGAAAACAATTTAATGCCAGTGGCAAGTAAGCATCTATACAAAAACTATTTTTTTATTTATCTACAGTAGGACACTCTGTTATAGAGAACTGTTATTTATAGGCTATGGTTAATTTTCATGAGGTAGCTGATACTTTTGTATATAGACTTATAATAAAGATATACATAAAAATGAACTATTTGCCATAAAACATATTAAAGTTATATCATGTCTTCCCATATTCAACTTAGGTTAGTTATGCTTTAAATTTTCTCAGATCTATGTAAGCCATCAAAGGACTGCACCCATTTTCTTTAAATTTAGCCTCTAAAATTAATTTTGTGATTATTTTATCCTTATTATTTGTAGTCATTAATTTTATAGTGATAAAACACAAAGCCTTAATCATAATTAACCATTTTTAAAATTAAAATTTAGAAAATTCTCTCATTTTCAGGCATAAATCCCACCTGACAATTTTCCCCAAGTTTTTACAGCACATAAAAGTTGTAAAATTCACTTGAATATGTATCAAATTGAGGAGAAACTATGGATAACTCCCGCATTGAAATGTAATCTTTTATATCTCCTCTTAACCTTCTCTTGTTCTCTGAAGTGATTATTCATGTAAAGACTGCTTTCACTTATAGATATGAAAGTCATTACTCATGCTAATGACAGTGGATTCTAAGGCCTTAGAGTTGGATAAAACTGATAAATCCACTGGCTGTTCTGAATGGACACTCTTGTCACTGTCATTAGTAAAATAGTCACATCCATAGAACACTGAAGTCACTCTTCCTGCGAGGATGTGGAAAATGGATGTCGTGGAGCCCTTTTGGAGGACATCTGCTGGATCCCAGTCACATAAGCTGTGTCATCTTTACAGTGCAGTCCCATAATCATGATGGCTAATCTCGATTACTGCAGAGTTCACCCGATTTTATCTGTAACACTAGCAGTGTATCCCTGAACACCAGTTTTGACTACATAGCTGTGGTAAGCACTCCTGTCCTTAAGTGATGAAGGACTACAGGTTTCAATACAAAGGAAGGTGCCTCCATGAAAATGTGAACATCTTAAAGCCTCTGCTGACAATTATGCCTCAAAAATTCCCTGTAGGAAATAAGGTGGTTTGCTTTGTTCCAAGACTCCAGTGTTCTTGTGAAGCTATGATCTTACAGTGTTTGAATCTCAAGATGAAGTGGTCCTTCATCTTTTAGTGAAAGGCCTGACTTTCAGTTTCCTATGATTGTGTGGCTAAAAGAGATAAAAGGGCCTTTCCAGTAAGACTGTCTAATAGGCATCAGCAACCTTTTCAATTCCTCTGCTGAGTGAGTTAGGGCATGCTGAGTGACCTTTACATATGACCTGACATTTCTAGTGTCTCTTGTTATGTTCATGGGGGGCTGTACCTATTTTCAGAGTGGTGCTGGAATTTATTAGAAGAAAATGGAGTGCAGACGGATGAGAAGAGCTACGGAGAGTGGATGGGTCAGGTGACACCAATGCCCCCCTGTCCCCAGCCCACCACCAAAGTCTTGCTTTCACCTGCTATGGTATTTTCCTGAAATCCACAAACCTGAGTTGAGAGTTTGGGGATTCTTGCTTATTATTTCTATTGTTTGTTTTTGTTCTTTATTTATTATCCTTAGGCAGTTTTAACCTCCTAGCTTTTCTCCATTTCCTAGATAATATTGATCTCTGGTACTAAAAGTAGCAGTGGTATCTGTGGTCATAGCACCCTGGCCATATTCAATCTCATCATAAAGGGATGGTGCTCCATCATTAAGTTCATTTCTGTAACACAAGTCCTTTTAATGTTATTTTGTACCTTACAAATATTTTTAATTGATTGCCAGAATCAATTCAGACTACCTTAGCTAGTACCATGAGATTTTAATGACTTCATTTACTTTCCTAACCTCCTTTCTGCATAGTCTGTGTTTCAGCCACAATGAACCCTAAGCATAGCAGGTTTATGGTTGAGTTTGTGCCAAGTAAATCAGAGCCAAAGTACCAAAGTCATCCAGCATCACACACTGGGAGCTGCTCTTCATTCCTACAGTTTTTTTTTCACATCTCCTAACCTCCAAGCCTTAGCTTGAGTTATAGTTTATTTGACTTAATGACTTTTGGTAGTCAATTGGTCAGTAGCTGTAAGTCTCAGTGAGGTCAACTAAGTATTCATATGATAGTGATTGTTATTGTTTTCTTAATCATTTCCTTTAAGGTACATGACTACAACATCTGGTGGTCCACTTCATCTTCCTCAAAATGGAAATAGAAAATGGTTCAGATATTGAAATGCCAGGAAATATAGCTCCAGACCTTACTAATATTGTCTTGGTTGGAGGTTCAGCAGCATTATCTGCTTAGCAGCTGTTTGTCAGCTTGCAATGTTAATTACAGTCAGAGAGGCCACAGAAACTTATACTGATACATATGTTGAATGTACTAAGCCTAAGGAGTCTCTACTAAAAGTTCATTGCCTGAAAGCTGTTGCATGATGGTATGCTAACTGTCATTGGCTGAGAGTGTAAATTTTGTTGGGTGGCTCTCATTGGAAGACTAATGACCAGTGCATTGGTAGTGTAAAAAAAATACATATAGTAGCAGCATGTGTGTATGTGTGTCTGTATGTATGTATATGAACCTCTTCTATACCTGCTAATTAGATTGTCCATGAATAAGTTTAACAAAGCACTTGGGGACCATCATTAAACAAGATATCAACATCTCAACATTTTCCTGATTCCCCCTCAAAGGGCTTTATTCTTTTATACTTACTGGTTTTATCCTCATGTTCTTTCCATTACCTGAAAGCTACCTTTTCAACTTTGTGACCATTTTTTCTTCTGTGTATGTACGATGTCTATATGCATGTTCATGTGTGTGTATAGGCCAGAAGCTGATATCTAGTATCTTTCTCAGTCACTCTCCATCTTATTTTTGGGAGCAGGGTCTTTCACTAAACCTATAGCTCACTGAGTAGCTAGACTAGCTCTCCAGTAAGCTGTAGGATCTGACTGTGTCATGTCTGCTTCTCCAGATCTTGGATTACAGATACACTACCATGCCTAGCATTTTGATGTGGGTACCAGGGATTTGAACTCAGGTGTTCATGCTGTGTGACAAATACTCTACCCACTGAGCAATTTCCCCAGTCTTCATACTTCCAATTTTTAAATAGACATATGAAATGTCATCTTCCTGGGAAGCTATTTTGATTTTGGTAACATTTATCATACTTACTGCTATCTTCCTCTGGCATTTAGGGGTGACATTTTTATATAGATTGTACAATGAATAGACCACAGCCTATGTGTATAATTATTAAGAGTATGTTTGTTTTTCAAAATTGTCCTTTGTCCAAAGCCTAGTGAAACAAAATGTGAAGTACTGAAACATACAAGCAGCCTTCCAAGAAGATTAATTTGAGTAGTGAATAATGAGGGAAGGCTAATCCTTGTCTTCGATACCATCTTGACACAGGTTCCTCTCCTATCCTTCCATCCCACAGAGTTCTAGAGTTTTTCATTAGACAAGAGAGATTGATACTAATTTTTCTGAGGATAGGAAAGGGATCAGCAGGGTGCATTTGGAGGAACTCTGAATTCTCATGAATTGTGGACATAATCTCCATAGATTTTTGTAGACATCTAGCTTTTGTTTAACTTAACACATTATTTAACATTTAAATGGACCACAAGAAAGTATTTATAACTTTGTTTACATATTGATGGGCCACAAAAATATTTATAACTTTGTTTAGATATTGATAGCTTACAAAAATGATGTTTATAACTTTGTCCCTGAGACAAGCTTAAAGTTTGATTCTGCCAGAAGACAAGCACAGTAAATGGAGTTTTACTGGATGATTTGTTAGCACAAAAGTACTTTTCTTAGGTTGCAGTCAAATGGGGAAAGAGATGACTGCCTATGCAGGAAAGATAATTTATAGATATTTATAAGAATGAAACATCTTTTGCTGTGTGCGGTGGCGCACTCCTTTAATCCCAGCACTTGGGAGGCAGAGGTGGGAGGATCATCAAGAGTTCAAGGCCACCCTGAGACTACATAGTTAATTCCAGGTCAGCCTGGACCAGAGTGAGACCCTACCTCGAAACCATCCCCCCAAAAAGAATGAAACATCTTCTTTTGTTAGTGTACATGGATGAAACATATTATAAATCTTCCCATTTCAAGGTTGCTCTGTTGATGAGGGGGAGCAGAAGTGAAACAATATTGTTTCCAAATTATATTTTATATAATTCTCCAACATTATTCCATTTCAGCAGGTCAGAAGTTAAACTCAGAGATACTGGATAATTTATTCAGGGTCACACAGCTAATGAAGGTTACTAGGTTCCAAAACACATAATTGTAGTATAAAATTACAAAAACAGTAAAAAGTTATTTTTTTATAGTGACTCCCTCTGGCAGTCTTGAAGCTATAGCTTGTATCTGTAGCTGATTTGTAACAAACCAGGATAAACACAAGGAAAAAATATTAAGAAAATATTGTTAGAGCTACATTAAATAATGCAAATATGAGTCCTTGACAACTCTAAAAGTAGCTCAGCTTTGGATTCTTATCTAAAGCAAATCCTCAAACTTCTAAGTGAGATTTTTCCCTCTCATAGGAAGTTACCCTGCACAAGTGTACATTTCATTGGAGCCCAAAATGCTGTTAACTGCTTCCATTCATCCAAAAATATGTCTTAAACTGAGTACAGCTCTAAATGATACATTCAAAGAGCCAAAATTTAATATTTTATGAATTTTAAAGATGGTGTTAAATATTTGTTTACTAGGCTGTGAGTGCAAGTTCTTTTTTAAAACATTTGGTGGAATTTAACCTTTACCAGAATGATATACCAGATTTAAATTACCTGAGTTTTCTGAAACTGATTTACATGTAAATATCAATTTTCATCATAATGTTTAAAAAAGTTATTGAAGTAGATTAAACAAGTACTCCAGGAAGCAAATGTATTTGACACCATCCATTCTACCTTATAGTAACATAATTGCTATCATTTAACATTTAACTATCATTTAACATTTAAATATCATTTGACATTTAACAAGGGGTCTCTGCCTCAAGGACAATTTTTCTCCCCCAAAAAAGTTTACAGAAAAATAAGATTGTGGCCAGGAGTGGTGGCACATGCCTTTAATTTTAGCATTTGGGAGGCAGAAGTAGGAGGATTACCATGAGTTCAGGGCTACCCTGAGACTACATAGTTAATTACAGACCAGCCTGGGTCAGAGTAAGACCCTATCTAAAATTACAACAACAACAAAAAGCAAACAAACAAAAAATGATAAGATTGTAACTTTTCAAAATGTTTCAAAATTTTAGTTACATGTTTAAATGCAAATCCAATTTCATGATGCCTCTGAAATATACATTGCTTTCAATGACCCTACTATGCAATGTGTTTATATAAAATGTATATAATCACTTTTGTATATTTGGAGACATTTTTACGTTAAAAAATAAAAGTGAAGGTACTTCTATTTTAAGTGCCACAGTTTTCAAGATTAACAACAACAACAAAAAAAAATACATTTCTTGGTGGTTTTTTGTTTGTTTGTTTTTCTTTTTCCCTAGAATAGCTTCTCTTTGGGAAGTGCCTCCTATAAAGATAAGTCCTAATCTTACTAATTTGTAGAAAGAAGCTCATTCATTCTCCTCACAGTCTTTTGAAGTGTACACTACCACTTTCTTGATACTACAACTGGAAAGCTTAAGGTACAAGGTAGAATATTTTGCTGGGTGTCTCACCACTGCTTGGTGAGGATGTAGCTTTTGAATAGCCATGGTCTTCTGAGGTTGGTCACCTCCCCCAAAAGCTGCCACTCTCCTGACAAGTGTTGGGCACGCTCATATACAATTGCTTGACACTGTGTAGGATGAAGCAGGGAGATCAGAAAAGAAGGTCAATGTATAAATACTAGGAATCCTGAAACTACCAAGTTTACAATCATAAGTGAAAAGCCTGCCTTTCTTTAGGCAAAAAGGATCTGGTAAATGTAGAAGAGGGAACATTTCATATATAGTCAGTATAACAAAACTGAAAATACACCCTCCATAACCTAACAGAAGAGCTGAAAGACCATCTTGTTAAAAGTACCTATTTTTCTTATAACAGAGTGCCCTAGTGTAGATAAATAAAAAATAGTTTTTGTATAGATGCTTACTTGCCACTGGCATTAAATTGTTTTCAAATGTGTCCCATGAAGGCATAATCTTATTTTTAAAAACCTTTTTATGGATTAGTTTTATTGTTTTGGTGATTTCAGAATTAGCCAATTATTTGAATCATATCCATGAATTTCACAGTGCTGAGAGATGCAGATATGCAGAAACTGGCCTATAGTAACAAAACCACTGAAATATGTTGCTCACAATAAGAGGACATAAATGATAAGGCCTTCTCAAACTAATCAAAACAATTTCTACTGCTTTGTGTGCTGCTTTCAGTGGGATGAGACAGTGAAGTCTGTCTTGTTTGTTTGGGGAGATCTAGTAGGTCCCTCTGATCAACAGCTCATTGCGGGTGTAGTCCATATCCTGGTACAAGGAATTACAGACAGCGCCAAGAGATCACTTTGTACATTAAGCTGAACAAGTTCAGTGATTAAACTCTCAGTGACTTGAAGTAATACTCCTATTGTGTTATTTCAACTTTTTATGCTTCTAGTTCCTGTTATAGAGACAAATGAAAGAGTAATCTTCAGATTGCATAAGCCTGAGAGGCTCCTGCTTGTGTGCATGGTGTGTACATATGTATGGCCAGATGCCCACGGAGTCCAGAGGAGAATGCTTGGTGCTCTTCAGATCTTGCCAATCTGCATATTTTCTTGAATGTAGTCTCTCTCTGAACACTGAGCAGGTGCTTTTGTAAGCCTCAGTGATTCTCTCTCTGGTCACTGCTTCCCAGAGGACTGGGGTTACAGACATGCCCAACTGTTTATGTGGGTCCTGAGAAATCAAATTCAATGGTCTCAGGTCCTTTCAGACCCTCATGCCTGCAGTCAAGACTCTTACCCACTGAACTGTCTTCCCAGCTCAACTTTTGCTTTTCAAATCGCACAGTAATGCATTATTTGCATTGATATGTTTGGTTAACTTTCAAGGAATTTTGTGAAACTCTATAAGTATAATAAGATCACATGAAATAACTTGTTTCTTGCAAACAAGTTACTGGTATTTGTTCATGTTAATATACTGGCTGAGTTTGGGTTGACTTGGGGAACTAAACATCTCCCTAGACACTTCACCCAGGGTCAATCTTATATGAGCTGTGTAATACACAGGTGACTGGCTTAGACCTAATAAAGGACATGAGAAGCATTGGAAGCACACAGATGTTAGTAATAACAAAGCTAGAAATTCTCGCAAGGCTGGAAGGACAAGGGTTTGTCTGTGGAGGGGCAAAAGGTAAGACAGGCATAGGTATTTCTGTAGGATCTGGAGTTATTCCAGTTGATAATTATGATAAGAGATAAGGAGAGAAATAGTAAGCCTGCCATTTCATTCCCCACTTTCCAAGACACCTCAAATCAGTTCCAGGAGAGAATGTAATTAGAAGAATGGCTGGGAACAGATCTGAGAGCAAACAGATAATGACATTTGCACATTTATTAGTCATGTGTTTCAGAGAAGAACAACATCTTTTGCATAGGAAATAACATATAGTTATTTGTGAGATTCAACTTCCACGGTTACACAGCCCAACCAAGCAAGGGGACAGAATCATAATCATGGTGTTTTCTGTAGCACAGCCCTATGTAGCAGAATCAAAGTCTTGACGCTAGTTCCTCTAAGAAACTGTAGTGTTTTTGGTACTTAATTTTACTCATCTTTGCTAAGATTTTACATCATATTCTGCCCTGCTGGACACTCTCTGAGTGTCAGAAACTGATATAACCACGGTTCTTTACTCTCCTAATGATGATCTCATGAACCATTGATTGGGTCCAAATTTCCTGATGTTAACTTAGGTCCAGACATGTTATTCCACTCTTCACATGGATTCCATGGATGGAGTGATATTTACTACTGCATTTGATTTGTAAACCCTCACCATGGGACTATAATAACCATGTTCCTTCCCTTTTAACCCAGGTTAGACACCAAAGTGGTTCTATTCTTCACAGTCTACTAGAACAAAGAATATAACTCATTTATCCTACTTTGTAAGTGATAGATGTTTGCTGAAAACAAATAACAAAGTGAAGTTAAAATAAACAAATAATTACCCACCAACTCCTTTAACTCCTCCACTATTACATTGACTTATTGTTTGCTTGACAATGTTGGTATCAACAAGAGACTGTGTGCATGATTGTGGTCCTATAAGATTATAATGGAGCTGAAAATTTTCCATTGTCTAGTGTTATCATAGCAGTTATAATATCTACACAATGTGTTACTTTCATATTTGTGGTGATAGTCTGTTTTCTCAGTTACATAAAACATAGCAATATAATTACGAGTAGAGCATGATACTTGATAATAATAATATAGTGTTGTTGGTTTATGTATTCATTGTATTGTACTTTCAGTCATTAGAGTGTACTACTTCTATTTATAAAAAGTTTCCTATAAAACCACACAGTGTTATACCAGCATCAGACTTATGTCTCCTTTTTGCCTCATCTCTTGTCTGGATGCAGAGGTCATATCCACTGACTTATCATCATTGTTTAGGTTTGTGTCAAACCACTCTTTGACATTTATATAATGGCAAAAATCACCCAAGGGCACATTTCTTAGAAAACATCTTTGTCATTAAGAAAAGTGTGACTGTATTGTTATATATTGTCATATCAATAGATATTCATAATGGCCCTGCACTAATTTATTTAGGACCAGGATAGTTTAATCTAGTATTAATCTAGTACTGATATTTCTTATTCTATATAATCTATTTTTAACCCTCTATAAATTATTGTTATTACAGACATATATTTAGATGTTTATTATCTAAAGAATAATATCATATGCTATATTATTATTTTTTATTAAAAACATACTTTGTATGGATACATCATGTGTTGGTACCATCTTTTCCCTCCCCCCACTCCCATTCTACTTGGGGTCCTCCTCAGTGTGGTTAATGGTATTCCCCATGAGGTTGTGGGTTATGCATTGTGGGAGCAACAGTCAGTTATTGGGGGGAGGTAGTGCCACACGGCATAATATCCCAATTTGTGGCTCTTACAATTTTTCCACCCCCTCTTTCAGAAAATTCCCTGAGCCATGGTGGGTGCATTTTAAGTCTACTTCAGTAATGAGCTCTTAGAAGCCTCTGAATCACTGCTTTGGTATGTGTTGAGTATCCTCAACATCTGTCTCCTTCACCCTGGTGCTAATTTTCAGGCTCACCATAGAAGTAGCACACTTGCTTGTCTCCCCACTTTCTCCTCTGTTGTTTTGACTGGATCTTGAGTGAAATGAGAGGAGTGGTTTATCTCCTTAGGTCTTTCTACTTTCTGAAAAATAAAAAACAGATTCTCCAATAGAGAGTGAAGTCAGAATAGGTTAAATTGGATAAGCATTATTAATTTATAGAGATTGAGATAGATGTGGCTCCTCTTTTAGCCAAAGACTGTGAAAGTTTGATAATGGAGAGTATAATCTTTGTCTCCATAGGAGTCAGACCTGGTTCCCAGTTCCAGATATGGATCCTTTCCACTGAATGGATCTCTTAGCCAATAAGAAAGCAATTGGTAACCCACTGCACTGTAATGGTAAGCCATTGCATTGGTGCCTACTTGTCAGGCTGGTTGCTCCTGAGTTGCTTAAGCCCCTGCTTGCTCACACCATTGTTGGACAATTTCCTCCAGTAGCTTACATAACACTTTCCAGCACTAGATGGGCTAACTGCCTGGGGACTGTCTCTCTTCCAGATTCTAGCCAGGTTTTGTGTTTTCTGTGTTTTGTGTTGGCAGCATATGGTGTCTTCAGCAATTGGGTCTTTCTTTTTACCTCAGGCAGGTAGCCAAGTGTGCTGATAGAAAGAAGCCTGTCTTGTTTTGGGGACCTCATAGGTTTCTCTGATCACAGCTCAATGTGGGTAGCACCAATTAGTGGTACTCTGAGTTACAAGTCAGTGCCAATATTTTTTAAGGTTAGGCTTCATCCAATCCTCTCCAGGGCCCTTTATTTTGTGCACTTTTCCTATAATATTCCTGTTGAGGGTATTTCTTTTAGTCTCCCATCAATTAGAAAAGTTTCTATGGTATAAGTTCATTTTGGGCTTAGTTTTTTGTTCATTTTCTCCACAGTCCCTTTTTCCTCCCCCCAACCCTTACATCCATATTGTCTGGGCCTCAAGTTGCCTATCCAGTATGCCAGCAACACAAGTTGATCCAGGTTAGGAACAACAGGTGAAGAAGAATATGCAATGTTTGTCTTTCTGTGATTATGTGTGTTCATTGAGTATGATCAGTTCTAAGTCCTTCCATTTTCCTACAAATTTCATTGCATCATTTTTTTTCTTACTGCTGAGTGGAATTCCACTGTGTATATTCACCACAACTTGTTACCCATTCTTACAATGATGGGCACCTGGGTTTATTCCAGTTCTTAGCTATTATGAATTGAGTAGCTATAAACCTGGTTAAGCAAATATCTCTGTAGTGAAACATGGAGCATTTAGGGTAAAGGCCCAATAAGGGAATAACTGGGTTTGTAGCTAGTTTTATGTTCATCTTTTTCAGGTATTTTCATATTGATTTCCATAGTAGTTGTACAAGTTTGCATTCCCACTAAAAATGAATGAAGATTCCTCTTTCCTCACATGCTGGTCAATATTTGTTGTCACTTGATTTTTTAAAGATTGCCATCTTTACTGGAGTAAGGTAGAATCTCATGGTTTTAATTTGCATTTCCCTAATGGTTAGAGATGTTGAACATTTTCTTAACTATGTGTTAGCCATTTGTATTTCTTTCTCTGATAACTCCCTATTAGTTCTCTACCCTATTTTTTAGTGGGTTGTTTGATTTTTTTTTTATTGTTTAGTTTTTTTTAGTTCTTTGTAGATTCTATATATTAGGCCTCTGTTGCTGGTAGAGCTGGCAAAAGTTTTCTCTCATTCTGTGGGTAATCTAGGATGAATACTGCTTGATCAAGATGGATAATGTTTTTGATGCATTATTGAATTTGGTATGCAAAAATTTTGTTCAGGATATTTGCAGTAAGAATGCCAGGGATATAGGCCCATTGTTTTCTATTCTTGTTGTATCTCTGTATGGTTTTGGTATTAGGGTGATGCTAGTTTCATAGAAGGAGTTGGAGAGGATTACCTGTTTTCTGATTATGTGAAACAGTTTGAAAAAATTGGTTTTAGTTCTTCACTGAAGGCTTGATAGAATTGACTGACAAGCCATTTGGTCTTAGATTCTTTTTGTTGGAGGGGGCAGTAAATTTTGATTACCTTTTCAATCTCCATGGATGTGCTCAGTTTGTTTAGAACATTAATCTACTCTGAATTTAGTTCTGGTAGGTGGTGTGTGGCTAGGAATCCATCCATTTCTTCCAGATTATCCAATTTTGTGGAGTGAAGGTTTTGGAAGTTTCATTTATGATTTTGTTAATTTGAGGCTTCTCTCTCTTCTTTTTTATTCTTGATCAAATTGGCCAGGAGTTTATCAATCTTGTTTAATTTTTCAAAGAACTAGCTCTTCATTTCATGGATTTAAAAAATTGTTTTCTTGTTTTCCAATTCATTAATTTCTGCCCTGATCTTGATTCTTTCCATTTGGAGCTCTTAGGGTAGGATTCTTACTGTTTTTCCAATGTCTTTAGGTGTATAGTTAGGTTATTAATTTGGAATCTTTCCATCTTTTATGAAGGCATTTAGCATTTTGAATGTTCCCCTTAGTGTTATTCCAAGGTATTTAATGTTTTTGTTGCTATTGAAAACAGGACAGCCTTGCTGACTTCTTTCTCAGTATATTTGTTCTTTGCATATGGGAATGCTACTAAATAGCCTGGAATAACAGTAACCAAGGATATGAAAGACATATGTAATAAAAACATAAAAAAATTTCCAGAAAGAAATTAAGGAGAACTTGAGAAGATCAGAAAACTTCCCATGTTTCTGGATAGGTAGAATTAATATTGTGAAAATGGCAATTGTACCAAAAGCAGTATACAGATTTAGCACAATGTCAAAAAATATTCTAGCATCATTCTTAACAGAGATAGCAAAAGGGATCTCAAAGCTCTTAAATTATGGTAGCAGGCCTCAGATATCAAAACATATCCTCAGCAAAAAGAAATACATGTGGAAGTATCACCATTCCTGATCTAAAGCTATATTACAGAGCCATAATAACAAAAACAACATAGTACTGGCATAAAGACAGAAATGTAGACCAATAGAACAGAATAGAAGACCTGGACTTTAGGTCATGTAACTATAGCTACTTGATTTTTGACAAAGGTGCTAATAACATACACTGGAGAAAAGACAGTACCTTCAACAAATGGTGCTGGACAAATTGGATAACCATCTGTCAAAAAATGAAAATAGACTCACTCTTCTCACCATACATAAAAGTCTAGTCCAAATGGATTTAAGACCTCAATATAGCATTTGAAACTCTTCTACTGGAAGGAAAAAATATAGGAGGAATTCTCCATGATGTTGAATGGGGAAATATTTCCTAAACAAAGCCCCAGTAGCCCAAGAAATTAAACAATCACTCAACTAATGAGATCTCCTGAGGCAAAAAATGTTTTACACAGAAAAACACTCAATAATCAAAGTCAATGAAGTACCCACAGAATGGAAGAAAATTTTTATCATCTAAATCACTGATAAAAAAGGAATAATATCTAGAATCTATAAAGAACTCAAAGACTGAAACAATAAAAAAAAAAAAATCAAATGACCCAGTCAAAAAATGGAGCAGAGAACTGAATAAGGAGTTCTCAGTTCAAGAAATACAAATGGCAAACACACTTAGGAAAATGTTCAACAGCCCTAACCATCAGGGAAATGCAAATTAAAACAACTATGAGATGCCATTTTACTTCAGTAAGGATGGCTTTCATTAAAAATCAAGGGACAACAAATGTTGGCGAGGATGTGGAGAAAGGGGAACCTTTCTTCCTTGTTCATTGGAATGTAAACTTGTATAACCACTATGGACATCTATATGGAGATTGTTGAAGAAGATGAATATAGAGCTGCCAACAGACTGTTATTCCCGTACTGGGTAAATTTAGCCTAAATGCTTCATGCTTTACTACAGAGTTATTTGCTCAACCAGGTTTATAGCTGTTAAATTCATAATAGCCAAGAACTGGAATTAACCCAGGTGGCCATCAGTAGATGAATGGATGAAAAATTTGTGGTACATTTACAGAAGGGAATTCTACTCAGCAGTAAGTAATAATCATACAATTAAATATGTAGGAAAATGGAAGGACTTAGAGCTCACATAATCACAGAAAAATAAGTGTTGCACAGTCTCAGTCATCTTCAGTTCCTAACCTGGATCAGCTTGAATTACTGATATACCTGATAGGCAATTTGAGGTCAAGAAAATAGGGTTGGAAGTGTCGGAAGTATCTGGGAGGGGAAAGGAACAGAAAGATGGTAAAAAAAAAAAAAATCACAAAACTAACTCCCAAATGAACTGGTTCCATAGAATCCTTTATCCTTGAAGATAGACCAAAAGATTGAACCCTCAACAGGAATATGTAAGAATGACTGAAAAGTGGGTCCCTATAGAGGTTGGAATAAAACTTATCCTTAAAATTTTGTTTTGGCTTTGTTCTCTATCTCCCAGAAACTGGTTACTAACCACAGTGAACTGTTGATTAGAGTGACCTATGTGGTCCCCAAAACAAGACAGGCTTCTGTCAAAGCACTTCATTATTGCCCTGTGATAAAAGGTAAGATCCTATTGCTGAAGACACCATATGCTGCTGGCAAAGAACATGGAGAGATCTGGCTGGAATTGGGAACAGAGAAAGACACCAGACAGCCCATCTAGGGTTGGAAAATACTACATGAACTACTGGGTTGCCAAAACCAGTCTGATCAACCAGAGGTCTATGCTACTCAGAAGCAAATACCCTGGAAAGAGGTAACACAAGTACAATAGTGGAACTGGAAAACCAATGGCTTTCTGATAGGCAAAGAGAACCACTCAGTTTCAAGAAACCCATATATGGAATTGGGAACCAGGTCATAATTCTATGGAGACAAAGATTATGCTCTCCAGTGTCGAGCTCCCTCTAGTCTTTGGCCAAAACAGGGACTACACCCATAAAATTCTCCCCTAAGTTACTAATGCTTATCCCACTTAACCTGTGCTGACTTCACTCTCTGTTGGAGAATTGCTTTTACTTTTTCAGAATGTAGTGAGACCTGAGAAGATAAACTACTCATACTTAAAGCTAAAACTACAGAGGTGTTGGAGAGATGAGCAAGAATGCAGCTCCCATGTTGATCCTGACAATCAGCACCAGAATGAAGGAGAGAGACACTAAGGATACTCAACACATACCAAAGCAGAGATACAGAGGCTCCTAAGAGCTCATCACCAAAGTAGACTTAAAACACACCCAGACTTCCAGTTAAGATGGCAGCATAGGTACCACGCCAAAGCAGCCTGGGGGGAAAAAAGACCAAAAAACCTCAGCAAAATACACACTTTTACTAAAAAGAGAGGTGTATAGGAAACTGAAGTGGCAGCGGAGAAGTAGGAGAGATCCAGACCATCCAGAGCCCGCATGGGCCAGCAAAAGTGGCTCCAGCAGCTCCGCCAACCGCGCACCAGAAAGCTGCCAGTCTCGGCTCCAGCCACAGGAAAAGCCAGGTGCAGAAGCTTCCACTCACACCGCGCTCTCCGCAACTCAGAAAACGTGAAGGGAGAGCGGCAGTGAGCAACAGAGGAGCAGAATGTGAGGTAGAAGAACACGTGGAGCAGCGAGAGAACCGGAGCAGCTGCAGCTCCCTCTGCCTGAGCCCAGCTCCAGCGAACAGAGCAGCGTCCTGACACCCGGCCATGCCAACTTGAGCCAACAGCGGGACCAAAGCAGGAGCAGAGTTCGGCAGCAACATCAGCAGCTCCGGAACCGGTACCAGCGGCCCCAGCAGCAGCAGACTCAGAAGCAGCAGCAGTTCCAGCAGCAGGGGTGCTGATCTGCAGGGCCACAGTTGCCAGGCTTGGTTTGCCCCAAAGGAAAAGCCAGTGCCCAGCTCCAGAAATCAGAACAGCAGTCCGACGACCCAGGCAGCAACTTGACTGAGACCAAACTCATCCAAGGTAACTGGGTTTGCACCAGGGAAGGGTCTCACTTGGTCACAAGGTGACTTGGATCCCTCAACAGACCAGAAATCTCAACCTCTGTGTTGATAGAGGATCTGGTTGTTATAATAACTACTCAGGCATACATACTTGGGGCTGTTTTTTGACTGAATTGGTACAGTGTTTAGTTACCTTTTAGAATCTACCTGTGTTTAATTCCACTCAGCCTACTTGAATACTCCCATAGTAGGGAAACTCAACCCCTAGGAGCACCTTTGTAGATACTCTCAGAGTCTTAAGAGCCACATCTAACACCTTAAGTTCCTACCCTGAAAATATATAACATCAAATCAATTGATACAGCTAAGAATACCCAGCTAGTTAGAAAATCCAAGTATTAACTTAATCCAAGATGCAAAAATATATACATTATAACACAAGAAACACTAAAAAGCAAGACGATATAAATCCACCTAAAAGTATTAATGCATCAGAAATGACCTCCAGTGAGCACGAGTTAGAGGAAATGCCTGAAAAAGATTTCAAAATAATGATTGTAAATATGTTCAAAGATGTCAGAGAACAAATCAAAGGAGTCAAAGAGGAACTCAAAGAGGAAATCAAAGGAATCAAAGAAGATGCAGGATATGAATTTCATGAAATAAAGAAGGCAATACAAGACATAAATAAGGAAATAGAAATAATAAAGAAAAACCAGCCAGAATTACTAGCAATGAAGAACACAGTTAATGAAATAAAAAAATCTGTAGAAAATCTCACCAGTAGAATGGATGAAGGAGAGGACAGAATATCTAAGCTGGAAGACCAGGTGGCAGTTCTAATACAGGCCAACAAAGAGAAAGACAAACTTATAGAAAAGTATGAGTGGGAATTTCAAGATATTCAGGACACTATGAAAAGATCAAATATTAGAATTCAGGGCATAGTAGAAGGAGAAGAATTTCACTCAAAAGGCATAGTAGGTGTCTTCAACAAAATCATAGAAGGAAATTTCCCCCAAATTGGGAAAGAAGTGCCAATACAGATACAGGAAACCTTTAGAACCCCAGCCAGACAAAACCTGGAAAGAACCTCTCCTCGCCATATTATAATAAAACTTCCAAACACACACACCAAAGAAAAAATATTGAAAGCAGTTAGAGAGAAAAATCAAGTTACCCACAAAAGTAAGCCCATCAGGATTACAGCAGATTATTCAACACAAACTTTTAAAGCCAGAAGGGCTTGGGGTGATATATTCCAAGTTCTGAAAGATAACAACTGTCAACCAAGGTTACTTTATCCTGCAAAGTTATCCATTCAAATAGACAGAGAAATAAGGACATTCCATGACAAAAGCAGGTTAAAGGAGTATTTGAAGACAAAACCAGCTCTACAGAAAATACTTGATAGAATCCTCCATGCTGAACAAAAGGAAAAGCACACATATAAGGAACCTAGAAAAAAACAAGCAATACTCAAATACTAGTTAACAGAAGAGAGCACAGGTAGAACCAGAACCACAAAAAAAAAAAAAAAATGGCAATCATAAATACACACCTTTCAATAATATCTCTTAATATCAACAGCCTCAATGCCCCAATGAAAAGACATAGGTTTACAGACTGGGTTAAAAAGCAGGATCCTACAATTTGTTGTCTCCAAGAAACTCACCTTTCTACAAGGATAGACATTACCTTAGGGTGAAAGGTTGGAAGACGGTGTTTCAAGCAAATGGGCCTAGAAAACAAGCAGGGGTTGCTATCCTAATATTGGACAGGGTAGACTTTAGTCCAACATTAGTCAAGAAAGATAAGGAAGGTCACTTTATATTGATTAAGGGCACACTCCAACAGGAGGACATTACAATCCTAAACATATATGCACCTAACATGGGGGCTCCCAAATTTGTCAAACAAACACTATTAGAACTAAGGTCACAGATAACACCAAACACAGTGGTGGTGGGTGACTTTAACACCCCACTCTCATCAATTGACAGGTCATCCTGGGAAAAAATAAACAGAGAGGCATCTGGACTAAATGAGGTCACAGAAAGAATGGACTTAACAGATATATACAGGACATTTCATGCAAAGGCTGCAGAATATACATTCTTTTCAGCTGCACATGGAACATTCTCTAAAATAGACCATATATTAGGACACAAAGCAAATCTCAACAAATTCAGGAAAATTGAAATAATTCCTTGCATTCTATCTGACCACAATGGCATTAAACTACAAATCAGTAGCAAGAAAGGCTATAGAGCATACACAAAATCATGGAAACTAAACAATACACTACTAAATGATGAATGGGTCAATGAAGAAATCAAAAAGGAAATAAAAAAATTTATAGAGTCAAATGATGAGAACACAACATACCAAAATCTCTGGGACACAATGAAGACAGTTCTAAGTGGTAAATTTATAGCCTTAAGTGCCTATATTAAGAAACTAGAAAGGTCGCAAGTAAACGACCTAATGCTTCACCTTAAAGCCTTGGAAAAAGAAGAACAAGGCAAACCAAAAATCAGTAGACGGGAAGAAATAATAAAGATTAGGGCAGAAATTAATGAAATAGAAACAAAAAGAACAATCCAAAGAATTAATGAAACAAAGAGTTGGTTCTTTGAAAGGATAAACAAGATTGATAAACCCTTAGCAAATCTGACCAAAAGAAAGAGAGAAGAGACACAAATTAATAAAATCAGAGATGAACAAGGTAACATCACAACAGGTTCCAGAGACATTCAAAAAATCATAGGGACATACTATAAAAGCATATACTCCACAAAGTATGAAAATCTGAAAGAAATGGATGATTTCCTTGATCTATATGACCTACCTAAATTAAATCAAAATGAGATTAATCACTTAAATAGACCTATAACAAACATGGAGATCCGAACAGTTATCAATAATCTCCCAACTAAAAAAAGCCCAGGCCCAGATGGATTCACCGCTGAATTTTACCAGACTTTTAAGGAAGAGCTAACACCATTGTTTCTTAAGCTTTTCCAGGAAATAGAAAAAGAAGGAATTCTACCAAACTCCTTCTATGAGGCCAGCATCACCCTGATACCAAAACTAGGCAAAGATAGAACAAAAAAAGAAAATTGCAGACCAATCTCCCTCATGAACATAGATGCAAAAATTCTCAACAAAATATTGGGAAACAGAATACAAGAATATATCAAAAAGATCATTCACCCTGACCAAGTAGGCTTTATCCCAGAGATGCAGGGATGGTTCAACATACACAAATCTATAAATGTAATACATTACATAAATGGGTTGAAGGACAAAAATCACATGATCATCTCATTAGATACAGAGAAAGCATTTGACAAAATCCAACATCCCTTCATGATAAAAGTCCTACAGAGACTGGGAATAGAAGGAACATATCTCAATATAATAAAGGCTATTTATGACCAGCCTACAGCCAACATATTACTAAATGGGGAAAAACTGGAAGTTTTTCCACTAAAATCAGGAACAAGACAAGGGTGTCCACTGTCCCCACTTTTATTTAATATAGTTTTGGAAGTCTTAGCCATAGCAATAAGGGAAGAGACACACATAAAAGGGATACAAATTGGAAAGGAAGAGATCAAGTTATCATTATTTGCAGATGACATGATTCTATACATAAAGGACCCTAAAGACTCTACTAGCAAGCTGTTAGAGCTGATCAATACCTACAGCAATGTAGCAGGATACAAAATAAATATACAGAAATCAGTAGCCTTCATATATGCTACCAACAAACACACAGAGGATGAAATCAGAGAATCACTCCCATTCACAATTGCATCAAAAAAAATAAAATACCTTGGAATAAACCTAACCAAGGAAGTAAAGAATCTATACAATGAGAACTTTAAAACACTCAAGCGAGAAATTGCAGAAGACACTAGAAAGTGGAGAAACATCCCTTGTTCCTGGATTGGAAGAATAAATATCGTGAAAATGGCAATCTTACCTAAAGCAATCTACACATTTAATGCAATCCCTATCAAAATTCCAAAGGCTTTCTTCATGGAAATAGAAAAAACAATCCAAAAATTCATCTGGAATCACAAAGAACCTCGAATATCTAAAATAATACTGAGCAACAAAAATGAGGCTGGTGGTATCACCATACCTGATTTTAACCTATACTACAGAGCCATAGTAACAAAAACAGCATGGTACTGTCACAAAAACAGACATGTAGATCAGTGGAACAGAATAGAGGACCCAGATGTAAGCCCAAGTAGCTATAGCCACCTGATATTCCATAAAAATGCCAAAAATACTCATTGGAGAAAAGACAGCCTCTTCAGCAAATGGTGTTGGGAAAACTGGATATATATCTGCAGAAGGGTGAAAATAGATTCTTCTCTCTCACCATGCACAAAAATTAAGTCCAAATGGATTAAAGACCTTAACATCAGATCTGAAACTCTGAAACTGCTAGAGGAAAAAGTAGGGGAAACCCTTCAACATATTGGTCTTGGCAAAGACTTTCTGAATACAGCCCCAGTTGCTCAGGCAATAAAACCACAGATTAATCACTGGGACTCATGAAATTACAAAGATTTTGCACTGCAAAGGACACAGTGAAAAAAGCAAAGAGGCAACCTACAGAATGGGAAAAAATCTTCGCCAGCTATATATCTGATAGAGGATTAATATCTAGGAGATACAAAGAACTCAAAAAAGTTAAATAATGAGGAATCAAACAAGCCAATCAAAAAATGAGCTATGGAGCTAAATAGAGAGTTCTCAAAGGAAGAAATACGAATGGCATATAAGCATCTAAAAAAATGTTCTACGTCACTAGTCATCAGGGAAATGCAGATTAAAACTACATTGAGATTCCATCTCACTCCTGTCAGATTGGCCACAATCAGGAAAACAAATGATCATAAATGTGGGCGGGGATGTGGAAAAAAAGGAACCCTTCTACACTGCTGGTGGGAATGCCATCTGGTCCAGCCATTGTGGAAAACAGTGTGGAGGTTCCTCAAACAGCTAAAGATTGATCTACCATATGACCCAGCTATAGCACTCCTAGGCATATATCCAAAGGACTCATCTCATTTCCTTAGATGTACATGCTCAACCATGTTTATTGCTGCTCAATTTATAATAGCTGGGAAATGGAACCAGCCTAGATGTCCCTCAATAGATGAGTGGATAATGAAGATGTGGCACATTTATACAATGGAGTTCTACTCAGTGGTAAAGAAAAATGAAGTTATGAAATTTGCAGAAAAATCGATGGACCTGGAAAGTATTATACTAAGTGAGGTAACCCAGGCCCAGAAAGCCAAGCGCCACATGTTCTCTCTCATATGTGGATCCTAGCTACAGATGATTGGGCTTCTGCATGAGAGTGAAAATACTTAGTAGTAGAGGCCAGTAAGGTATAAAGGAGACATAAAGGGTAGAGAAAGGAAGGAAGGAGGATACTTAATAGGTTGATATTGTATATATGTAATTACAATGATTGTAATGGGGAGGTAATATGATGGAGAATGGAATTTCAAATGGGAATGTGTGGGGCTGGGGAGGGAGGGAATTACCATGGGATATATTTTATAATCATGGAAAATGTTAATAAAAATTAAAAAAAATAAAAAAATAAAATAAATATAAAAATAAATAAAAAATAAATAAAGAAAAAAATACTAAACAACAACAACAACAACAACAAAACTCCCATCATGTCTCAGGGAATTTTGAGGAAGAGGGGGTGGAAAGATTGTAAGAGCCACAGGTTGGGACATCATGCTCAGAGGCATTGCCTTCTCCCAACAACTGATTACTGCTCCCACAGTTTATAACCAAGAACTCCATGGGCAATACAAGGCTCCCAGTGGAATGGGGACAGGACTAAGGGAAAGGATGGTAGCAACACATGCTACATCCATACTAAGTATGTCTGTAATAAGTAAAAAAAAAAGAATTCCTCCTTATGACTGCCTTCATTGTGTACCATTAGTTTTGGTAATTTTTGTTTTCATTATCATCCAATTCTAGAAAAGTTACAATTTCTTTTTTGATTTCTTCCACAACCCATTCATTGTTTAAAAGTGTATTGTTCAGTCTCCAGGAGCTGGTGGAATTCCTGATGAGTCTCTTGTTAATTTAGCTTTAAAGCAGTTTGATCTCATATACTACAGGAAGTTACATCAATTTTCCTGAAGTTATGGAAAAAATAATCTTTGGCCTAATATATGATTTGTTTTGTAGAAGGTTCCATGGGCTGCTGAGAAGAATGTGTATTCTGTAGAATTAGGGTGAAAAGTTATGTAGATGTCTATTTGGTGTAGCTGATCTATGGCTTTGTTGAGCTCTATTGTTTTCCTGTTTATTTTCTGCTTGGTCAGTTCATTTATCTCTCTTTTGAGGCTTCTGTTATTTTCTTCAATTAAGTTGAGACTAGTTATGAAAACTGAGTGCTCTAAGAGACAATTCTGCTCAATTTCACTTATGCAACTGTTGGGTTTTTGATCCTTTGTATCCAGTTCAGCAATTCTCTTGATCAGGCTCATTAGCTTGTTGTGTTTTCATTTTGGGATTCAATTTCTGATGCTTTCTCTATGATACATCAGAGGCTTCCATTATGTGGCTAGGTATCCTTGGTTGAGAGCTCTCTGTTTTCTGACTTTCACTTTTTTTTCCATTGTGATCTATTCATCTCAGGATAAAAGTCTTATTTTATAGAGAAAGAAGCCAGTATTGGTTCTTGTAGGATCATCATTGAGTATTTTGTTTTAAATGTGCACTAGATTGGTGTATGATGAGTTTATAGCTGCAGATGAGCAGATTGCAGAGATTGCAGAGATTGCAAGTACATCAAAGGACCTGGGGAAATGGGAGGTGGGGACTGGGAGCTTGGCCTACTCACTCCACTTGCTGGCACTCTTTAGCACAGGGCAACCAGCGGTTAGGGAACCAGAGGCTGGGAATCTGAGGATCCAGGGACAAGAGGCCAGCTACCACAGTGGTCCATGAGCCCTCTGGCTCAGTGGAACAGGGATTTGGGGACCAGGGGTAGTCAATTAGGAAGGGAGAGCAAGGAGTCTGCCTCCAGAGCATTCAGGCCAGGTCCAGGCAGCCCCAAACCAGCAACAGGGTACAAGGAATAGGGAGTTGGGAATTGGGGAAGGAATTTGGAGCTCTGGCCTACTTACTTTCCATGTATCCCCAAGCAAACAGTGGGACCAAAGGCCTGCTTCCACATCAGTTCCATGAGGAACTAGGGTGCTCCAGCCAGCAGCAGATATACTGGGGCCAGGAAACTGAGAGGTAGGAAATGAACCCTGAACTCTTGCCTTACTCACTCTGCATGTGCACTTTCCAAAGCAGGGGATCTGGGAGTTGGGGACCCTGGGGCAGGTCAGTCAGGAAGGTGGAGCAAGGGGCCTGCTTCCACAACACACGTGCAGGGTCTAGGTAGCTCCAAGCCAGCAGCAGGGCTACTCAGACCAGGCAACTGGGAGGTGGAGAAGGCACTGGGAGCTCTGGCTTACTCACTTTGTGCATGTGCACCTCTCCAGACTCATATGCTATATTATTATTAGGGGGTTGGGATTTAAAAAAATGCAGTTGGCTGAAGTTTCTTTCAGGAGGAATGTAAATGAAGGCTAGGAACCATATAAATGGCTTTTAGGTGCATACAACTGTGGTAGACAGATTCATGTAGCTGGGGTGAATGCCAAATCAGACACAAGTTAGGGGAGGAAGGGATGTATTTAAGCTTACATATGGAAGTGAGTTCCATTCCATATTGGCAGAAGAAGCTGGCCTCCATTACACAGGTCCATGCAGAGGGAAATACCACCATCAGACCCATTAGCAAGCACACCCCAAGCACCCCAGGGAGAGCTTTGATGGCTCTGAATACCTTAGGCTGGAATTCCAGATCCACCCCCAAATATACCATAGGGCTAAACCCTGGGATCCATCCACAGTGACACCTTCTCCAGCCAGGTGGCTTGAGATCTAAATTCCAAGCTTTATTAAACTCTTAAATCTATTGAGGGACATCCATTCAAACTACCACACCAACCTTTTGATATTCCAACATAGTGTTGTCATTTTTCTTTCTCCTAAGCTAATGCTTGAGAATTGCACATCTGGTTAAAAAAATAATAAAAAATCTCATTGTTTAAGTAAGTCTGTGACTTTGTGTGGGGCATCATCCATAGCTATCCTGAGCCTAAAGTGGCACACAGGCCACAGGTTAGACATACCTGAGTGATACATCCAATAAATCCTTTATTTTAAGAAGGACTTCTTCCTTGAAAAATATCTTAATGTTTTGTTCCAAAGAATTGGTTTCAATGAGGATATTTAAGGACACTTTATTTCCCTTGTGTTAGTCTAAGTCCTCTGATAAATCAACTCCAAGGCTCAGTTAAATACATAATAAATTTATTGAGAAAACACCTGAGAGACCTGTGAGAGAAAATAGGGAGGAAGCTGGTTGAGATTATGAGGATTGCTGGATATCTGTGCAGGAAAGGGGTGATTGGGTGGAAACAGGCTAGAGTGCAGAATAGTCCTAAGAGTGTTGCAGGGCCACTGGGGAGTCCTTACACCACAGTTATCCTGTGAGGGACTCACATCTCCCAGCATTGTTCCTCCTCCAGTCTCGCTGCCAGCCTCAGCTGGCTAGGAGCAGTGGTCTCATGCATTTGTGAAATTGAATTGGCCAGCACAGCTGCAGGGCCCTAGCTGGGCTTTACTCTCTGTCCTCATATACTAAGAGGCTGCCACACTCCAATCCTCCATCTGGTCTCTAAAATAGCTTCTTGTTTGAAGTAAGTTATTTTTTCCTGTCAATTCTTTTCCTCTGAATTTCCGTTATCATAGTGTTGTCATGACGTCAACCCCTAGAGTTTGATGGGCTTTGTATAAAAATACAGATTGTGGCTATTGTTGGTAAATTTCTAAATAAAAAGCTTGGTCAAGGCCTGGAGAGATGGCTCAGCAGTTAAGGCACTTGCCTGCAAAGCCTAATGACCTAGGTTTGATTCCCCAGTATCCATGTAAAGCCTCATGCACAGAGAGGAACCTGCATCTGAAGTTTATTGCAGTGGCTAAAGGTCATGATATGTCTGCTCTCTCTCTCTCTTTTTTTTCTCTCTCTCTCCTTGGATATAAATGAATAAATGAATAAATAAATAAATAAATAAATAAACAAATAAAACTGGTTCAAACGTAGAACTCTGAGATCTCGTCATGTTTCCAGTTGTAACACAGTGGCGCGGTGAGTACTGTATGTTGTTTTTTGCGCTGCCACATTCCTGTACTCACGTGTGCCACCAGATATGCGTGTTACCCCAGGGCTACGCAGGGCCTTTGTATGATCTCTGCAGCTCACACACCCAAATCTTTCCATGTCATGGTCCCCTCTGCCTGCACCTAAACTGTGGACACTGCTCATCACAATTTGACAAAACTAGGAATTTATTTAATTGTGTTTCTCACTGGATTATAAATCCAGTCAGGACACTGCTCAAATCTTGGGAGCATAGAAACTGTGGGATAACAAATGAGGATTATCTTAAGCTGCTAAAGTTTGGGTGGTATTTTTATGCAGTAATAGATAACTAATGCAAGGAGGGACTGTATTAATATGTTTGTCTATTACCTAGTATGCAAATATTCCATGAATAAGTGATTGGATTCACTGAATGTTTATTGTGAATCAACAATATAGTAAGACTTGTTTTAAGTGTCCGACACAAGAGAAAAAAATCCTCATTACCAATAGGTCTAAGGAATAAACCAAGGAGCCACTGTTGGAAGCAGATATAAAATGTGAATGTTACAGTGTCTAGAATAGCATGAAGATAGAGATTAATGAGTTGTTTATTTGTGGAATAGGAGTAAGTTTTGACACCTCACCTGATAGAGCAAAGTGTTTGTTCTATTAGTAAATTATAGGTGGAGAAAAAAAATCAAATAAAATCCAGCTAGAGGGCTCTAGTTCCACAGAACCAATATGAAATGTCTTCATTTGTCAAAACCAAGAACAGAGAACTTTCTAACATGCACCGAGGATTTAATGAGGAGTGTTGAATTGGCTTTGTTTGGCTGATCCTTGGCACCTATTCCCCAGAAGCATCATTACTATTGATAACTGAGGAAGATGGAACAGCCCCAAAGCTAATTGATGTCAGCTTTGAAGTCAGGGAGTTGTTTCTTCAGAGGACAGGATGCAGTAAAAAGTAATTGCTGTAAAATGTATTTATGTCAACAATTAACAATTTCCTAATATTGACCTAAGTGCCTTATATTCTTTTTTATATTATTTTACTTTTTTTTTTGAGGTATGGTCTCCCTCTAGCCCAGGCTGAGAATTGTAGATCACTATGTAGTCTTAGTCTAGCCTCAATCTCACAGTCATCCTCCTACCTCTGCCTCCCATGTGCTGGGATTAAAGTCATGTACCACCATGCCTGGCCCTTATATTCTTATATTTGACCTTGTTTTTAATCTGAGACACTTCAAGCACTTTCAAGGATATTATCTTGGTTATACAGACAATTTTTATATTGTTCTCTCACCTTTAAAGTGGTTGCTAGGTCAACATTCTGAATAACTGAATAACTGAAGTCTCTCATGGGAAATGAAAATGGAAAAATATCTTAGTTGAAGAAAATGCAGAGAAAAATCAACTCCTACCAAATCAGAGAGCCAGAGCCTCAGAGGCCCCCAACACCTCAGCACTGAAGCAGACCAAAAATGAACCCAACATGGCTCAGGGAAATCTTGCGGAAGAGGGGGCGGAAAGAATGTCAGAGTTACATGTTGGGTCATGATTTTCAGAGACATTTATCATACTAATAACTGGGGGCTAACTCCACAATGCACGACCCATTTTCAATAACAAGGAGGGTCTAATGGGAGGGGGTAGATCACAGATGAGCCTAAATAATGGTACCAAACTGCCTGTATTTACTGAAAAGAAAACTAATAAATTAAATTAAAAAAAAAAAGAAAATAAAGAGAGAGAGAGAGAGAGAGAGAGAGAGAGAGAGAGAGAGAGAGAAACTTGCAGCTTCCTGATGGACTATGTGCCTTTTGTTGTGATTTTTAAAAATAACCTGCGGGTGTTGACTCCCATTTTCAGTTCAAACATTGTGCCCATGATATAAATTACAAGGGTTGTATTGTATCATCATTATGAAGGAGAATGATACATGCTATGCTTTAAATTATAGTGATGATCTGGTTATTCAAAGGTAGAATTTCTGATAACCTCTACACTTAGGAATTCAGTCTTAACTCAGAAGGAAAAACATCCTTGGAGTCTGGCATATGGTTACAAAGGCATGCACTTAACTTCTAGGACAGGGCTTTATTGACTTTTCTTTAATACACAATTTTTAACAAACTTGGTTTTGTGGTTGCCCAGCTCATAGTGGGCAAGAAACTGCAAACTAACAGAGACCAAAACAAACAAACAAGCAAAAAACACTTTTGAAAGTTTCCATTAACATGACAATGATGGCTGACTATCTGACAGGGTAGGCAGAAGCTGGGAAACCAAAAAGGCTTTTACTGAAGAAAAGGTCACTCAAACCAAGAAGGATCCTACATTATTTAGAAGATGCACTATTATGGTTAGTGTCCCTGCTTGAAGAAGATGTCATGTGTATCAGAATAATACTTGGACGTTAAAGTGTGTACTTTCTGAATTACTGCTGCTTCTGCCTTGCTCCTTGCCACTGAAACAGCACTCTAAGTTATCTGCATGTTCCACTGTGCAGGGTAGAGACAGCACAGAAGAGAAAGAATCAAATTCTTGATTTTTGAGGTGTCTCTACTTCAGAAATAAAAGTCTGAAAGGTTTCATCTTTCAATTAAAAGATCCAGGAACTCAGGTCAGAAAATTTGATATCATAGACTTCCCAAAGCTTGGCTCTACATAATAAAATCTGAAACTGGAGAGATTAAGATCATAACATCTGGGTATATAGCCTACAGGATGAGAAACATTCCTGATGAGGTAAGTGCCATTTTACTGGTCAGAGAAGATAACAGGATTGGAGAAGGACATGACTTTAGATACTACCCAAGTCCCTGGAAAGGGTCCAATTTCTTCTAGCTTTGGTGAGCTTGTAGGGTGTCATAATGGAAATCTTGAGTGGATGTAGGACAGTCAAGAGCAATGTTTTTGCTCTAATGTGTACAATAGGAATGTGTGAGACTCTTCAATCAAGCCACATGTGTAACAGGACACATTGATGATAAAATACCCTGTGTTTGGAAACCTATGGTTGAATGACTTGAGTAGTCATTCAGAGTAATTTGATCTTTATCCTAAAAAGATCACGTTACCTTTAACTGGTCAAGATGAAAAACCACTGGCTCATGAGGCATGGTGCATTTAGTTAGAGAGGAGTATTATAATTTTTGTATATTTCTATATAGTGAAAACTATAAGTTTTGCTTATGATGGTTAAAATAAAAATACTTTGACATGTAAAAGAAATCTATAGTTCAGTTATAAGGACTTGCTTTTGTAAAATGTCTTCTCACAATGTTGCTAACATCAGGGATAAAAACTAGAACAAGTCCTCCATGCATGACATATTAATGGAATATGCCTTTTTATAGCAACCCATCCCTCCTCTTTCATGGCAAAGCCCAAAGAACATTGTTCAAAAAGCTTTTGGTAGAGAACAAAAAAGCTCCCCGACATCAGGTGGTTAAGTGCTTTGAGCACAGTGATGTATGTGATGCAGTCAGATGAACACTGTGTCCTAGGAAGGAGACAAATGTCACCTGTACTCATCCCTTATCCCTTGTTGCAGAGACATGCAGCTCAGTCTATTGACTTCCTAAGCATGCGTATTCTAGCAAGGGAATGCACTTGCTTTGTTACTCAGTTCTCTTGATTCCCTTTTGCTCAGCAGCAGTTTTCATCCTTGATTAACACTCAGATATCATTTTCCACATTACCTTTGTGATGTCTGATAGGGAGGACAGAGACAAAAACCGCCATGCCCAAGTGTGTGCACATAATCCATAATGAATAGCTGCAAGTCCTCAGTGACCATGATGGTGCAGCAAAGCAAAGTGAGGTTCAAGTCAAGGAAGGTACTGGGTTGTAAAGAAGAATCTATCACTATCTGTAGTTTCAATATACCAGGGAATGTCTTCCTCAGTGGTCCCAGCACAAGCCTGTGTTTATTGTTCCTATTTGGATCTGTTCCCAAGGAGACTCAGCAATAGATGTTTTAATACCCCTTTCTCCTGGGGCACTGGTTTAAGTTACACTGAAGGCTGTGTCCGGATAGTTTCCTTCTCCATTGTGCTCTGATCTGGCCACCAGGCAGGCTCAGGCCTCACCATGTCTCTGTGTTGTTCATGTTCCCACAGAGTTGTGCAGACAGTGAAGTTTGGTGTAGAGGTTGTATAGTCACTTCCGTAACAGGTTAAGTGCATGTGCTTTGGAGGCATTAGTACTGCCGGGGTTTCTCAAAAGGTGGAAGGTAAATCAATTCTAAAATCTGGATCTTAAATGGCACAACTTTATTTTTTTGTTCCAAAGCAGAACTTAATGGAAATATAGGAATTTGACTTTTCCCCATCCATGCATAAATACAAAGTGAATGTTGTTGTAGTTACTTTCTCGTTGTTAGGACAAAGAACCAAACCAAAAGCAGCTGATGGGAGCCAAGTGGTCTATTTTGCCTTACAGTCTTGAGGAGAAGTTCCATGATGGCAGGAGAAACCATAGCATGAGCAGAGGCTGGGCATCACCTGTGCTACAGCAGGTGAAACACAATAGCATGAGAGGAAGCAAAAATAACACTGGCAAACTAGGTATAATAAACCTTCAAGGTCCACCCCCAGCAATACCCCTCCTCTAGCAAAGGATCCACCTCTCCAATTGCCATCAGGTTGGGATTAAGCATTGAGAACACATGAGTTTATGAGGAATGTCTGATTCCAGCAACCACAGATGTGATTATCACTTTAACAACAAAGTATCAGCAATGGGATTTTCCTGGGGTAGAAATAAAGCTTATGAGAAAGTAACAGTGTGCGCTTTCATGCATTTTCAACACAAATATGGAGACTTTCATGTGTTACTGTCTTTTGAGAGGTGATGTCTACCCTGAGGAGTATTTTCCAAATGAGTAAATACCTAACACAGGTGTGAGTTTTCTGGGTCTTTGTTATCTTTATAATACTGTCAAGTATGAATCAAAGCATGAGTGAAGGATCCTTTTATTTTTCTAGTAATGGTGTTTTTGGATAGCATTGTCTTATATCAACATTTCATTGAGTAGAGTCCAATACTAGGTCTTTCTCATTATTTACTACTAGTATATTATGTATCTTATAAAACATAAAGGGCTTCTCATTAGATATTTTAATATATGAATCACCTGCCAATTTTGTAAAAACGTAAATTATGAGTAAGGTCATGATTGTATATTTTAGGCAAGTTCCCAGGTGATGCTGTTATTCTGTGAACCATACTTCAATTGCAAGGTTAAAGTAGGCATTGTGATGGGAAAAATATTTTGTATTTATTCCTCCTAATCTCTCTTGATGATGTCACTGCAGTCCCCATGTCATTGTAAGTAATAGCTACAGTAAGTAATGGGCATAGCTCCAACTTGTTCCAGTGCTATAGTAATATAGCATGGTCCACATAAAATCCACATCTGCATAGAAATTTTTGCTAGGTAGAGTTGGCCTACCTTGAGATTTTTGGGCTGTAATTTATATTTCTCCAACTGATCTTTTATTGACATTCAGAGCATTAAAATCTTTTCTTCAAGAAAGTAGATGATAAAAAAGAAGTACATTTGGTTCATCAAACTCATTGCCTGGGTGAAGGAGACAGACCCTGAGGATACTCAACACTTACCAAAGCAGGGATCCAGAGGCTCCTAAGAGCTCATCATTGAAGTAGACTTAAAACTCACCTACCACGGCTCAGGGAATTTTGTGGAAGAGATTGTAGAAACATTGTAAGAGCCACAGGTTGAGACATCATGCCCTGAGGCACTCCCCCCCCCCCAAGAAACAACTGACTGCTGTTCCCACAGTGCATAACCCACAACCCCACAGGAATGCCTGCAATCCCAATGAGGAGGGTGCCAAGCAGAATGGGGTTAGGGATGAGGGAAAAGAGGGTACCAACACATGATGGATCCATACAAAATATGTTGTTAATAATAATAATAATAATAATAATAAATTTCCCAAAAATGTTTCTGAGTAACTTTGATTCAAAAGCTAGATGAGAATATAAATTGATGCATTGTACTTTCTAACTGGAAAGAGTTTCTGCTCAAACTTGAGGAAAAGAAGACATGCGTTTTCTTCTTTGAAAGTGCAAAATTCAGAGACAAAATTATTTTAACACAAAGGGAATAACAACGTGTTAATGAGAGCCTGCAGAGATGGAGATAGCCAGTACTAGAATTTAGACTTGTTGGATTGGTAAATTGTGCCGTGTCCTAATGGGGAAGACAGAAGAAGAGAGAAAAATCTTGATAAGGTCTTGAACTAGGATGGTGAGAGAAAAAAGGCAGATCAGGAAAGTGAAAACAAAACAAAACAAAACAAAAAAAACACAAAGAAAGAATCTGTGAGGCTTTAGATTTTATTGAATGTTAAGATATGACACGATATAGCACCAATATTATCTAGAAGAATGCATAGGTGGACACTACTCATTCACAGAACATAAAAAGCTGTCAGTTATAAAAATGAATAGCAATATGTGCCAATAATACAGGGTCTAGAGAAATTGCTCAGTGGTTAAGGCACTTGCCTGCCAAACCTAACGACCTTTGTTTGATTCCCCAATACCATGTAAAACCAAATGCACAAAAGGGGTGCATGCATCTGGAGTTTGTGTGTAGTAGCTAGAGGCATTGATGTGCCCATTCTCTCTCTCTGCTTTTAAATAAATAAATAAAAATGCAAAATAAACTAAAAAACAATTTGGGCTAGGTGTGGTGGCAAACATCTTTAATCCCAGCACATGGGAGGCCAACGTAGGATCACCATGAGTTTGAGGCTAGCCTGAGATTACTAATGTGAGACCCTACCTCAACTTCTCCTTAACAGCAATAATAATGCATCTGACAATGAGTTAATGTCCAGAATAAAAGGAACTACACAGCTACAGCAAATAGGCAACTTACTCAAATGAAAATGGATACTAGTAAGTAGACATTTTTCTAAAGAAGACATTAAAATGATCAACAGGTTCACAATAAAATGTTTAACATCACTAATTATCAGAGAAAGGAAAAATCTCAGTGAGTATCCACCTTAATAAGAATGGGAACTATACAAACAAGTAAATAAAACGTGCTGGCTAGGATGTGGAGAAAAGGGACTCCTTACATACTCTTGTGATAATATAAATTGGTACAGCCTAATATACTAATTAGTTTGTGGTTTGAATATAATATGCCTTTCCATACTCTTGTGTATCTGACAACTTAATCGCTAGCTGGTAGTGTTGTTTGAGAAGGTTATGGAACCTTTGGTGGGTAGAACCTCACTAGAGAGAGTGGACCACTGGGAGCTGCACTGAAGGTGTTACAGCCAGGCCCTTCATTTTTCCTATGCTGCAATGTGGTGCTGAATTCCCTCCCTCCTTGCCTTCTTGGCAATGATAAATCTTCCTCTCAAAAATTAAACTTTTCCTTTTCATAAGCTAATTCAGGTTGGGTACTTTGACTTAGCAATGAGAAAGTAAATGATACAAGTATTAATGAAGATTCCCCACAAAACTGAAGATTAAGGGTTGGGCAGATAGTTCATCAGTTAAAAGTGCTTGGCACATAACTATTAAGGGGTTGGGATGGCCTTAAGATATCATGAGTTCACCTCTCCACAACTCATATAAAAAAGCTGGGCATGGCCACACACTCTATAATCCCAGTCTGCTAAGGATGGACACCAGAGAATTACTGGGGTTTGCTGACGTAACATAGCATTTCTCCAGTGTCTGAGGGAGAGACACTGTCTCTAGGAAGTATGCAGGTGAGTGATAGAGAAGGCCACTTGAAGTCCTTCTCCAGCTCCCCATGCACCTCTGACCATACACATGCATATACTACACATAATATCCCTCACCACAGGTTGAAAATTGAAGCACTATATGACCTAGCAATTTCATTCATGGATATATTTCCAAAGGAAATGATATCAGTAAATTGAACCCATATTTGCACTCAATGCTTACTGAAGCACTGTTCCCAGTAGCCAAGAAATGGAAATGTAGGTATCCATGAACCAGTGAATGAATGAACAAAATGTGGTACATACACACTGGGGAATACGATTCAGTTATAAAAGAATAAATTCCCAGCACTTGTGACAACAAATGGAAAACTAGAATGGAATTAGAGATGATTACACCTAGCGCTGTAAGGTCAGAGCAGATAGACAAGTACCATTTGGTCTTACTCCTGTATGGCAACTAAAATATTGCATATATATCACAGAAACTGAAAACAGAATGGTATTTACCAGACATGGGGATATCTGGGAGAAGGAGCCATGAGAAAATGTTAATCAATGGAACCTAATTTATGGTGGAATAAAGACAAGAAGTTCTGGTTTATATTACAGAGTAGGGTAGCTGCAGTTAACAGTAATGTACAGCACCATTCAAGATGACAGAAGAGGTTTGAAATTTTTCATCATATAAAAATAAAACATGAGCTGGGCTTGGTGATGCACGGCTTTAATCCCAGCACTCGGGAGGCAGAGTTGGAGGATCACTGTGAGTTCAAGGCCAACCTGAGACTACATAGTGAATTCCAGGTCAGAGTGAGACCCTACCTCGATAAACCAAAAAAAAAAAAAAAAAAGTTTTAGAAGCTATATTATTCATTTAATGTATTTAACCAATTTTTAAGTATGACACAGTGTTTACACATGTTAAACCATCACCTAGCAAGCCACTGGTATATCAATTGTTTATGTTTTTATACATAGGCAACATAAATATAAATAAAAATCAGGATGTCAAGAGAAAAGAAAAGCTACTGAAGCCTAAAAGTATTTATTATATGAGGTAGGGTCTCACTCTAGTCCAGGATGACCTGAAACTCACTCTGTAGCCCCAGGCTGACTTAGAATTCATTATGATCCTCCTACGTCAGCCTCCCAAATGTCAAGATTAAAGGTATGCATCATTACGCTTGGCTGAAAATAATTTACTTTGAACACTTACAATTTAAGTTTTGGTAGGTCAAAGGTAATAATAAATAGTTAATATCATGTAGGTAGATTTTAGAGCTCAGGAGAATAGTCTACAAAGACACAGAAGAAGATTTGGATGCTAAAGTTTTGTACTATTTGAGATCCCTAGGAAAAAAGAATTAGAGTATTCTGAGCAAATTGTTAGAGGCAAGTCATTGAGGGGAGATATTATGTTCAGAAGACATTATTCCAGTAAGAGGTGATTGTGTCAAATTTGTGAGTACAAGATCATTTTGCTAAGTATGTTGTTTGTATCACAAGGGTCCTCTTTGTGTTACTATGCAGAGCAAAATATCAGGCCAGGTGATTTATAAATGATAGAAATTTATTTATTACAGCTGTGGAGGTTGGGTATCTAAGATCAGGGCACTGACTGAAATGGTGTTGGGTAGAGGTTCATGCTCTGCTTTCAAGAGAGTATCCGGCTATAACTGAAGAGACAGTCAGGCACACATACTGTGGACTCACATGCCTGAAGAATTTGAAAGCCAGCAACTCTCCTTCTCCTTTATTTGTTCCTCTTCTTTCTCCCTCCTCTTCCTTCTTCTCCTATTCCTTCTCTTTCTTTTTTAAAAATATGTTTATTTATTTACTTGCAAATATATAGAGAGAAGCGTGACAGAGAGAATGGATGCACCAGAGACTCCAGTTCCTACAAATGAACTCCAGATGCATGTACCACTTTGTGCCTCTGGTTTTATGTGGGTACTGGGGAATTGAATCCTGGTCATTAGGCTTTGAAGGCTAGCTCCAGCTCCCCCCCGCCCCTTTTAAGACAAGGTTTCTAGCTCAGGCAGTCCTCAAACTCACTATGTTGCCAAGTGAGGATGACCTTAAATTTCTGATCCTCCTGTACTTCCTGAGTTCAGGGATTACAGGCATGCTGAGTTTATGAAGCTTTTTTTTTTTTTTTTTTTTTTTAGAGAGTCATGAATTCCTTTGCCCTTATGATTATGACTTAATCATTTTTCAAAAGGCTCCACATCTTAATACCATAACAATGGTAACAAAAATTCAACATGAGAGCACATGGCCCTGATGAAGCTGACCCTAGGCACGTAGGCATCGTCGAGAAATTTTTATCTTCTGCATATAAGCTTGTGTCTGCCTGAATAAACCTGAGCCTTGATCAGAACTTATCTTGGCTTCATTCCTTGTGTTCTTGTCTCAGATTCATACCCACCCTCTCCTTCGGGGTTTGTTTCGACCTTTGTGCTGCAGGCTGGCACATCGTGGTACCCGGAACAAGGGACCTGAATATGAGGGACTTCAGTAAGGAACACCAACATCAACTTGGGATCTGCAGAAGAAAGTGAAAATGTAAAAGGGGACTGTAGTTGCCCACTCGGTCTTCTGGAATAAGAAAGAAAATGGAGCCAGATGGTTGCCAGAACGTTTGGTCCAGCATGCAGGCCACAAGCTCAAACAAGAGGACACTGATGATCCTGATAATATGGAGTCATCTACATCTTGCTTACAGTGAACTTTACTGGACCTATGTTCCTGTCCCTGACCTGGGAGAAAAAAGAAATCATAGTTCTAGTCAATAACACTTGGTTGCTAAGCACGCCATCTAGTAAAAATATAAAATTACATCAAGTAATTATGAGTTCATATTCAGGGCATGGTCTAGGTATTCCACTATGCTTTTCTAAGACCAGCATAGTGGGTGTTTTGAATTAAAGGAAAGAAACATTACTATAAAGCATGTACAAGAGCGTGTACAAGGTATAAAGAAGATTAAGCAGGTTCAAACAAGCAGAATTTCTATTTGGCTTCCCTATGGAAATCAAGTTATAGGGGATAGTCCACCAGAGGACTTTATTCCCTGTGAAGGAAATATACCTTGGTTCAATAACTCTATACATTGGAGCAAATGTGTAGGAAAAAAAATATATCAGGTATAATGTTTCTGGATCTACTAGATATATTAAGGATTGGTCAGAATCAGCAGGTTCTATAGGGAATAAAACTGTATGGGTTAATGATTGGGCTACTGGACTGTCCTCAGGATTGTGGTGGTCAGACAATGGACATCAGCAAACTTAAGTGTGGAAAATTGCTGCTGCTATGGGAGGTGTCAAGGTTCCATCTGCCAGCAATAATTCAAATAGTCTTCTGAAAGGAACTGTTATGGCCTGTGTTACACCACCTTATGCCCTGATGTTAGGAAATAAAAATATTACTTGGCATCACGGGTCTCAAGGAATGTTTAATGTTACCTGTGATAATTGTAGTCTGTCCAATTGTGTTTCTCATGATTCTGAAATTGTAATGATTGTCAAACAACCTGCATTTGTTATGATTCCTGGTAATCTTTCAAAGCCTTGGTATTCTGACAAGGGTATTCAAAGTCTAGAGGAGGTTAAAAATGGTTTAAGTAGACAAAAGAGAGTTGTAGGTTTAATTATTGCTGTAATTGTTGCGTTTATTACATTATTAGCCTCTATTACTACTGCTGCTGTTGCTCTTACACAAGAAGTTCATACTGCTCACTTTGTTAATAATCTAGCTAAAAACGTTTCTGTTGCTTTGGGAACTCGGGTAACCACAGATAAGAAGTTAGAAGAAAAGATAGATGCCTTGTTTGATATAGTGACCTACTTAGGAGAGCAAATTCAAGGAATGAAGATCAGATCTCCTTTGGAATGCCATGCAGATTATCAATGGATCTGCATCACTTCTAAAACTTACAATGCTAGCTATGAAGATTGGGTAAAGGTCAAAATGCACTTGGAAGGAATTTGGCACCATGATAGCATTTCATTAGATTTGGTTACTTTACATTCAGAAATTTTAGCTATATGGAACAGTCATCTTGATTTTTATGCCACTAAGGCTGCTAATGATTTACTTGCTGCAATTAAGTCTGTGTTGCCTAGTTGGGACTCTCTAAGTTTCTGGATAGGCAGCTTTGCAGCTGTGGGAGCTTGCCTTCTACTTCTCTTATGCCTATTGCCTATTTTCTTCAAGTGTCTAATGAAGTCTATTGCGAATGTTCACACAGAGGTCTAGGTGTGCACTATAGAACACGTCCTTTGCTCTCTCAGACCTTATACTAATTTTCCCTGAATTTATTCGGCTAGTAGCCAGAGATGGGTAAGTTTGGGAAAGGAGGCATCCAACCTAAAACAGAGCACGTATTGAAAGATAATACGATTGTCCAATGACGGACTCCCCTCCTTTAGGAGCTGCATAGGATTCAGACCTATGTATGCATTTCGGCTCACAATAAAGTGAGTACGATATGGGCACCAACATGGGTGCGAGGCAAAGCACCGCAAGGGAAGGTCCCTTTCTGACCGCTTCTGAATTCCCTGAGAGAAAAACCTGACTTGCGTGGAGGTTGGTACCACACTTATTATGATCATAAAGGCCCTGCCTCCCCTCCCCAAAAGGTATCAAGGGCCAAGATTGTAGGACAAAAAAAATGACAGCCCATGGGATGGGTCAGGTCACTACTCCTGCAGTTGGTAAAAGCCCACTGCTAAATAGTGGGTCTCCCCCTCTTTTGTATAGAAGGGAGGAGATGTTGGGAGCTGCAGCTGCTCTTTGACCTTGTGAGCTAAGGATGTTCTTCTGCCCCTAACAACCTAAAGACTGGCACAGCTGTTTCTTTTATTAAATAAAGAAGAGGGGGATGTAGGGAGCTGCAGAGGAACTGCAAGCTACAGGTGGTCTTTAATCTCTTAACACAAAGGCTTTATCCTGCAGCCTAGGTGAGAAGGCAGCCCAGGTGAGGTGGCACCAGTAACAAAGGCATTATTTAACATAAGACATAGGCACCGGACACAGGGGCGTTACCACATGGCCCTGGCGAAGCTGACCCTAGGCACATAGGCATTGTCGAGAAATTTTTATCTTCTGCATATAAGCTTGTGTCTGCCTGAATAAACATGAGCCTTTATTAAAAAAAAAAAATTCAACATGAATTTTGGAGGATCACTACCACTCAAATCAAAACAAGGTCAGTGAGTGCACTCTGCCTTGAAGCCTCTGTGTTCTCTTGTACTAAAAACTGAAGTCTTCATGACTTCACAGTGGTTATGATAACCTCACTGAGGAGTCCCTCCAGGGTAATGGCAGTTGAGGCAAGAGGATAATAGTATATGACCTGTTACAATATATCTAAAAAACAAATTTAAAAGCTTACAGTTTGCCAAGTATTTAACGATCATTCTCAGTGAACTTACCCAATCACAAAAAAAAAAAAAAAAAAAAATCACCACATGGTCTCACTCATTTACAGCATCTAACATGAATCTACCAAAGATACCTTACACACCCAGCAAGCATCTCATGGACTAGACACTAGGATGGATGGGGAGGGAGGGGAGGGCATCGAAGGGGTGGGAAACACTAATCTAGACCCAAACAGCAATGGTACCATATAATTCTACTTCCTAAAAGGCAGACCAAATGGCTGAACCTTCACCAGGCCCTTACAGGAAACACCTGAAGCACAATACACTGGAGAGGGTAGGGTCAAGTCTAACCTAAATCTTCTACATCTTCCATCCTTCCTTCTCCTTCTCCCTCTCTCTCTCTCTCATCTCTTTAACTCTTGTATATTAGTTATCTTTTTCCTCATTTTCTTAGTGGGCTCTGACCTGTAACTCCCAGTACCAGCATGTGGCTATCATCCACAATGAGCTTTTGATCAGAGAACCTACAAGGTTTCCTAAAAGAATGATAGATTTCTGTCAGAGTATTTGATGAACCACCAAAGGTTAATTGTAAGACCCTATTGCTGAAGACATCATAGGCAGCTGACATGTAAAATGGAAGGGCATGGCTGGAAGCCAGGAGAGAGTCAGTCCCCAGACAGTCAGGGTGTCTAGTGCCAGAAGGTGCCACATAGATGACTGGGGGAAATGACCAATATCTGTCCAAGCAACTCATGGTCTAACCTACTTAGTAGCAAATAACATGTTGTGATGCCCACACAAGTGCAATAGTGGCACACAGCCACGGGAGGGGGGTTGTGGGGGGAAACCAACTGCTCTTGATTTGGCTAACTGATCCCCTCAGTTGTACTGGACCCATAGCTGGAGCTGGGAAACAAGTCAGAACCATATCCAAAAATGAGCCTGCTCTCCATTATGAGGCTACCACCAATTGTGGGCTACAAGAGGGCCTACACCTATTAAACTCTCTATTAAAAAAGTAAGGTTTATCTCATTTGTCCTGGTGTTAACTTACTCTCTGTTGGAGAATCTGCTTCTCTTTTTCAGATAGATGCAGATCCTAAGGAGAGAGCCACCCCATCATATCTCAAAAAGGGTCCCGGCTGAAACTAAGGAAAATTGGTGAAACAAGCAAGGGTGCTGTTTTCCTGATGAACCGGATACCAGCACAAGGGGGAAGGAGACCAACACAGAGAAAAATCAACTCCTACCAAATCAGAGAGCCAGAGCCTCAGAGGCCCCCAACAACTCAGCACTGAAGCAGACCAAAAATGAACCCAACATGGCTCAGGTAAACTTTGCAGAAGAGGGGGTGGAAAGAATGTCAGAGCCGCATGTTGGGTCATGATTTGCAGACACATTTATCGTACCAATAACTGTGGGCTAACTCCACAATGCACGACCCATATACCTCAATAAGGAGGGACCAATGGGGAGGGGGTAGGCTATGGATGAGCCTAATAATGGTACCAAACTGCCTGTATTTGCTGAATACAAAACTAATAAAAAAAATAAAATATTTTATATAAAATAACTTTGCATAAGATATCTTTTTTAAATTACAAAAGAACAAACAACAACAACATATCCAGTATAGAGTCCAAAGAAGATGGCACTGTTTTTGTTTCAGTGAAGGGTTGTTTGTCCTCCTTCACTTCCTTCTTTTTGCCTTTATGGGTTTGGATCTCTAACACTGATGTTTGGAACCTGAACTCTAGAGATAATGGATGTGGTCTTTGTCTTGATCCTTTTCCTACTTCTAGGAGCATCAATAATAATCCAAATATTTTCCAGGACCTCCTACTGCCAATTACTAATAAAAAAAAAAAAAACTGTAGAGAATATGGTGTGAGTTGTCTTCTCTCTCCTTTTTTAATCATATAAAATCAGATAACATAAGAGTTTTCTCCCTAACTACTTTCCAGTGTACACACAGTACAATAGTGTTAACTGTACAGTGATGTAGAACATATGTCTAGAACTTCATGATCCTCATAACTGAAATTGTATTCTGATTAAGCAATCCCCCCACCACTACCTGCTCTTAGCAATCACCATTCTGCTTTTTGTTTTTAAGCCTTTGGCTGTCATGGAATCATGCAATATTTGTCCTTTTGTGATGGGGTTATCTCACTTTGCATATTGCTGTCAAGGTTCATCCATATTGCAGCTTAAAGTTGGATAATATTTCATGGTATGGATATACTAGATTTTCTTTATCCATTCGTACATTGATTAATTACTTCAAACTCTTGGCTACTGTGAATAAGGCTGCAATGGATACATGAATGGGAATTTCTCCTTGAGATTCTATTTTTATTTCTTTTATATATGTACCCAGAAGTAGGATTGTTTGGTTGGTATATGCTAGTTATATTTTTCATATTTTGTGGAACTTTCATTATGTTATAGATAGCACTCCACCATTTGGCATTCTTGTCAACACATGTGATGGCTTCACTTTCTGTATATATTCAGCAACAGAATTTCTCATTTTGCTTTCTTTTTAAAAACATATATATTTTGTTTATTTTACAGAGAGAGAGAGAGAGAGAGAGAGAGAGAGAGAGAGAGAGAGAGAGACTATGGGCATGCCAGGGCCTCCAGCCAGGGCAAACAAACTCTAGATGCATACATCCCCTTGTGCATCTGGTTTACATAGACCCTGGGGAATCAAACTGGGTCCTTTGGTTTTATAGGCAAATGCCTTAACCACTAAGCCATCTCTCCAGCCCTGCTTTCTTTTTTTATAAAAGACTGTAAACATCCTAATATAATGGTTGTGGGGTGATTTCTCATTGTGATTTTAATGCTTTGTGAGGTTGAAAAAAATTTTTTTCAAAGTAGGCTCTCACTCTAGCCAAAGCTGATCTGGAATTCATTCTGTAGCCCAAGCTGGCCTCAAACTCATGGTGATTCTTCTACTTTAGCCACCCAAGTGCATGGTTTAAAAGTGTATACTACCATACTCAGACTAAATATTTTTTAATATGCTTGTTGTTCATATGCATAGTGTCTTTGAAGAAATTTCTAATTGATCCTGTTAATTATTTTTTAATTAGGTTATTTGGTATCTGTTGAGTTGTAGATATTATTTTCACACTGAATATCAACATCTTATTAGCTATGTGATTTATACTTTTTTTTTTGCTTGAGAAGTTACCTTTTCAATATGTTTGTTGCTACCATTACTGTGTACAATTTAAGCTTTGATGTAGTTACATTTTTCTGACTTTTGTTTATTGCTTCCATTATCTGTGGCTTTTCCTCTCTTCTTTTTTTTTTTTAATTATTTATTTATTTATTTGAGAGCGACAGACATAGAGAGAAAGACAGATAGAGGGAGAGAGAGAGAATGGGCGCGCCAGGGCTTCCAGCCTCTGCAAACGAACTCCAGACGCGTGCACCCCCTTGTGCATCTGGCTAACGTGGGACCTGGGGAACCGAGCCTCGAACCGGGGTCCTTAGGCTTCACAGGCAAGCGCTTAACCGCTACACCATCTCTCCAGCCCTCCTCTCTTCTTAAGTAAGAAGGTGCTATTGCTGAGTCTAAGATGGTATTTGGACATTGACCAATAATGACAGATTACTGATTTTGAATTTCCAAGATCTATGAAGCCTGACATTTTGTCATCATTTTAGAATTGTAAGTTTAGTTTTCTTTAGTGGGCATTAGTTTATCAGTAGAAAATTCTTCTGCGAGATCTTTGCAAGGTACTTCCTCTGCTTATATGTGAAGATGGGACACATCTGTGCTGAGGATGTCACACACTAATGTTTCATCTATAGAACCTTCATGTTTCTTTGTATGCACAGCAGCAAAATTCAGTCGAGGGAAGAACATCTCCCAAAGTCAATTAATGGGCAAAGGCGAAAAGACCAGAAATCACAGTGGAGTTGCATGTTGTCCCTCTATTGACTGCCTCTGGAAACAAAGCCGCTTAATACAGTTTAAGAAGTTGTCATTGAAAACAGGACTCTGCTCAGTTTACTAAACGTATTGACTGTAGGATATAAATAAATCCCTTGCAAACAGATTTAAATGCACTGCAATTACAAAAACGGGGATCCATTTTTCTCTCTAATCTCAGGTTGAAGGGAGTGACATCTAGCTACTCCATTTTGCCTCCAGGAAAGAGACTCACAGCAACATCTCTGCTTCACCTTCCTTTTCAGCATTGCCCCTTCCACTTATAGCCTGACTGACACACACACACACACACACACACACACACACACACACACACACACACACCGAAACAAAAAAACAAGGATTCATGTTGATTGTGAGCCACCATTTCCCAATAAAAATAATTAAAAGTTATGAGGATTTAAAAAGAAAACACCACCCTCTCACTAGTCTTGTGTCTGATTAAGATGGGTCTAATAGCTTGGCCATCTGTCTCTGTGTCACAAGTCTACAGCCATATGAGTTTATATAAGCAAAGCCTACTTGAAAAATAACTAGTAAAAGAGCTTGGTTTCAGCTTGGAGTCCTGGCTATGTGACATTGCTATAGTCAGCTTTATATCAAGATAATGGACTTCACTTTTCTTTTAATTGGCCACTGAAAAAAATGGTCAAACACTTTACATTCTTTTAGAAAGTCTATCTTTAATTAGGCCCTGCACTTCTGTACCAAAGTTCTCATCTCAGTCATCTCTGTCACAAAGGTTTCTTCGCCCCACTCTCCTTCCTCCTACATCCTGCCTCATCTGGTAGCTTTCATCTTTTCAAAGTAGGTTGGCCAATTAAAGGTATGGCTGTCCTGATGTCTACTCTATCTGCAGTATGGTGAGTAGTGAGGGGAGAGCATGCTTAAATTATTTAGGGTAGATCATCATCCTGTAGCAGGCTCCAAGATGGCACTGGAAAACACATCCATCAGTAAGAACAGTAAGTAATTATTCCATGAGCAAAACCACCATGATTTGAAGATACCACATAAAGAAAAAGAAAGCTTATATTTTTCCATCGTATTGTCAGAACATACTAGATTGGCTCTTGTAATACAAAAGGTATTTCAAGGTAGGGTTTCACTCTAGCTCAGGCTGATCTGGAATTCACTATGTAGTCTCAGGGTGGCCTCAAACTCACAGTGATCCTCCTACCTCTGCCTCCCGAGTGCTGGAATTAAAGACATGCATGACCACACCCGGCTAAAAAACACTATTTTTATCAGAAAGATAAATGTGATCAAAAAGATATGCTCTGAGGAAATACTTAGTACTTATTACAAAATCATGTTGAGATGAGATGATGAGATCACTTTATGAAGATCAGATGAGAGGAATGACATGATGGTGAGATAACAGCATAGAAACATTTGCATAGGCATGCCATTAAGAAGGTGAGATGTGGTTGTTTGTCTTACAACTGTCAACAGCACCATTTCTCTCAGCCCTCAGCTGACAACTGAGTGTTTGTTCTTCTGCAAAGCCTGAGAGGAAGCCAGTGGTACTGGTGGGATGGACAATGACCTGTGGAACTATCATGATTCATAAGCCTTGAATGAAGGGGTTAGCCACTGTTTTATAAGATAAGACCCACTTTTAGTTTCAATTAGGAAACATATGATGTGAATGTATTCTTGTTTTTCTAACTTATAGCTTTTAGTAGTTACAGGTTCATGGGTGCTTGCAAGTAAACCAGACTCCCTAAATGTTAATTGACATGCTACACAACTTTAGCACAATATCAAAACCAAGAAACTGGTACTGATATAGTCTATAAAGCTGATTCAGTTTCCCCCAGTTATATGTTTATGGTGTATAATATTTTTTTCAATAATTTTATTATAATTTTTTCATGGTTTAGAGTTTTGAAAGCTGAAAATCATCAAATTGTCTAACATGTTAAGAAGCATAATTTGGTATTTGTTGTCATGAACAAATTCACACATGCAGTGGTAAGTCATCTGATATAGTCTGCCTCCTGACAAGTCATCACTTAGAACTGAGTGTCAGCTAGAATTCTAGTATCTTTGATTCATTAGACTAAGTTTATTTCACTCAAAAAGGGAAAAAGGCAAACTGTCTTTGATAGCATTCATGGAGACAGGTACACAGATAATACTGAATCAGTCATTCAGATAAATTATTTGTTTTCATTAAAAGAAAAAGTTCCCAAATGTTCTTGCTGCATGGTTAAGTGCATATGTTTTTGTTTATTAATATTTGCTTTGGCTCTCTTTTGTATTCTGACTTGGGGTGTAGTGTGACATCACGCATGATTGGTTCTTTTTGTTCCTATGTACACTGTGAATGTCATCCTGGCACACAGTAGGAGAATAGTAAATCTTGCTGCACAGTGAATCACTGGCTTCCCTGTTGGCACAGAATTCTCACTTTTCTCCTTCCCAAGTTAGCAGCACTTACCAAGCTCTGCACTCATACACTGCAGGGCCCAGCCACCAAAGTCTGTTAGAACAAATGGAAAGCCCTTACCTATCCCCCTTCCAAAGCACAGTCTTAGTAAAAATCATCATGCAGAGTTACAGAATGAGGCAAAGCAAGTACTTTATCAGAGAGTTTTTGGTTATTCGCTGAGAACCTTATTTAACTCTTGTTTTCCTTCACTGATTCATTCATTCCATCTAGCCTTAATGCTTCATTCTCCACCCCAAGCTGGTCTACAACCCTCAGTGTAGTGCAGGCTGGCCTTGAACTCATGAAAATCCTCTTGTCTCAGCCTCCCAAGAGCTGGGATTCTAGGGGTGAGATACTACAGAAGGAATCATGATTATCTAAAGATGCCTTGGATAAGTAACCTTACACTTTACAGTGTTCTCATCTTAAAAACAGAACAGGTCATCCAGACTTAATATTATAATTTTATAGTTGTTAGTTATAACCTATAAAAATGAATAAAAATTCTAACAGTTTCCATCATTAATTATAAATTGTCTTTATTGAGCAAGTGAGTGATCACTATTATTTTGAAATAGAACTGTATATGAATCAAAGTGACATATACTTCTTATAAAAATTCAAGTACAATGTTTTTGTTTTGTAGCAGGTGAAGTCTTCAACTTCCCCCTCATTGTCTCTATCTCCTCATCCTTTTCTACTGTCTGACATCCTGAAAAGGAGCAAAGAGTACACTCTTGAGTGATTGATAGCCACACTAAGTAACTTTCAAGTGTGTACTACACAAATCTTTCACTTTCAGGGTGATGCTGCTAAAGTCAGAGAATTAAAATTGTGCTACTGAAGTAAGAGAAGATTTCTCCTCTTTATTCACTCAATTGACTTTTTAAACTATTTCTTTTTAAATCTGCCAGAGCATTAATTCCTATTTATGCATTTTTGGCTCACTTTTTCTCACTATCATTCCAATTCATTTATTGCTGGTCATTTAGATTTGATAAGAGCCAGGCATGCCTAGATTCTGAAATGGTTAATGTAGTAAAAGAAATATATATAATTTGGTCCATTGAGATAGCTTTACATTTATTTTTTTTTTCCATGAAATCTCTTTTCAGCATTGTGAAAACCAAGAATGTAAGTTGAGTTTCCTTTGTTGATTTTTCTCAGAGAAAATCATCTTACTAACAAAGGCCCAGAAACCTTATAAAATAAATGCAAACAAACCAGCAAATGATCTGATAGTTAAATAGTCAATGGGATACAAGAATCTCAGCTCTTGCTCCCATCTTGATAATATTTAGCTTTAAGCGATTGTGTAAAAAATATGTTGGAGGCTAGAAATAGATAATAAAATAAACATCTCTCTTGCTGAAATTGTTTACAGATTAGATTCAGAAAAACTAGTTTTTTAAGCTTGCCCTCATTTCTTCCCTCCTCACCTTCCAATGGAGAAGTAGTACAAAATGGTGGTTATCATGTTAGCTGGTGCAATAGGCACGTAAAGTTACCACTTTAAAGTTTGATGTCTTCATCTATAAATGAGGATCATGTATTTTCCATCACAATAGTTCTAGGATTAAAGGTAAACTGCTCAGCACAGTTATAAAACATTGTATGTGCTAAAAAACTTGCAAGCACTAAATTACTAAATAATTAATGAAAACATATTTAGTCCCTTAAGGAGCTCAACGGCTGGAGAAAGGGATATCTTCCTGTTCATTTGCTTTGTCCTATAAAGAATTTGAAGAATATTAGAACTATGTAAAGTGCTATTAAAGATGGAGGAAAAAAGTGACCAATTATTATAGGGAGAAAATAAAGAGAATAGGTGAACAGAGGAAGAGACATTTTTGCCAGATTTTCAAGGATAATTTGATGTGTTGATAGAGAAATATTGTGGCTAGAAAGGACATTCTAGACAGAGAGAACAAGACCACAGAGGGTGAAAATACATTATTATTGGTAATATTGGAAAGGAGTGAGTACTTCATTGAAAATGACAAATGTTGCTGTAAACTAAGGTACCAAGAGTGGGTGATGAGGAAAAAATATTTCACATATGGACAAGAAATGACATAAAGTCATAAAAGCAAAGTTAAATTACTTGCAAGTTTGATGATTGCTGAAAGATGATGGTATTATTGAAGACAAAGAGTGATAACAACAAAGAGGTAGAGGATGCATGAGAAGCCAAAAACTAGTGAGTCACATCCAGAAGACACAGGAGGACCTGAAGAAAAAAGCATGGGAAGAGTTTGCAACTCAATATGAGTTGCTATAAAAGGAAGAGTTAATTTCCGGGATAGAGGGAAAAGAGTTGAAACCTCATGTTCAGGGTCATCCAGATTGATTTCATGTTTTGGTGTACTGTAAGGTAAAGGCTTGCTTTGAGGCATACAGAAATTGATGGATAGTTAGAAAAGCCAATTGGGATGTCAAGATTAATAGATTATGTACAGCAGTGATAATGTGCTTGAGATTATAAATCTCCTCCTGGTATAGTCATTTCATAACCTGATAGATTATCTCCAGTTAGTTTGCCATTTCTAGCACAGTCAATTGTTTGAAGGTGTTATTCTCTTCACAGATGCTTATTCACCACTTACTATATACTAGGGACTAAAACAATATTGTGTCATTACTATATGCCAAGCACTTTATAATCATTATTAGTCCTAAAAATTTCCTGGAAAAGTCCAATTTTCTTTTCATATTTCTCATGAAAAGTCATTGAAGTCAGAGAACCCATGGTCATCAAGCTATGAATTTGCAAAACAGTGTTTGGAAAGCTGGACAGGCATTCTAGGTAGAAGAAAGCAAATAGCTAGAGGAATTAGATAGTGAGGTTTCCTGTATTTTTGTAGAAGACTAAAACATGATGAGATAAGGATTGAAAAGCATAAGATAAAGATGAAAGAACAGTGGATGTCATCTCAGTATGAAGCAGTAGACTGGGGCCTTGGGGCTGAGGGTGGAGCTTAGTGCTTCAGGGCTTGGCTAGCATGCACAAGGCCCCAGGTTTCATTTCTAGCACTGTAAAAGACAAAACCAAAGCATAGCAAACCAAGTAGTTGAGACGTTAGTGGTCATGGAAAGAAGTGCATAGTCTAAGTGACCACAATGAATAGATGAAGGTATTTAATCAGGGAAATGACACAACCTGATTTCTGCAAAGGCTGGGTAGGAATGTGTTCAACTTGTATCTAGGAAGCTGGTCAGGGTTTTTCATAGCACACTCAGAAAACATGATGGTGACCTTGATTTAAGGGAATATTAAAGATATTGCAAAAAGTGAAACTATAGTGTGCATACTGTGTATAAATATTCTACAAGGTTGACAGAGGAGAGAGGGGAAAGAACAATCTCAAAGATAGATTCTAGGATTTTGGCTTGAGCAGCTGGTGGATAAAAGTCCTTGTGAGGAAGGTTGAAAGTATGAAGAGATTTATAGAAATCAGTCAATAGGTGGTGGTTGTAGTTTGCTATATTGGAAACTCTGAAACATCCAAGTGCAGTTCTTATGTTCTTATATGCAAGTCTCAGAGGTAAGTCACATAACTTCTGAATTTCTACTCTGTTGTAAGGCAGTCAGTTGATAAATGTGTTTTGTTTGTGTCTCTAAATCCATTTAGTAAAGGACATTCTATTTCAATAATGAATTCAAGGACATCTTTGGTTTCTTAATGTTTTTGCATGAATCAAATAAAATACATCAACTATATCATAGGTGCCATCACTTGCTAACTAGAAAAGGGTAGAACAGTGACTATGTCATGTGTATCAGTGAAAATAACTTGCTGACTAACTACTTCTTCGTGGAAAGGTGATTATGTATACAACAGTACAGTCATACTTTCTATAGACCAACTCTAATTGTAGGGGAGAGGGGAGATAGTCCTCATATAATCTTGGTAAATTGCTGACCTTGAGTGCATGTTCATTGGCATTGATATTCCCAAATAAAAAAAAATAACACCACTGATACTTCTACTTTGTTATTTTTCTCTCAAAAAATAATAGGAACAATCTGAGACAGTGTAACACTCTATTTGTGCATGTTTAAGTCAAGGGTGACAGAAATGGCTGTGTCTAGTCAATCAATTAGCATAGATTTGCTCCTTCGTTTGTCTTCCCTGAAATGAACACCCACTAATTCTATTGCAGAGCTCTTCACATGTAGAAGGAGTCCATGTGTTCATGGAGAAACTAAGATCATTAACAAGTTCGCCGAGTAAGTGTTTGTCTCATTATTTTTATATAACCTGCTCATTCCCCTGAGGACAGTGAGCAAAAGCTTATATCTTTCTGTACGAAAACCCTTCATCTGTCCTCTGATTCTCCCATATTCTGGGCTTAACAACCTCATCTCTTTTTCAGTAGTTTTCACATATATTATTAGTTCTGTTATCATCTTCCCTGGGACAGGACAGCTCCAACCATTCTTACATGATTAGGTGTAACAAAACACATGTAATTTTGTCAGAACAAATTGTAATTATAACTTCTCATATTGTAGATATACAATTTTATCAATTCATCATAATAAAACTATTAGCTTCATTTTTTCTTGATTTTATTTATTTATTCATTGATTTATACATTCATTTTTGAGACCAAGTCTTTGAAGCCCAAGCTAACCTTGCTCTTAGGGATATTCTCCTGTTATAGCATTGCAAATGCTGGGATTACAGGCATGTGTCAACATGTCTGGCCCTGCATGGATTTCTTTGACAGGCATATATTATTAGCTCCACCTCTTAAAATGATAATAAAACTATCATTGATTCAGTGTTGGTTATGTGCCAATCATCTCATTAAACCCTTTGTATACAACACCTTTGGAATTTGAATTTGTAGTCAACAAAACCCAATGTCTTTTTTAAAAATTTTTTTAAATTTATTTATTTGAGAACGACAGACACAGAGAAAAAGACAGATAGAGGGAGAGAGAGAGAATGGGCATGCCAGGGCTTCCAGCCTCTGCAAACGAACTCCAGACACGTGCGCCCCCTTGTGCATCTGGCTAACGTGGGACCTGGGGAACCAAGCCTCGAACCAGGGTCCTTAGGCTTCACAGGCATGTGAATGTCTTTTTTATATGCTGTTACAAGCCACATCTCTTCCAACCTATACTAAAATATATAGATTTTGGACTTAAGAGAAGGACTTTACATTGTCTCTTAGAATTTAATTTTATTATATTTGACACATACTTTCAACTTAAAATTTCTTAAATTGCTATTTATGGATTTTAAAATAAGCAGGGCTCTAAGCTGCTCAGAAGCAGCCAGCCTGATGAGAAGTGCACACCTGAGCAATGCTGGTGCACAACCTTGGTGGTTTTTTGACTGGCTAAGAGGTCTTCTCAGTGGAAAGGAACCCACATTTGGAACTGGAAAACAGGTCAGAATCTTATGGAGACAAAGATTATACTATCCGATGTCAAGCTTCCACTAGGCTTTGGCTAAAAGAGGAGCTATATCCATCAAAATATGCCTAAACTAATAGTGCTTATTCAATTTAACCTTTGCTGACTTCATTCTCAATTGGAAAACCTATTTTTCTTTTTCAGAAGGTAGCAAGACCTGAGGAGATAAACTACACCTTGCATCTTAGCCAAGGCCCAGCTGAAACCACAGAGGTACTAGGGACACAAGCAAGAGTGCTGCTTCCATGATGAGCCTGAACAATCAGTACCAGGGTATAAGAGACAGATGCTGAGGATACTCAATACATACAGAAGTAGAAATCCAGAGGACACTAAGATTTTATCACTGAAGTAGACTTAAAACACACCCACCAAGGCTCAGGGAACTTTATGGAAGAGAGGGTGGAAAGATTATAAAAGCTACAGATTGGAATGTCATGCCCAGAGGCATTGCCTCCTCCTAATAAATGACTGTTGCTCCCACAACACATAACCTACAACCCCATGGGGAACACCAGCAACCCCTCTGAGGAAGGCCCTCAGCAGAATGGGGCAGGGAGGAGGGAAAAGATGGTACCAGCACATGATGTGTCCATACAAAGTATGCTCTTAATAAAACCATAAAACTCTTGTTCCTGGAAAGATGGCTTAGGAGTTAGAGGTGCTTTCTTTGCAAAGTCTTCCTACCTTGGTTCAATTCCCAAGTCATCCACATAAGCTAGTTTCAAATAGTGGCATAAACTGCCTATTGTTCATTTGTAGCAATGAAAAGCCCCAGTGCCCCTCCCAATACACGCAAATAACTAATTATTTTCTTTGCTTTAAATCATATTATTAATAAAGAGATTGAGTAAGGTAAGGTCAAGGACATAACCATTACTGAATCACATGAAATATTCTAATAGGGTGATACTAATCCTTAATAAGAACCATTTAATATAAAAGTAATTTAATTCTAGTTCATCCCATCTACACCACTGCATTATCAGTCATTTCCTAGTTATCTCAGCAAATCAATTTACTCTCCTATGTAGCTGCTCAAGAACATTGGCTTGAGTGAGATTCATCCTTAATTACTTCTTCTGTTTTCCATATCCAGTATATCAATACATCTTTCAAAATTGTATATATATTTATACCTCCTCCATGTCTTTTATAACTACTGCCATACCCCAAGTTGGTGTAACTTATTGCTAAGCCTTCCTCACCCTGACCAGCATTAAGCACTCACCATACTGCAACAAGTGTATATCAGTTTATGCTATTGTCCTGCTTAAAAATCTCAAGTACTGTTTCTCCATCTCTTTCAAAAAAAACTAAGATCCTTACCATGTCCTGAGGCCCTCCATTGTATCTGGCTTTTGATCTTATCTCTATCATTCATTCTGGCTTTTCTCTTCTTTGAATGAACCAAGCTGTTCAATTTCATGTCTTCATCCTTGCTTTTCTTTCTGTTCATGATTTTCTTCTCCTCTGTTCTTCACATGCATGTCTATGTGAAGTTTTAAGTCTCAGATCAAGGATGGCATCTTCAGAGAGACTGTCCTACATGTACCTTTCTCTACATACCTCACTGTTTATCTATTTACTTTGCTTAATTTCTTTATATATTTTTACTGTCTAAAACTTTTGTTTACTTGTTTAGTGTCTGAATTTTCCTCTAGGCTACAAGACCTTCAAATGTTGGGATCTTTCTTATTTAGGACATAATTTTATCACTAGACCCTACAATAAATGACATGATAGCTACTTAGTAAACACTTTTTTAAAGGAATACTAAGCTGATTTTACTAATGTCCATTTGTTGTAGTTACATTCTCATTACTACAGCAATACTCAACCAAAAGAAGCTTATGGGAAGAAAGGGTTTATTCAGGTCTCCTATTTTTAAAAGAGTCAACATCCTTTTCTGTTGGTCCCAAAGTGGAACTCCTGGCCCAGTCTCAATAGTGGTAATCTCACAAACAATTGTAGCTTAATGGGTGCTGTCTACAGCCTGGGACTTTCATTTCCTTCTCTGCCCTATCCTTCTGGTCACACCAGTGCACTTCTACATAGTTCAACCTTGCACAAGTTCTCAGGACACCAGAAGGATTCAGTAAGCTCACATAAACTGCTTCTAGCCCATTGTAGATAAAGCTCTTTCTTCCCCTCATAAGCCAAGCCTACATAGTCCATAGTTCTTACTGCATTTAAGTCTCTCAACTCTCTGTCCAGTATGGTCCATCAAGCTTTTCTTAGATTACTCAACAGTATCTCTTTTTTTTAAAAATATATATTTTTAATTATTTATTTATTTATTTGAGAGCGACAGACACAGAGAGAAAGACAGATAGAGGGCGCTCCAGGGCTTCCAGCCTCTGCAAACGAACTCCAGATGCATGCGCCCCTTTGTGCATCTGGCTAACGTGGGAACTGGGGAACCGAGCCTCGAACCTGGGTCCTTAGGCTTCACAGGCAAGTGCTTAACTGCTAAGCCATCTCTCTAGCCTATCAACAGTATCTCTTAAGACAAGGTTTCAAATCTTTTCATATTCATCCTGCTTATCAGTTCCAAAAGCCATACAGTCATGTTTCTAGCAGCAATGATTATGCTCCACTGGTACCAATCTTCAGTTGCAGTTACTTTCTCATTGCTGAGACAAACATATGATCAGAAGCAGCTTATAGGAAGAAAGACTTGACTTCAGATACTAGGAGTAACTCCATCATGGCAGAAAAAGCTGGCTCCTTTCATCTTACATCCAGAATAGAGAGACAACAGAATGGACAGTCAGATCTCAAGTTGTCTATGAACATATCTATCAGGAAGACTCAAGATCTGCCCCTCAGTGACACACCTCTTCAAGCAGAGCCCCACCTGCTGAAGATTAAGTTGGAGGCTTAATCGTAATCAAAATTACTTCAAGCTATGTAGGCCATATACATTTACATTCAAACTATCACATTGACCCTTGCTAGGAAACCATTTTTCCCCATTGTTATTGTGGTAGTAGGATTGAACCTACAGCTTCACACATGCAAGGCCAACATGCCCACAATGTGCTATAGCCACAGATCTTTTTACAATTGTTTATTTTGAGGCAGATTCTCACTAGGTTGTCCAGGTTGGCTTTGAACTAATATGTGTCCTAAGCCTTGAATTTGCAGTCCTCCTGACTAGGCTCCAATGGCTAGGTGTAGTTCTCAAGGTTCCACTCATAAAAAATGATTTTCAGTGGATACAAGTCTTCTTAATGGACTCATTAGCATAGTCATGAATGCAATTAAAGGGGTCTATAGGTTTTTGAGACCTTTAACATGTTTTTTTTTCATGTACATAATTTTAGAGAATATATGTCCATCCTATATTTCAGTTATTAATTACATATTTTGGAGGCAAAACTATTTGTAACTTATATCAGATCTCAGAAAGCTTTTGTATTATTCATGAAAAGTCATGAACCTCTGCACTAGTAGTATATATAACTTTCCTTTTTTAAGTGGGTATGGTCTGGAATTTAAGTCTGCACTAAGTAAGACCCCTTGTGAAATGGAAAAAAAAAACACATTTACCATTGCCAGTGACATAGCAACTGGCATTTTATGGACAGTTTTCTAAAGATTACCCACAGAAATTTGTCAACTTTAAGTAAAAGTTAGCTCAGTTACCTGAAAGATAATTCTCAGGTCAAGAGATTTGAACTTGTTTATAACCCATAGGTGCTCCCTTGGAACCTCTTCTCTCATCATGAGCTGTAAGACCCATATAACCAGTGTTTGTACAATGAACTTTAATCTAAATATCTTTCTCTGGACTACAAGGACAAAAGTGAATTCAGAGTTGAGGAGTTTCACTTTTCACTCTGTCATCCATCAACAATACACCATCAACTTAAAGCAGCAGGTGTACTCTTTCTTTCTGAATGTGTCTCTTTCTTTTAAAAATATATTTATAGCAGTATATGAACATGGCTTTAAAAACAGAGGGCAATAGAAGCAAAACTGTTGGGATACATATGAAAGACCACCTGGGGTAAACAATCAGTGGATGCCTGGTGTGTGTTTTGACATAAGTCATAGACCAAGGATGAGAGACAAGCTTCAGTAGCCTGTTTGTATGTATGAAAGAGGGGTGCCCTACAGCCATTCACATTCAAACCCATTCATGTTGCTATTACCAGCAAACAAATACCAATCATTACTACCTTTCAGATTGCAAAATGTTGCCTTGCAAACTTGGAAAGAAAACTCTGAGGGATTAGAAACCGCTCACCTTTCTCAATCCAGTGTTCTTCTGCTTCTTCGGAAGTCCATTCTGTGCTTTTTCTGGAGGGTATGTTTGTTTCAATACCATAGTGTTGCATTGATATAGCCCTGTATACATCTGATTATCTCATTGTTTTTTATTGTTTTACCTGTTTCAAACTATTTGTACAAAACTGTAGGGAAGAATGCAACTTGGGGTTGAGTGTGGTAGGTTAAAGTCTGGTGAGAAGGGAATATTTGTATAAAGAAAGATTACTAAAGGTTGGTTTGGTGAGAGAAACATTGAGACAGAGTTCCTTTTGGAGAAAATATTTTTATTACTTCATGGAAGAGATAGTGTGGTCATCAAAGCCAGAGAGGGGCTTCATCTTCCAAAGAATAAAGGGAGCACCTTGCTTGGGTGGTGCCTGGAGAGAGGGGAAAGTTCTTTGTCAAAGGACCCAGTCTATATGCCAGGGACACTAGAAGAAAAGGCATGAGACTCGGGAAGACACTAGATAGGATTCAAGACAAGAGTTCAGGTCATCCTGGCGACAGGGGGCTTGTATTGCTAGGTCCAGGGAGAGGAGTGAGATTGTGCTCCCTTGCCTGGCATTGGGCCTGTGTACTCTGACCATCACAGTGGGGAGCTTGTATACTCTGGAGAGGAAAAGGCTCCATAGGGGCATGGCCTGATTTATGAGGCCACACCTGTCCTCATAGGTGACTGTTGGGAGGATGGAGGGTCTGAACCTAAAGGGTGAGCTTACAATTGCTGACACCTGAAAAAAAAATGGTAGCTGGAAAAAAAATCTGGCATCTATGGGAGATTGAGGTTTACCCTCTTATCTTTCAGGAAAATTAGAAATCCATAGATGGTTATGTTTACCCTCTCATTTTTCAGTAGCATTAGAACTCTCAGAGATTAGAAGTGAGGAAGAAACATGTCATATTCATGAGAAGAATATGAATCCATACATTTATGCAAGCTTTCTACAAACCATGAGCATCTTATTCCAACAGAACAGAGTATAGATCATGTGAGTTCTTCTGTGGGTAATCCCCAAATCGTCCAACAGCAGTGTGCTAAACTATGCTGTGGTATGCCTGAGAAGCAGTCCGCTGTAGTGGAATACAAATAATCACTTACATGTTTTGGAAGATTGGGATTAGGTAAAAGGCTGAACAATAATTTACTTTCTTAATATTTTTGTGTCTGTATTTTTTGTTGTTGTTGCTGTCATTGTTGAGACAGAGTCTGGCCGGGAAGTTGTGATCCTCCCACTTCTGCTGGGATTATAGGCATTCTAGATGCTTGGATTACATTTTCTTTTCAGATGATACAAAAAACAATTCAATTCAATTGTTATATATCACTTATCCTCTTATTTCTGGGACAAAATACCCAACCAGAAGCAGCTTATGGGAGGAAGAGAGGTGATTATAGGCTTACAATTTCAAGGAGAAGTCTGACGATGACAAAGAAAGACATAGCATGAGCAGGAGGCTGGCTCATCTCTTCATATGTCAGCGGTAGTAAGAGGGCAGCAATATTGAGCTAGCTAGCTCAATACCCAGTAGGGCTGAACTGATAAAACTTTAAGGCCCACCCTCAGTAACACCTCCTGTAACAGGGGTCTACCAACTGTGTGTTGATACATGTATCCATTGCATGACACTAGTCTTATACTTCCTTTTTGATTCCTTGTGCTTGAGACCACATCTGCCCTTTGAGCCATTCCCATTTATGGTCATCTTTTTTGATGGAAGTTGTCAGCAAAATGAATCCCACTTCAAGGTGTTTTTTTCCCAGCATATTTCTCCTAAGTTAGCCACTTACATCAAAGTGGACAAGTGTGCCACTGTGAGGAATATTCCTTAACTTATAACATCTTTGGGTAGAGTCATCCACTTTAACTATAATTTAAAATACAACATCTTAAGATAAAAACAATAAAATGAAAACTTTGACTTTCCATAAGCAAAAAACATCAAGCCACTAAACAACCAACCAACAAAAATAGGAAAGGAACCTTAAAGAAAGCGAAAGAAAATTCATTTACTTACAAACTTCTTCTGTTTATTATTATGTTTTTTTACAAAGGATTTTTGTGTCTGAGAGACTATTTAACTAAAATCAAATAAGGAAGTGTTTGGAAGTCCCATTATGATGGGAGTAAGTAAGACCATTGAGATGGCAGAAATAAAAGAAAGACTGGTGCTAGCATGGTTTCTTGAGGCCTGTGGAATATATTTTGTATATGACCCTTTAGAAGGTGAGGAACATGGAAAGGTCTATTTTGGGTTTTATAGTTGATCTTGTTTCATAATATGGCAATTTCCATACACACAGGCACACATAGACTCATTCAACCTCCCATTTTACCCTTTGGAAGCCCTGTGATTATCATAAACATATTTTCCCCCAACAAACTTGAAATGAATTTTATAGGACTGTGCAGTGGAAAACATTAGCATGCTTCAAAATATGAGTGAATTTGGCACTTGTAATAAATTTCCAGTGTCATTCTCTGAACCTGATAGACCTTGCTAGAATTTTAATAGCTTCTCTACATACCTAGAAATATAGCTAGTGTCTGTCACCTTTAGAAAATAATCATTCTGACATGCTTTATTCACATACAACTCACTTGACACATTTTCAGTTACATTTAAATGTGCGCTTCATTTAGTCTCTCATTTCACATAGCAAAGGTTAGGTATTCATTATGTAAGTTGTTCCCAGTGATAGAAAGACCTAGGGAAAACAAAATTAGAATGTAATGGACACATGGTATTCTTGCTAAATCTTCTATGTTCAAAATATATTTTCAATTAATTACAGATGTCATTAATGGGACGTCAAGCTAATGGAAATATCAATATTGACTGCGTCATTACTCACCTGCATTTCTTTTCCAGAATAGAGTCATATCTTTCTTATAAGGGGGTATTTTATATTTGAAATCTTGTGGTTTGCTGATGGAAGGAGAGAACTGAGTCATTATTCAGATATTGTGTTTGAAATCTTCAATGTGAAGTATTTCCTTTCCATTTCAATTTGAGAAGGCACAGAACAATGCCACGTTTTGGGAGTATTAGTTAATATATTTCAAAGCTAGAATGACTTAGCAATCTAGTTAGGACACAAGTGAGCTAAGACTATACTTTCTTATTTTTATTGAAAGGGGGTTTGAGGGCTGAAGAGATTGCTTAGTGGTTAAGATGTTTACCTGCGAAGGCAAAGGACCCAGGTTCAATTCCCAAGTACCTACGTACCTACGTAAGCCAGATGCACACATCTCGAGTTGCCATGGCTAGAGGCCCCTGGCATTTCCATTCTCTGCTACTTTCTCTATCTCTGAAAATAAAAATGATTTTAAAAAAAAGGGGGGGATTTGAAGCTGAGCAACATCCCCCCCAACAATAAAAACCCACAAAAACCTGAGAATTAGGGAGCTTAATAATTATAATAACAACTACAACTACTACAAGTAGTAATAATAATAGTAAACAAATGGCTGGGTCTTCACAGTCCACCATTGCCCAGATGTGCTTTCCAGAACTAGCGAGGCTTCTTGCAGCCAGCCCCCTGATGTGTTTCTTGAAGATGACTTGGATGATGTCGGGCTGATGTCTACTCAGCAGGTAGTTCTGTGTTCTGAAAGTTTACCTAGTACTCAGTTGTCAGAGTAAAGATGAAAGCAAGGGATGATTTCAGCCTTCTTCAGGCAGAACATAGTATATAAGAGAGGGCTCACTCAGTACAGGAGCTTGTCTACTGCTAAGCTAAGGCAGCCAAGCTGTTTCCTGAACAGGCTGTAAATGTATCATTTCCTTTGGTTTCACATAACTCTTTGCCTTGAGCTTTGTTGCTACATCGTTCAAAACCCTAAAATCCAAAGTCTCTTCTGAATTTCAAGGCTATCTCTTACCAGTGAGTTCTTGTAAAATCAAAATTATATACTACCTATATATATAGGTACACAATAAAAATTACCACTCAATAATGGAAGAATAGAGAAAGCAGCAAAGAAAGACCAAATCAAAGAATGACACCCACCAAACCTGGTGGCTCTGTGTCTGCCTAATGTAACTTATGCTGACAGCATCTGATCTTCAATGGGTTTGGCAGATCCTTCATTTTGGCTCTCTGTATCACACAAAACCTCTCTTATGGACCAGTTCTACAGTATATCTGAAGCTTTCCTTGACTGATAGCCCATGATCCTGGCATTTCTCACAACTTTGGTTTTCTATTACTTTTAGATTTTACCTTCACGGCTTCACTCAATAGCATCCTTACAGGGAATCTGACTTTTCTATACATTGTCTGGCTTCCATGACTTTCTGGAACCTTGGTATAAGTTTCCTTAATCCCATAACTCTTGCATTTTGCAGATCTGCAAGAGTAAAACCTTGTGGACAATGTTGGCAAATATAAATATGTCCTCTGAAACTTTGTGAGTTTTCATAGTGGAATAAACCACTGTGTTCCTCTGAAGGCAGCAAATCTGATAGTTTCAGACATGAGCCTCTGCTCCAAATCTTGCAGCATAGCAACATCCTTAGCTGAGAATTCCAGATGGAATTTTCAGGGCTGTGATTTTTTGGTAGCTACGGGGTATGCCAAAATTAAGGTTGGGATGAAGCCAAAGAGAAGGGACAGTGACCCTCAAGTCCCATTTTCTTGGTGTGATTGTTGGATCCCTGGAGGTGAGAATAAGCTTTTTCTCCAGTCAATACTGAGTCATTCCTCTTTACATTCATGAAAATGTTTATAAAATAAAGAAATGATGTGCAGTCAATTTTTGAACCAAAACTAAACTGTAACTTAACTGAACTGTAAAAAGTTACCATTAATAATTTTAGTATATATATATGTGTGTGTGTGTGTGTGTGTGTGTGTGTGTGTGTGTGTGTGTGTAGGGACACAATTATACTAGGAAATAAATAAGCCAATAGAAGATAAACAAAAACTCTCCAGACATCTTAGATTCCCTTGAGGTGGTACAATTGTGGCTTCCTGAGGGCACTGTGGGACCCTGTGACAAGTGGGAACAACAAATGTCCTGTGATTTGATGCCCTTCCTGCAACTTCTTGGAGTGTGTATAAGGCATTCTGGAAATCCTGATTTATTCTGTTTGGTTCATCCTGTAAAGTCCAAGCTTGATCACATTTATCTCACGATGGAAATCCTAGATTAGTCCTAGGCAAAATTATCAAGTGAAAGTTTCTTTTAGTTTGCCCCTTCTATTAACTGGTGCTTGTGCCAGACCTTCCTTATAGAGCGAGGCTGCTCTTCTTATGGTGTCATAACTTTTCCCACCTCCATGAGACTGAGCTGTCATGATGTATGAGGGCTACTTTATGTATCTGATTGGCCTGATTCAGGCTAACTGGATGTCTGAACTTACATTCAGTCATTCATTTATTTATACAGTGCACAATACTTTTAAGTTCTACTGGCAGATCTGCTAGCTGTTGGAGCTGTAAGTATAATCAAAGGTAGATTTTTGCTTGAAAGATATTTGCATAACACACCTATGATAAATACTTGGTATAGTAGAGTATGAAAGATTTCTTACAGAGGAAAACACTTGACAGTTTTGAAAGATATGTAAAATGTCCCAGGTAAGGGTAGTAACATATCAAGGTACAGAGAGATCTGTGGCTGCAGCATATAGAAGTCAGTGGAAGTAACCAGAAGTTAGGGTGGGAGGCAGGAACCAGAAGCCAAGCAGAAAGTTACAAAGCACTGGGTTTAGAAACCAGATTATTTAGATTAAACAATTCATTTCATAGACACAGAAAAAGGGACCTGTTTATTTGGCTAAGACAAATGAAAAGTAATTCATGCCAAAGTCTTAACAGGATATTTACTTACTTTTACCTACCTCTTTTTATAAGATAGTTTTCCAAAAATGTATGTGTGTAATATATGTGTGTGTGTGTGTGGGGGGGAGTATTTATTGAAGGATAGAAGAAAGAGTTAAGGGAGAAAAATTACAATAGCCAAAAAATATTATTATATGTGTTCACTCTACTTCCCTGCCTCCAAGGGAATCGTTTTGGGGGCGAAACATATTCCTTACACTGAATTTTCCTCTATTTCTTTAAAAGTTTTACCTGAAGGTAGCAATTACAGAGAAAACTCCTTGCTCAGTCAGGATTTTCTGAATTGTTACTGCAGTCAGTCTGTTCCCATGTGCTGTGGGATGCTGATGCTTCAGTGCACGGGCTTGTGAGCAGAGCCAGCAGGCTGGGCTGACTCCATCCTACAGGCTAAAAATAACCATAATGATGCTGCTGTTTATTTTGCCTGCAGCATTTCCTCACAGCTGTCAGTGTACACGCCTCCAGATACAGGGCTGTGCTATGAAGAACAATGATGTTTTAGGATAAATCATTTGAAAGCCTGGAATGGCAGTGCACTGAGGTTAATTGCAATTCTCACTGGGCATTTGTTGGGTTTGGTAGGCTGCAGTGTGTAGTTAGCACCGGAAGTATTCCTTCCTGTTTCTGAGTAAGAATACTCCATCTTGTTAATGCCTTCAAAGGTTACCAGGTCATACATCTGAAAGCTTGTTTTATGATGGAAGATGTCCATTTATTTAAAATTGTGGCCAAGGGCCACACCCACAAATTTAAAGAACATAAATGTATGTGTTTTAAATGCAAAGGAAAGATATATTTAGACTATACAGTTATTTCAGTCTGAAATATGAATAAATGTATTATCATCTTTTGAGTAATAAAAGGTGCTTTTGGGGGAAGGCAAATATTGTAGTGAGGAAAAAGACCATTAAATGGAAGGACTAGAAAAATGCAGCTTATTGTGAAAACTTATATGTGAAAACTGAATTCTTTTGATGATTTAGGATCATTTCTGTTTTATGTGCATTGCAGTGTTTTTGAAGGCTTGTGGGATAAAATGACTTGATCAATTATTATGATAATGATGCACGAGTCACATTATGAGTTTAATTATAATTACCATCTTTACAGACAGTTAATTAATCATAAAAGAGTACATTATATAATCTTTCTGTTTAATGAAATTCATTATAGAGGCTCCCAAAGGCCTAAACGTAGTTTTAGACAAATTAAACCCATGACTGGGGTTAAGGCTATTAATGCAAACGTGGTCTGGATTAGTCACTGAAAAGGACTAAATAGACATTAGGCCCCCAAAGTGTTGATATGTCAGACTCTGATAACATATACTTTTCCTCTAGTAAACAAAACATATAATTTAGTAACTTTCCCTAATTTCATCATAAAGAACTCTGTGGAAGAGGGGGCAGAAAGATTATAAGAGCCACAGAGTGAGAAGGACTATCCTGAGACATTCCCCATGCCCTACCCCAGACTAGCTGATGCATTCTTAACCTTAAGGTGAATACCAATAACCCCACTGAGGAGAGCCCTCAGTGAAATGGGAACAGGGAAGAGGGGCTATAAGAGGATAAGATAAGGGGAATAGAATCAACTTGTTCTTTGTTCATGCAGTTAAGTACATTATTAATATAAACAAAAAGCATGACAAGGCTGAGTCTGTACAACTTAACTAGCAGTGATGATCCAAATAGCTATATTGAATACTTTTGCATGTAAATTGTGACACTTGCCCTGTTGCAGCCATTTACATGTATTGAAGTGGAATCTATTGAGGATATAAGCTTTGCATCACTAACTATCCAACCTTCACTTTCAAAGGAGCTATAAGTGAGAGTGAGGTACATAGCACGGTAGGGGGACTGAGACAAAAAAAAAATGTTTGGAGAACAAAAGACAGGGACATTATAGGCTTATGTTCTTGGTATAACTAAACCCTGCTGGTCTACGCACACAGGAAATCCAGCATTTCAGAAGTTCCCAAATAGAATTTGGACTTTTCAATTCTTTACATAGCTGAACAAATTAGCCTAGACCCCAGGATTGAAATAGAGTTACTGCTAAGTGGAATCAGGCCATGGTTGACAAAAGAGTGGAAATTGACTGTTCACAGACTTTCTGAAAGTAAGGCCTGTAGCCAGCGCGCCTTCCCTTCAGCATGGTCTGTTCCGGGCTCTGCTCCCGGCTACATGTCTTCTCAGTGTCGCATCTGGGAACAGCTCCTTTGGTAGAGTTGCTCATATATATGTGTCATCTTCATGTGTTTTATTATGTTTTTCAAAGACAGTTTGCTTAAGAAATCATCCATTTTTAGCGACTTTATGCTTTATGACTTTCTGCTACTAAAATTGTCCATGTAATTTAGATTTTAAAAAATAATTTAATAAAGCTAAAAACCAAGAAAGATTAGCAAAACAGATGATAGTAATAACTAACACTAATACAGAAATCATTATGTCCCAGGTTGCTGTTTTTACATTCTGTGATGCATTTTTTAACTTCTTATGTAATATTCAACTATTTTATATAGTAGTATTATAAAAGTTAAACATAGTTCAAATATAGATTTTACTCTATCAACCATTTTTTGGAGGTCCCAAAATAAATGCTGACCCAATCATTAGTAGGTATTGGTTATTTAAGAAAGATATTTTGAGATGATTATTATATATTCTTGCCAACCTTTTTCTGGACATTAGGGAAGAAGAAAATGGAGGAATTATTTTTTAGTGAAGAAATAGTTCATGTTTAGAGAAGAAGGGATGATGGTGACGGTTGCCCAATATTGAAGAAAGTGCTAAAGACTACTACTTGAACACTTAAAATTAATGAACAGTAAATTTTGTGTTGTATATATATGACAATAGTAAAAAATTCTTTTATAAAAGAGGCTGTGCCATATATACTATTCAGGAGCCAGTATTTTCTAAAAACATATATATGTATAATATAACTCCAGATCAATAAATGAACCAATGCATGCATATTTACAGCAGCCATTTTCTTTTTAAGAAAAAGATTTATTTTTTATTTATTAGAGGGGGAGAGAGAGAGAGATTGTGCATGCTAGGGCCTCTAGCCATTGAAAACAAACTCCATACACATGTGCCATCATATGCATCTGACACACATGGGACCTGGAGAATTGAACCTAGGTCCTTAGGCTTTGCAGGCATGCTCCTTAACTGCTAAGCCATCTCTCTAGCCTGGTAGCAGCCATTTTCTAGTTTTCATTCCTCCTGTATTCTTAATTGCTTTTATTCCTTACATGAGATTCTTGCACTAAGTGAGTGTTACTGTTACATCCACCTGATGATATTTCTGACATTCTAAGATCTGGTACCATCTTAACTGGCAATTACTTATACCATTACTTTTAATATAGAACACATGTAATTTTGATGATTGTCATGTTATAATTTTGGCTTTTTTTCTGACTTTTGGCAAAACATGACTTTTGATTCTCTGGAGCCAAAGGTTTGCTATTCCATGTGAAAACACCAATACTTCTTGACTGGTGTTACATGTGATGTAGCGTCAAACAAGCACAGGAGTCATGTGTGGTGGTACACACCTTTAATTGCAGCAATTGGGAGGCAGCGGGAGGAGGAATGCTGTGGGTTTGAGGTCAGCCTGGGTTACAGAGTGATTTTCAGGACAACTTGGGCTAGAATGAGACTCTGTCTCAAAAAATAAGCTAAAACAAAACAAACAAACTAAAAACAGCTCCAGAGATCTTTTGATTGTCTTCTCATGGAAAGATGTATGAAATTTAAGGTGAGGAGTAAAAGCTCATTGATTTAAGTTGGTAGCATCCTCCTGTCTCTTGTCAGGACCATAGACATGGAGGCTAAGTTGGGAAATCTCCTTGAATCATAAATGCAACTAAAACTAGGATAGATGCTATGATGATAGGTAGGTGATGGGCAGATTTAGAAGGGATGCTGTAATTTAGGTTTTTGAGCTATGTACATTTATGTAAAAGTATCTGTGAGCCATTATTTTTGCCAAAATGGGTGACACTGGTGAGCAGTAAGTGGTTATAAAACATCCCAATCTGAAGCCAGCCAGAAGCAAGGAGTAAAGGAACATATTTTAGTAAAGTTCTACAATCATGGTACCTGAGAATTTAGTATGTTTGTCTTTTACTGCATTTGTTTCCTATGGTTACTATAGCAAAGAACCACTAACTGTGTGATTAAAATAACAGAAAATTATTGTATAGTTATGGGGTCTACCAGTCCAAAATCAAGGAGTTTGCAGGGCCTCTGAAGCCTGTAGGGGAAACAGTTTTTTACCTCTTCCAGCTCTGTCATCTGCTTGCATTCCTTAGTGATAATGGACATGCATAGGTGTCATGTTCAGTCTCTGTCTCCATCGTTGACAGCCTTTTCTTTGTTGTGTATTTATGGCTGTATCATCTTTCCTCTTTGCTACTCATATTGAAAGAAGAGCTCACCCTACTCAGAATGACCTCCTCTTCACTCATTGTATTTGCAGAAATCCTATTCCAAAGTAAGGTCATTTTGAGCTATTGAAGGTTGGGATTTGGTAACATCTGTAAAGTCACAGTATAATACATAACATCTTTTAAAATGGTTCTCAAATACTCAACTGATATCAAAGATCTCAACTTAATAGAAGCAATCAATATTTTCTGAAGGATAAATTAGTGACAGAATTCTGAGACACAGAGAACTGAAATAAATAGCCAAAGCAATATGGTTCCTCATTGGCTTATAATATGCTTTGAAATAGTTGTTTCCATCTTTGGGATGAAGAAATAGATAACTTAGATGAGAACATGTTTGTATGACGAATCAATCTTTGTATATATGTTGGTATGAGTATATTCATATGTGTGTATGGGGCAGTTAAGGGACATTATGTTTAGCTACTCATTAAATATATTTGAAAAGTTGATTTGTAGATGTAATTTTCTCCTTTTACATATATTAGACTTGTACCAGTGTGATTCAGTGAGAAACAGAGGTTGTGAATAAATATTCTTGATTTTGAGAATTTGTTATATTTCATTAAGCATTTTCAAATAATGTGTGATGAGAAAAAGTCAAAATCTCTGGGCTGGAGAGAAGGCTTAAGGTGATTGCCTGAAAAACCAAAGGACTCAGGTTCAATTCCCTAGGATCCATGTGAGCCAGATACCCGAGGTGGCACATGCATCTGGAGTTTGTTTGCAGCAGCTGGATCTGGCAAGCCTATTCTTTCTCTCTCTTCCCTCTTTCTCACTCTCGCCCTACCTCTCTCTTTCTCTCAAGTAAATAAAAAAATAAAATATTTTTAAAAATTAAAAAATTCCAAATCTCCAACACTCTTTTTCTTAAGCATTTCATATAAGAAATTAAAGTATATTTAAGTATAATCATTCCTGAGGATGTTTAGTGGTGTTACACTGTGTTGAAATTTACATTTTACTGATAACTATAGATCATGAGTTTTTTTCTATACATATTGGCTATCTGTATGTATTGTACGGTGAATATAAGGAAAGTGAAGGAGCAAGCACACCAGACTTGATCTCAACAGAAAGAGATTGTTTATTGAATCACAGCAAGGGGCTGCAGCCTTCCCAGAAGCCCTGACGGGGGAGTGGGTATGGGTCAAGCAGTAAACCACTTCTCAGGCTTGATGTTGTCCTGGCATATTTACAGCTGAGCAGTCTTTCATACAAAATGAGGGGCCAGAAGAAATATAAGCAAGGATGTGAGTCTGGGAAAAGATAGGAACCATACCTTACTAATGAGACAGTTAACAGTGGCTTTTAATTGAACAGGTGTTTGTTTCTTTTTCATGCGCAGCTTCTGGGAAAATGTTATTACCAAGGAATTTGACCTTCATTCCCAAGCCTCTGTTTTAGGGCCAGCTTGTTTCAGCAAGTTTTGAACTTTATTAACCCTTCGGAGAGATGTTCATCAAAAATCTTTATATCCGTTTATAAATATTTTTATTTCTATTTTGGCTACACATTCTTAATGTTTTATTTATGTCACAAATATATTCTTCCAGACATGGCTTGCTTTTTTAGACCACTTAAAATATTTATTTGAATCTGTGTGTATGTATGTGTGCATGTGTGTATATGAACATGAATGCCATGATACCCAGATAGAGGTCAAACCTTGAGGGGGTCTGTGCTTTACTTTCTCTGAGATAGGATCCATTCTAGCAGGCCCATGAGCTTTGGCTTCTCCCGACTCCATTTCTCATTGTTTAGGAGAACTGGGATCACAGGTTCATACACCACTTTGCATCTGACTTTTTGTGAGTGCTGGGGAATTGAACTTGGGTCATCAGGCTTTGCAATCAAGTGCCTTTAACTATAGAGCTATCCCCACACCAAAGCAATTTTAATAGGACATTACATGTCTGAATTTTCAAAGGCTTATTTAATATACTGGATTTTATCAAAATTGAAAACTTTTACCCTCTAAAAGGCCCCTTTAAACTTAAAAATCCATGCCAATAAGAATATAAATAAATAAAAAATAAAATGTTTATTAGATAATTAATTTATAATGTGAATACAAATAAATAGTTTTGAAAATAGAAGAAAATTATGATGGTCACTCTACAAAGAATATACAACTAGCCAAATAATATAAAGAGAAATGTGACTAGACAATAGGGTGGGTGGGGAGGGAGGGGAGGGCAAGGGATGAGGTGGGGGACACAAATCTAGACCCAACCAGCAATGGTACCATAAAATTCTACATCCTAAAAGGCAGACCAAATGGTTGAACCTTCACCAGGCTCTTAGAGGGAACACCTGAATCACAAGGCACTGGAGAGAGTACGATGAGGACTAACCTTAATCTTCTATAGCTTCTCTCTCTCTCTCTCTCTCTCTCTCTCTCTTCTCTCTAACATGTTTATATTAGTTATCTGTTTCTTTCTTCTCTTAGTGGGCTCTGACCTGTAACTCCCAGTACCAGCAGGTGGCTATCATCCACAATGAACTTTTAATCAGAGAGACCTACAAAGTTTCCTAAAAGAAAGACAGATTTCTGTCAGAGTACTTGATGACCCATCAAAGTTTAGTGGTAAGACCCTACATCTGAAGACACCATGTGCAGTTGACACATAAAGTACAGTGACATGGCTGGAAGCTAGAAGAGAGTCAGTCCCCAGACAGCATGTCTAGTGCCAGAAGGTGCTACATGGGCAACTGGTGGAAAATGAGCAATATTTGTCCAAGCAACTCATGGTCTAACCTACTTAACAGCAAATAACTTGTTGTGATGCTCACACAAGTGCAATAGTGGCACACAGCCATGGTGGGAAACCAACTGCTCTTGATTTGGCTAACTGATCTGCTCAGTGGAATAGGACCCATAGGTAGAGCTGGGAAATAAGTCAGAACCATATCCAAAAATGAGCCTGCTCTCCATTATGAAGCTACCACCAATTATGGGCTACAAGAGGGCCTACACATATTAAATTCTCTATAAAGAAATAAGGGTTATCCCATTTGTCTGGTGCTAACTTTACTTTCCATTGGAGAATCTGCTTCTCTTTTTCAGATAGATGCAGATTCCAAGGAGAGAACTACCCCATCATACCTCAAAAGGGTCCCAGCTGAAACTAAGAATAATTGATGAAACCAGCAAGGGTGCTGTTTTCTTGCTGAACCTGGTACCAGCACAAGGGTGAAGGAGATCCACACAGAGAATAATCAACTCCTACCCAATCAGATATCCAGAGACACAGAGGCTTCCAACACCTCACCACTGAAGCAGACCCAAAATGAACCCAACATGGCTCAGGGAAATTTTGTGGAACAGGGGCAGAAAGAATGTCAGAGCCACACATTGGGTCATGATACCCAGAGACATTTCCTCATACCCATAACTGTGGGCTAACTCCACAATCCATGACCCATATATCTCAAAAGGGGGGGCTCAAAGGGGAGGGAGTAGGACATGGAGGATGCTAACAATGGCACCAACTTGACTGTATTCACTGAGTACAAAACTAATAAAAAGAGAGGGGGGGGGTCTGGAGAGATGGCTTAGTATTTAAGTACTTGCCTGTGAAGCCTAAGGACCGTGGGTCGAGGCTTGATTCGCCAGGTCCCACATTAGCTAGATGCACAAGGGGGCACACACATCTGGAGTTCATTTGCAGTGGCTGGAAGCCCTGGCGTGCCCATTTTCTCCCTTTCACTCTCAAATAAAAATAAAGAGAAAGAGAGAGAGAGAGAGAGAGAGAGAGAGAGAGAGAGAGAGAGAGAGAGAGAGCGCGAGAGAGAAACTTGATATCCCAAACTCTGTTTTTTCAAATTTGCTTATTCCAGATGCTTTGCCTCTTTAGAATTAGCTTGATTATTTCTATAATGTAGTATTCTGGGATTCTGACTGGATGATATAGAATATATTAACCATATTTGGGAGAACTACTATTATAAAGATGTTTTTGAAGCTATATACATCATATAACTCTAGATATATTTATTTCTTCCATTAAAATATTTTACTACTTTCACTTTAGTCATTGTACAAATTTTGTACATGTTAAAACATATTCTCTTTTTTGTTATGTTTGTTTTCATCACATTCTAAAATACTTTGTTAGCTAAATTCGTTTTCTAGTTTTTCACTATAAGTGGAGAGACATATGATTACTTTTCCATATCGTTATTGTCAATTGAAATCTTTCTAAACATGCTTATTAGTTCTATTAAAATAATTTGTTATGTTATAGACACTGAGATTTTCTGCATAGGTGATCATGCTACCTCTAGTGTATTTTTTTTTTGCCTTGTTCCTTATTTAGGGGGAAAAGTTACTTATAGGTTTTCACAGGTATGTTTTAATGTGAATATTTAATATTTCATTTATATGTGGTAAAATTAAGATTATGAATGAATGTTAACTTTTTCAAATGATTTACTGAATTTGTTGAGATTATATGATTTTCTTATAAATCTCTTACAATGATCAAACATGCTAAGAGCTTTTATAACATCTTTGTAACCTTGGAGCAAAATACATTGGATTAAGAGGTATCAAACTTTGACTATTGCTGTATTGTTTGATAAAACCTTGTCATAGACTTTTGTTCCTATGTTCATGAGAGACATTGGTTTTCTTTCCAATTCTCCCTCATTTAAGCATCAAGATTTGTCATAATATTGGTTTTACAAAGTAAGTTAGGAGTTAATCCTTTTTTTTTAGTTCCTGAAAATGTTTGTGTGGAATTGGTATGATTTCTTTGTTAAATGTTTGATTGAATTCACTTATAAAACATCTATCCATACCTGTATTTTCTTCAGGTAAAGAAATGTAGATATGCATTTTATATCTTCACTATAATGCTATTCAGGTTATATATTTCTTTTTGAGTTGAATTTTATAATTTGTATATTTCCATAAACTTTTCCATTTCACCTATGTTATAAAACATGAACAAATGCTGGGATTAAACCCAGAGCCTAATATGTTATCTCACTTTTCTACTGACTTACATTCCTAGCCCTTATTTGATTCTTAGTGATATCTCCCTTTTATATCACTTATATTGAAAATTTTTGACTTCTTGTATTTTTCCTAATAAATTATATTAGGATTTTTCAATTTTAATAGTTTCATCCATAATTTTATTTTATAATTGACCTTAAGGTGCCTTCTTTTGCTTTTGACTATTTAGAAGTTGGCAGTAGAATTTTCAAATAGCTAAGGTCTTAAAACACTTATTTCTACATTTATTACCTTGTCAGTTAATTTACTGTCTGGTTTCAATTCTATCAACTTTATTGATACTTGTTTTATGAACAAGTAAATCTATCCTTTTTTAGTTTTCTTTGTTAGGCTTTCCCACTGCAGTCAAGGCTGGCCTACATGGTCTTGAACTCATGGAAATCCTCCTACCTCAGTCTTTTTAGGGCTGAGATTAAAGGCATGCACCACCACACCTGTCTTAACTTGGTGGATATTGTGTCTCCATTTAAGAAAGAATATTATTCTTGTTTTGCTTGTGATAATGTTTTATAACTCTAAATGAGATTAACTTCACTGGTTATATTGTTTAGAGCTTTTCCTCATATCTTTACTACTTGTTTTGCCAGGCATTGAGAAATAGTATTGAAATTTCCTGCTGTACTTCTTTTTTACTTTGTTCATTTTTGTCAGTATTTATTTCATGTATATTTCATTTGCAGTTGTACATATGTTAAAGGTTGTTACAGACTGTGGTAAATTAACCCTTTTAATGGTTTTGTTTTTCTTGCCATGAAGTATAGTTTAATATTAACATATATATTCATGTTTTTTTTAAATCCTGTGTACATTGACTATTCTTTTTTCATTCTTTTATCTTGGCCTTATTTGTGACTTGGATTCAAAGTGAATTCTTATTGTCAGCAAATGTTACGGTCTTACTTTTTATTCAATTCTTTTAACTTTTAAAAGTGAACGTAGCCCATTTATATGTGCCATGACATCCATAAAAGGGTTTATTATCATGGTATCTGTGTTTTACATTTGTTCCAGTAGTTTTTGCACCTTATTTCTTACAATAAATATATGTTAATATAGTCTACCTCCAGAGAATATCATGCTGCTTCATTGACAGTATAAATTCCTTTAAAAATACACTTCTATTTCCTTATGCCTTGTTGTGTTTTTGACATACATTTTCTTTCTACATATGTAGTAAGTGTTCGTTCAAATGTAGTATTATTATTTCTGCTTTTTATAGTTAGTTATTATTTAGATAACTTCAATGGATGGAGAGATAGCTTAGCTGTTAAGGCACTTACTTGAAAAGCTTGATAGCCTGGGGTCAATTTCCCAGTTCCCACATAAAGCGAGATGCACAAAATAGCATGTGCATATGGACTTCCTTTGCTGTGGCAGGAGTACCTAACATACCCATTCTCTCTCTCTCTCTCAATCTCTCTGCTTGAAAATAAACAGAAAAGTGTAATTGAATAATTAAAATGTAACTTCAAAATAAAAAAAATGTGACTGTGATACTTATTGATGTTTGTCGTTTTTGTCACTTGATATGGAATTATTTTGTGTTGATCCAAATTTCTAGTGAAAAATATTACTTTCTGCTTTAATAATATTTTGATTCTTACTTTAATAAACATTTTCTGGTAGTCAATTCTCTTTTATTTAAATTAACCTTTATGTCATAGCCTTCAGTTTAGTTTTGTTTTTGAATATATTTTTAATGAATTCAAAGTATGTTTTTGATTTTGTTACTTTACTCTGCCTTTATCTTGTTTGCATAGGAAGTCTTATGGTATATATTATTTGTTTGTTGTTTACATAAAGATATGCTATGTTTAACTTGTTTCACCTTGTGAGAGCACCTTAACTGCTAAGCCATCTCTCCAGCCCAATATTATTTTTATACCATGGAATTTTCCTTATAATGTTTATGCTTTTTTGAATATATGGAGAACATTTATAATAGCTATTAAGTGTACTTAATGCTAATTCTATGATTTATTTATTTTTGTTTACTTCAGTTTATTGATATTTCTCAAAGTTATGGAGACTATGCTCCTTTTTTGTTCATAGATTATAAAGCTTTTATTGATTGAAGGTCATTATAAGGTTCAATATTCTTAGTTGTCATATTCAGTTTTTTATGACAGTATGAAATAACATTAATTTCTATCAGTATGAGCATTTGAAGCATTGTTTTAAATGTTGTTAAGGTGGTATAGCATAACCACAGGGATAATCCAGTAACACTATTCAGTTGTCATTCAGGGAACTTTATCCAGTACTGTTTGTATTACAAGGTCTTTCTTTTTCATCTGATAGAAGAAGAACATTTTTGGGTCCTGTACGCACTCATCACCTTTCCTTGGTATTGGGTAGCTTCTGGAATCCCATCTACAAGTAGATCAGTATTCAGCTAGTGACTTTGCCAGAACTCTTTGCACATGTAGATGCGTTTTTTTTTTTTTTTTTTTTTGTCTTTGCCTCTTTAAGCTCTCATCTCTTTATACATCTTAGTGGCATGTTGGACTTTGATTACACTCCATTGCATTGTGGCCTAGAAACTGACTTGAGGCAGTGGGCTGGTATAATCATAGGGCTCCCATTGCTTCCCCTCCTTTTCAGGGATTACAGTACTATACTACCTATGAATTAGTTTTCAAACTATAAACTCTGTATTTTTAAGACAACTGGAATCAGAAGCTAAAGGTTATTTTTGTTATTAATACTATGAAGGGAAATATCATTAATGTGTATTCATCTTTGACCATAGATAAATCATTTTATAATTTATCTTCCTTCTTCAAAACACTAATTCAATGTTCAGTTCTTATTCCCATGAACCCACTTAATTAATCAGTAAATCTTAGCAGTCATCTAGTAAACATGTAGTACATGCCCATAGACTGATCAGTGTCATGCTTAGTGAGTTTAACCAACATTTTATTCTTGATGTATTTCTAAAAGATGCTATGAACAGAAAGAAAACCTAAATGTGAGACTTATTTTTTTTCTGTGTAATTCAAAACTCTCATCTTACCATTTATGCCATTCTTCTTTCAGATCTTAGAGCATCACTTCTGCCCCCTGAAGGGGAAGAAGGTGGAAGTGATTACTGACTATGAATTTCTACTATCTTCAGAAAAGCGAGCATAAACTATGGGGAAATCTACTTTCATTTATGATTGTAAAATTTGGAAGGAACTGGAAAAGATATATGGTCAAATAGGCACATTTTGATTTCTTACCTTGGATAAAGCAGAAATCATCATGAGTCACATAAAGGAAGTAAAGAGCACTGGAATGAATGGAAAATCTATCAAATCTTTGGGAAATAATCATTTTTTTTGTAGGTAGTAAGTCAAGCTTTCTGTCCTTGGGCACTTTATACTAAGTGGAAGTGGGTAATGTAAAATATAGCTCTTTCTTCTATAATATACCTCCATACTTCTCTTTATGAGCCTAACAAATCTTGTCTGTCTAGACATGCCCTTTTGCTTTGGAACCTTTCACTCTTTTCCATCTTTAGAATTTTTTTCCTTAATAATTAAACTCCATACACCTCACATTCAAAATTAGTATTAAGACCATATGTTCTTGAGGCACTTTCCGAGAGCATTCCTCTTTGGTGCTAGCTCTCCTGATATCAGGTCCCTGTAGGAATACAACCTCTATTATAGGGATAGTGGAAACAACCCAAAGGCACATGGCTGATACACATATATACATGCAATCTCAGAAGGTGGGCTATGGCAGACTGTATTTGACAGGCTCAATAACAATGAAGAGAAGAAATTTTTTGAGTTATGTCCATAGGATTGAAAAAAAAAAAAAAAAAACGAACTAAATTACTTAGCCTGGTATTCATGGCTCCCTAGAGTGAGATTCCATCTGCACATAGGCTTCTCTTTGGTGGCTTCTTCACATGTGGTAGTAAAAGTAGATAGACTTCACATTGAAGCCTTCCTGCTTTGGACCTTTGCTTTCTTTTCTTTGATGACCATTTTCACTTCCTTGTGTGAAAGCAAAGAGAAAAGTTCTAACACAAAGCTGCTCTTCAAACTTTCCCTCTTTCATTGCTCAAAATCTCTCAAAATTATGGGTAGCAGAGTTTAAATTACAACTGAGATGGCTTTCCGTGCCCTGGAATAGAGCTTCAGAAATTATTTTCATCTAAAGGATGGCAGTTTTTAATACATTACATAATTTTTACTTTATCTGTTGAAGATTATTTTTCTTCTTGGGTAAAATAGGAACACAAAGAGGATTTTTTTGTTTAAGTTTAGAATGACCAACTTCAACTTTCAACAAAAATTTCTACTATATATCTAAACATAATTATTGTTAGGGATAAAGGTTATATGAGTCACAGTAGTGTAATGGAAGCAATGAGGAGCTGTTGCTTCTGTTTTGCTAATGAATTCCTACATACTATAATTATAGAGTCAGACCAGGCTGAACTGTGCCTTGAAGGGTGGCTATCCTCTGTAATGACCAGAAGAAACCACACGTAGACTTGCAATTTTGAGTGTAAATTTGTGGGTGGCTACTTCTGCCATTCCTCATTTTGGGACACTCACCCAATCTACCCATCAAGACAGGGCATTGTCAGAGTCTACCCAGTTCACTCTGGTGCTTTCACGGCAATGTAGTCTCTTGCTGTGGAAGCAACTGAATTATTTATAACACTTGGCAAATGTTATGCAGTTTTATTACTTTCTGACTTTGCTTATCTATTCCTTTTGCTTAGCATGTCTTCCTTATGTATGAGATGCCTAAAGTTCTGCTCAGCTCAGCTTAGTTCAAGTACTGCTTGCTCTTTCCTGACCCTTTTCGTCTTATCTGCTGCTCTCCATATTGAGCCATCCCTCCTATACTCTGAGTTGTGTTTTATTAATATCACTATTACAGAACTTTCCATTCTATGCTATGCTATGCTTCCTTTGTGTTCCTGCTAAATTTAAAACTCTCTGAAGGCAGTTCCCCCTCCCCTTTTTTATTTTGTTTTTTTCAAGGTAGTATTTCACTGTAGTCCAGACTGACCTAGAATTCACCATGCAGTCTCAGGGTGGTTTTGAGCTCACAATGATCCACCCACCTCTGTTTCCCGAGTGCTGAGATTAAAGGCATGTGCCACCACACCCAGCTCCAGTCTTAAATTTTTGAATCACCAGCACCTCCCATAATGCTAGACACTTCCTGTATCCTCAAAAATTGTTGACTGAATAAAGGAAATGAACACATAAGCATAATTGGAATTTCAAGAGTGCGTTCTGTTATGATGTTCATAAATATTTTTTATTACTAAGGAGGCCCTAGATAGACTTGTCTGTCCATTCCTGTTCTCTAATCCTCTTATCTTTTTGATCTTCCTTACTACTCTCTCCTGGTTCACCACTCAGCCAATGCCTGTACCTCTGCTGTACCTCCAGCATACCACACATGTGTTCTCTCTTTGAAGTAAGTACTTACTCTATCAGAAAGGCAATCCAGGTACCTGAATAGGTTGTTACTTACCTCCTTCAAGTTTCTGGTTATATGTCTCCTTCTCCGTGGTTAAGTTCCCTGCTCACCAATCCCTTACCCTGTTCTTGTTCTTTTTTCCACAGCACCAATCAACTTCTAATACACATTCATACTAGTCTGTTGTCTATTTCTCTCTTACTCTCTCTAGGCTAGAATGCATGCTTCATGATGGCTGGCATTTTTCCCTGCTTTCTTTATCAGTTTTCTTCACAGATGTATCCTGAGTGCATTGAAGATACTCAATTAGTACTTATAATAACAAATGTATTAATGTCAACTATTTCTTTAAGCCCTTAACTTCTATTAATAGCAGAAGAAAGTTTACTTTCTAGTTAAGACATATGGAAGAAGATAGGGCAGTGCATTTTAATGAAGTGAGAAACAGGAAGATTGCTATACTGTTGTGTGCAGGGAATGAATAAACCACAGAGAGAGTTCCCTTGTGAAGACCTTAGGAGTAGCGTTTGGATGGCTGTAAACTATGGCAACGGGCAGTAGAATAGGCAGAAGTGATTTTTTTTTTTTTTAATATTCAGAACAGAATTTATGCCATTTGTTAAACAAATCTAAGTTTTCTGTTTTTCTCCTGTTAAGTGTGCTTAGTGTGAATGCCATATATAATAATTGCTGCTACCACAGTTTTTTTTATAGATATTTATTTATTTATTTATTTATTTGAGACAAAGAGAAGGGGAGAGACAGAGGGAGAGAGAGAGAGAGAGAGAGAGAGATAGAGAGAGAATAGGCACACTAAGACACCAGGGTCACTAGCTACTGCAAATGAACTCCAGATGCATGTGCTACCATGTGTTTCTGGCTTATATGGGATCTGGAGAATTGAACCTGGGTCCTTAGGTTTCACAGGCATGTGCTTTAACCACTAAGCCATCTCTCTAGCTCCACTACCACAGTTTTTATCTAAGTCTCTCACTCATATTTTAGGTGCTGCCACAATGGGCAGAGACCAAGGATAGTCATCCTACTAATGACAGCACAAAATAACTATTTGCTTGGTGAATGTACAAAGTGTCATAAAATTCTAGCCCATTACATTGATTCCACACAGTGAAGAGGGCCCTAGGCAATGTAAATCTTATTGTTGTTGACCAAATCAGTTTATTAGTTTTTGGTTTGATTTAGACAAATTTGAGATGAAATATTGATAAGGATGGGAGAAAGAGATTTATGAGGCCAGTAGTGACAATAGACCTGGCAGTAAATAGTCCCTAGCATCATTAGCAGATCTGCACAGGACAGGGGCCAGGGCATTGTTGGCATCTTTAGTTTTTTTTTTTTTCCCCTTTATCTCTCTTCTTTTAAATATTCTCAACAGCAACAAATTAACTGAGATGGGACTTACTGTTGTGTTCAAATGCAAACCCCAAACCTGAGCTTGTGCCTGCTTTACTTAAAGAATTGAAATAAAACAAGACTAAGAAGGAGTGTTTCATGAAGGCAAGGCAGAGCCCATGGACCAAAGAAGAATGAATAGTAGGGAGGTTACTCTGAGAACCAAAGGGAGAGAAGTGGAAATATACACATGGTCTAAGGACTCATGTATTTCCATTCCTGCCCTGGTCAGATTGGGGAGGCCAAAACCTTGCCATTGGTGAAAAATTCATGTGCTGAGAGATGAACAGCACAGGAGCCAGAAAGAAGAAACAGCCCACCAAAAACCTTATGAGCAACCAAGCCTTTTATTTTGGTTCTGGAGCTGAATCTGTAAGAAGTCAGCACACCTGGGTGCATTGTCTGGAGGGGGCTGGGCTTGAACACATGCTCCTGAGAAATTCCAGCTCTGCAGCAGCTACTGCAGATAGCAGGGAAAATATATAGGGTCATTTCTCTCTCATAATGAGCATAGCTTCTTAGAAGCCTGTGTGACCAGACATTTTATTGGTCCTAGAAGTATTCAGAGGTCCTATCATGATCACTGTGATGTGGAGACCCCCTCAAGACATCATGGGAATTTATGGTTAAGTGGTTGGAATGGCTGGACTACACAGCTTACCATTCCCATTGGTCCTAGTCTCCTAACTAGGATTAAGGGGCACAGAAATGTCTCATGGGAATTTATAGTTCAGCTAGTTGGTCTAAACACTCTGTCTTCCCTTATCATGACTCTGTAATTTCAGACACCAGTATTCTCTTTTAGTACACCTTTATTAACCCTTAGACAAAACCATTCAACAGTAACCTGTGTTTGAATCTCCTCTCCCAGTGGAGCTCCTTGTATGAAAACCCGCTTTCTCTTCTTTCTGCCATGGGATTGTTTTCTACACACATGAAGCTAGCTTTCTCTCTGCAATGTGTTTTCTCTCTATTTGTTTTCACTTTGTAATTCAACTTCTGTTTAAACTCATTCTCCATTGTCCATGGATTCATTCTTCAAATTCATGAGACAAAGAACCCAGAACCATTGACTTATGAGAGCTTTGGTGACGATTGAGGTTTTGAACCTTTAGTTCTTTTTTTTTTTAAACATTTTTTTATTAATTAGATTTGTACTCAGCAAATACAGTCAGTTTGTTACCCTAATTAGGCTCATCTGTGACATACCCCCTCTCCTTGGCCCCTCCTTGTTGAGGTATATGGGTCATGCATTCTGGAGTTAGCCCACAGTTATGGATAGGATAAATGTATATGCATATCATGACCCAACATGTGGCTCTGACATTCTTTCCACCCCCTCTACTGCAAAATTTCCCTGAGGCATTTTGGGTTCATTTTTGGGGTGCTTCAGTGATGAAGTATTGGGGGCCTCTGGGTCTCTGGATCTCTGGTTTGGTAGGAGTTGAGTTTTCTCTGTGTTGAACTCCTTCACCCTTGTGCTGGTTCACCAAGAAAACATCACCCTTGCTGGTTTCACCAAATGTTCTTAGTTTCAGCCAGGGTCCTTTTGAGGTATGATGGGCTGGCTCTCCTTAGGATCTACATCTATCTGAAAAAGAAAAGCAGATTCTTCAATGGAGAGTAAGCACCATACAAATGAGATAACCCTTACTTTTTTATAGAGAATTTAATAGGTGTAGGCCATCTTGTAGCCCACTATTGATGGTAGCTTGATAATGGAGAGCAGGCTTATGTTTGGATATTGGTTCTGAGACCATGAGTTGCTTGGACAGATATTGGTCATTTTCCACCAGTCACCCATGTAGCACCTTCTGGCACTAGATGTGCTGACTGTCTGGGGACTGACTCAATTCCAGTTTCCAGCCATGCTGTTCCAGTTTACATGTCAACCACATAAGGCATCTTGAGCAGGAGGGTGTTACCACTAACCTTTGGTGGGTCATCAAGTACTCTGACAGAAATCTGTCTTTCTTTTAGGAAACCTTGAAGGTCTCTCTGATCAAAAGCTCATTGTGGATGATAGCCACATGCTGGTACTGGGAGTTACAGGTCAGTGGCCACTAAGAAAAGGAAGAAAAAATAACTAATATATAAGAGTTAGAGAAAGGAGAGAGAGAGAGAAAGAGAGAGAGAGAGAAACAGAGAGAGAGGGGGGAGGGAGGAGGGAAGGAGTGAGAGAAGCTGTAGAAGATTGAGGTCCATTTTTATCATACCCTCTCCAGTGTCTTGTGGCTCAAGTGTTCCTTCTAAGGGGCTTGTGAAGGTTTAGCCATTTGATCTGCCTTTTATGGTGCACAATTTTATGGTACCATTGCCATTTGAGTCTACATTTGTGTTTCCCACAACCTGCCTTGCCCTCCCCTCCCTCCCCTCCCACCCCTCTCATCATATTGTCTAGTCCATGTGATGATTGCTGGGTATGTAAGGCATCTTGGTTAGTTTCAGGTTATGTTCTATAGATGAGTGAGACTGTAGTGATTTTTTTTTCTGTGATTTTTCTGTGGGTAAGTTCTCTGAGAATGATCTATTCCAGGTTCGACCATTTTTCCTCAAATATCATTGTGTCATTTTTTTTTTTCCTACTGCTGTATAGAATTCCATTGTGTAGATATACCACATCTTAGTTCTCCATTTTTCTAGTGATGGACATCTGGGTTGAGTCCAGCTCTTAGCTATTACAAATGGAGCCTCTACAAACATGGTTGAGCAAATCACTGTGGCCTGTGGTTTGAAGGTTTTAGGGTAGATGCCCAGTAGGGGAATAACTGGGTCTGTTGGTATCTCTGTAGTCAGCTCTTTCAGGAGTCTCCATATTGCTTTCCAAAGTGGTTTTACCATCCTACATTCCCACCAACAGTGGATGGGTGTTCCTAGTTCTCCACATCCTCACCAGCATTTATTTTTACTTGATTTTTTGATGTTTGCTATCCTTATTAGGGTAACATGGAAACTCATAGTTGTTTTAATTTGTATTCCTGATGATTAGGGATGATGAACATTTTCTTAAGTGTGTGTTTGCCATTTGTGTTTCTTCCTCTGTGAACTGCCTGTTCAGCTCTTTGCCCCATTTTGTGAGTGGGGTGTTAGACTTTTTACTGTTTAGATTTTTTTTTTGGTACACACCTTATTTTTATTCATTAGTCTTGTATTCAGCAAATACAGTCAGTATGGTACCATTATTAGGATCATCCATGACCTACCCCCTACCCATTGGCCCCTCCTTGTTGAGGTATATGGGTCGTGCATTGTGCAGTTAGCCCACAGTTATGGCTAAGATAAATGTCTCTGCATATCATGACCCAACATGTGGCTCTGACATTCCTTCCACCTCCTCTACTGAAAAATTTCCCTGAGCCATGTTGGGTCCATTTGTGGTCTGCTTCAGTGATGAGGTGTTGGGGGCCTCTGAGGCTCTGGCTCTCTGATTTGGTAGGAGTTGATTTTTCTCTGTGTTGGTCTCCTTTCCCCTTGGGCTGGTATCTGGTTCATCAGGAAAACAGCACCCTTGCTTGTTTCACCAATTTTCCTTAGTTTCAGCCAGGGCCCTTTTGAGGTATGATGGACTGGCTCTCCTTAGGATATACATCTATCTGAAAAAGAGAAGCAGATTCTCCAATGGAGAGTAAGTTAGCACCAGGACAAATGAGATAATCCTTACTTTTTTTTATAGAGAATTTAATAGGTGTAGGCCTTCTTGTAGCCCATGATTGATGGTAGCTTGATATGGGAGAGTGGTCTTATGTTTGGATATTGGTTCTGACTTGTTTCCCAGCTCCAGCTATGGGTCCCAAACCACTGAGTAGATCAGTTAGCCAAATCAAGAGCAGTTGGTTCCCCACCATGGCTGTGTGCCACTATTGCACTTGTGTGGGCATCACAACAGGTTATTTGCTGCTAAGTAGGTTAGATGCTTGAACAGATATTGGTCATTTTCCCCCAGTCACCCATGTAGCACCTTCTGGCATTAGATGCTGTGACTGTCTGGGGACTGACTCTGTTCTAACTTCCAGCCATGCTATTCCATTTTATGTGTCAACTGCATACAGTGTCTTCAGCAGTAGGGTCTTACCACTACTAACCTTTGGTGGGTCATCAAGTATTCTGACAGAAATATATCTGTGTTTTAGGAAACCTTGAAGGTCTATCTGATCAAAAGCTCATTGTGTATGACAGCCACATGCTGGTATTGGGAGTTACAGGTCAGTGACCACTAAGAAAATGAGGAAGATGATACCTAATATATTTTTGAGTTCTTTGTAGATTCTAGAGATTAGGCCTTTGTCAGTTGGATATCCAGCAAATATTTTCTCCCATTCTATGGGTAAGCTATTGGCTTAGCTTATTGCATGCTTGTCTGTAAAGAAACTCTTCAGCTTCATGTTATCCCATTAGTTGAGTTTAAGATCGTGAGCTATTGGTGTTTTGTTCAGGAAGTCTTTTTCCATCCCTATATAATGGAAAGTTCTTCCTATATTTTCTTTCAGTAGTAGTCAAGTTTCCGGTCTTATATTGAGGTCTTTGATCCATTTGGACTTGAATATAGTACATGGCAAAATGTGTGGATCAAGTTTCAATTTCCTGCATATGGTTATCCAGTTTGTCCAGCACCATTTGTTGAAGATGCTGTCTTTTTTCAAGTCTATATTGTTAGGGCCTTTGTCAAATATCAAGTAACTATAGTTGATTGACACAAAGTCTGGGTCCTCAAGTCTATTCTGTTGGCCTATTCTCTTGTTTTTATGCCAGTACCTTGCTGTTTTTATTACTATGGCTTTATAATATAGCTTTAGATCAGGTATGGTGATGCCTCCAGAGATATTTCTTTTGCTGAGAACATGTTTGGGTATGCGAGGCCTTCTGCCTTTCTATATGAAATTTGAGATCATTTTTGTTATCTCTATGAAGAACTCTAGGGATTTTAATTGGAATTGCACTGAATCTGTAGGTCGTCTTTGGTAGGATTGCCATCTTCACAATGTTAATTCTGCCTATCCAGGAGCATGGGAGGTCTTTCCATTTTCTCAAGTCCTCCTCAATTTCTTTTTTGAGTGTTTTTATGTTTTCATTGTATAGATCTTTCACTTCTTGGTTAACGTTATTCCAAGGTATTTTGTTGTTGTTGTTGCAATTGAGAATGGGACCATGTCCCTTATTTCCTTCTCTGTATCTTTGTCATTTGCATATAGAAAGGCTACTGATTTTTGTGCATTGATTTTTCATCCTGCTACTTTGCTATAGGAATTAATAACCTTCAGGAGTTTTGGGATGGAGTCTCTTGGGTCTCTTACATATACAATCATGTCATCAGTGAATAGAGTTAACTTAACTTCTTCCTTTCCAAATTGTATCACTTTTATTACCTTCTCCCAATTTTATTTTCTGCACCCAATTTCACTTATGTCTATTGTTATTTGTCTTATTGCTTGAGCTAGGACTTCTAGTACTATATTGAAAAGCAGAGGTAAGAGTGGATAACCCTGTCTTGTTTTTGATCTTAATGGGAATTCCTCCAGTCTCAATCCATTAAGTATTATTTGGGCCTTAGGAACTTTGTATTTTGCTTTTATTATATTAAGATATGATCCAACCATGCCATTTCTCTCCAATGTTTAGATCATGAAGTTATGTTGTATCTTGTCAAAGGCCTTTTCTGTGTCTATCGAAAGGATCATGTGGTTTTTGTGTCTAACCTCGTTTATGTGGTGTATTACATTGACAGATTTCTGTATGTTGAACCACCCCTGTGTTCCTGGGATGAATCCCACTTGGTCAAGGTGGATAATGCTTTTGATGTGTTGTTCGATTCGGCTTGCGAGGATTTTGTTCACAATCTTTGCATCTAAGTTCATCAAGGAAACGGGCCAGCAGCTTTCTTTTCTTGTGGCATCTCTGCCTGGTTTTGGAATTAGGGTGATACTAACTTCATAAAAGGAGTTGGGTAGCTTTCCCTGTACTTCAATTGTGTGGCACAATTTGAGGAAGATTGGTTTGAGTTCTTCCATGAAGGTTTGATAGAATTCAGATGAGAAGCCATCTGGTCCTGGACTCTTCCTTTGGGGGAGGTTTTTTTAATTAATTTTTCAAACTCCATGAGTGTGATAGGTTCATTGAGGAGATTAATCTGCTCCGAGTTTAGCTTTGATAGATGGTATGCATTCAGGAATTTATCCATTTCATCCACATTACCCAGTTTTTTTGAAGTAGAGGTTTTTGAAATAAGTCCTGATGATTCACCACATTTCACTTATGTCTGTTGTTACCTGTCATTTTTCATTTTGAATTTTGTTAGTTTGAAGCATCTCTTTTCTTTTCATTTTTTTTTTTTTCTTGATCTAATTGGTCTGGGGTTTGTCAATCTGGTTTATTTTTTCAAAGTACCAGGTCTTTGTTTTGTAAATTGTCTTAATTGTTTCCTTGTTTTCCAATTCACTAATTATTGCTCTGATTTTAATTATTTCTTTCCTTCTGGTGCTCTTTGGGTTGGATTTTTCTTGCTTTTCCAGTACCTTTAGGTGGATGGTTAGGTTATTGATTTGGGATCTTTCTGTCTTTTTTATGAAGGCATTGAGTGCTATGAATTTTCCCCTGAGGACTACCTTCATTGTGTCCCATAAGTTTTGGTACGATGTATTCTCATTGTCATTCAGTTCTAGAAATTTTGCAGTTTCATTTTTTATTTCATGCACTATCCATTTATTGTTTAAAAGTGTGCTGTTTAGTTTCTAGGTGCCGTTGGGATTCTTGGTGGGTATTTTGTTGTTAATTTCTTTCAATACAGTATTGTGATCTGATATCATGCAGGGAATTATGTCAATCTTCTTAAATATGTGGAGGCAGGCTTTGTGACCCAGTATATGGTCTATTTTAGAGAACATTACATGGGCTGCTGAGAAGAATGTGTAGTTTGTGGTTTTGGGATGGAAAGTTCTGTATATGTCCATCAGGTCTAAGTGATCTATGGTTTTGTTGAGCTCTCTTACTTCCCTGTTGAGTTTCTGTTTGGGTGATCTATGTATTACTGATAATGGTGTATTGAAGTCCCCAACTATAATGGTGTTGGTGCTTATTTCTGTTTTATTGTCAAGTAGGTTTTGGTTTATGAACTGTGGTGCCCCTGTGTTAGGTGCATACAGATTTGTGATTGTAATATCCTCTTGATTGATTGTTCCCTTGATAAGTAGGATGTGGCCTTCTTTTTCTTTTTTAATTATTTTTGGTTGAAGTCTATTTTATCTAATATTAATATAGCTACACCTGCTTGTTTCTTATTCCTGTTTGCTTAGAATATTGTTTTCCACTGTCTTTATTGGTGAGGTGGGTTTCTTGAAGACCACAGATTGAGGAGTGTAATATTTTGAACTATCCTGTTAACTTGCTTCTCTTGATGGGTGAATTAAGGCCATTAATATTTATGGTTATGAGTGTGAGATTTGATTTGATCCCTGCCATATTGTGATGGTATATGTGGTTTGGTGTTTTCATGGACTTTGAAGTTTTTTGTGCTACTCTGAGTTTGGTTATTGTGATCTGCTTCTTGTAGGCATTTGAGTTTGATTATTTGTTTCTTCTCTGTGGAGAATTTCCTGAAATACTCTCTGTAGGTTTGGTTTTGTGTTCATATAATTTGTAAAGCTGAATTTTGTCATGGAAAGTTTTTCTTTCACCATCTATTATGAAGGGAGACTTTTGCTGGGTAAAGTAGTTTGGGTTGGAAGCCATAGGTTCTTAGACTTTGCAGTGTTTCATTCCAGGACCTTCTAGCTTTCAGGGTTTCCATTGATAAGTCTGGAGTAATTTTGATGGTGTTACCTTTGAAAGTGTTGTGCTGTTTTTCTGTAGTTGCTTTTAGGATTTTCTCTTTGGTGTCAATGTTTTGAGCCATAATCATGATATGTGTTGGAGAGTTTCTCCTTTGGTCCAATCTGTTTGGAGTTCTGTTGGCTTCTTGTATTTTGATGGGCCTTTCTTTTAAGAGACTGGTTAAGTTTTTTTTCAATTATTTTGTTAAATAAGTTCTCCATGCCTTTGGTCTGAATTTCTTCTTCTGGCATTCCAATGATCCTGATATTGGAACATTTAAGTGTATCCCACATTTCCCTTATGTTCTGTTCACAGAAGCTTTTGAACTTACTGAAATTTTTGAACTCTCAAACTGTTTCTTCCAGATTAGAGTTTCTATCCTCCACATGGCTGACTCTATTCTTGAGAGCTTCTAGAGAGTTTTGTACTTGTTCAAGTAGCTTTGCATTTTCTACTACTTTTCTACAAATAATTTCCATCCCTCTGTCAAGCTCCCTTTTCACATCATTTTCTGATTTTCTTGATGATTCTTTGAATTCATCCTTCCATTTCTTTATGTCTTCATTTAGCATTGCCAGCTGGTTTTTGAGGTCCTCTTTTGTTTTCACTCTCCCTCATATCTTAACTGTCTTTGAACTCCTTCCATTTTCTTATCTATTATGTCTAGTCTAGTGATGGCAGCATCCACACGATTATCAGTCCTTTGTTGCTTTTGTGCAAGTTCTCCCAGTAGCTTGGTCAGGGTTGCGTTGCTCATAGTTTCATTTTGGTGTTTTGATACTAATGACTCTGCTATGTTTTGATTAGAGATGTTCATTGTAGGACTGGGTGATCTAGCTGGCTTTTCTTGCATTTGATTTTTCATGTTATTTCTTTTGTGCTATGGTCTGCCCATCACAGTGTATGGGCACATAGGTGGGTGGATCAGCCTGGGCTCAAGCACAGTGGGAATCTGAAGCAGCCTGAGGCAGTTGCCAAGCAGCCTGGGCTTTGGCTCTCACTTGTAAAAGATTCTGGGCACCAAAATTGCCTGAGCTCTCACACAGTAATGCACCAAAGTGGCTTGTTCTGGTGCTAGGAGGGACACTGAGGCACCAAGCACTGAAGCAGCCCAAACTCTGATGGGGGAACACTGGGACCTGGAAGGAGTCTGCGCTCCCCCACAACAGGACAATGGTGGATGGCAGCATGGCAGACAGGGAGGTGGTGCAAGACACAGACACAGTCTGAGCTTCTGTGGTAGTTGCGATGGGCCTGGTCTCATGCATGAACGTTTGGTGGCTGGAACTATGTGAGCAATTGGGTGGAGCAGGCTAAGGTTCCACATGCTGGGATCCATTGGGGTGGAGTTTGAAATGGTTCCCCATTTGGTGGGAAAATTGATCAAAGGAGCCTGAGCTCCAATGGGCCAGCAGGTGTAGCCTGGCCAAGGTCTCTCATCGGCAGGGGTAGCTAGGCGATTGACACTGTGCAGTGAGGGAAGTCAAACTATGTTGGCCTGGGACCCCTTTCCTATAGTAAGTGTGGGAGTTTCCTAAAGCTGGGAGTGGGAATGGTGGCTGCTTGGGGGGAGTTGTGGGCTACCCACCCTCTTGCTAGAGAATCAGCGATTCCCTGTTTTTCCCCCTCTGTGCCCTCCCACTGGCAATCTATTGGAGATTGCTCTTCCCTAAAAGACCCAGTTAGCCCTTAATGTCTTGCCTTTCTTTCCTGGGATATGCAATCTGCAGTGCAGCTAGGCAGTTGCCATCTTGGCCAGAAGTCCCAACCTTTAGTTCTTAAGTCCACCTCTGATCAAAGAGTTCACTGCTCTCCAAGAGATTCATTTCAATATTAATTTATATATGCAATACTCATTGTATAAAAAATGAAGAATGATTAAATATTAATTAGATGTGCGGATATATGTGTGGTAAATATGTTTGTCAGTTGTCTGACATCACAATGCTTTGGAGAATTAAAAGTAAAATCCAATATTTCAACATTTTTTCTTTTATAAGTATCTGGCAAAGTGTTAGTATTTAACATTCAGGAGTCTTTCCTTGTCACCTGCAGCATTGCAAGCCTATGACATAGAAAGCTGTGTTTGAGATATGAAACTGACTACTATTCATATGTAAGATACATGGAAGGAAAATATATCAAAAATGTATTTCATTAAGCTGTACCATGAGTTGATCTATGATGTTTTGACTTAGGAAAGAAAATTAAATCTTTATCCTCCTACAGGTTTGAGAACTATATATTAATGCAGGGTCTTTGAGATGCATGATACAGCAAATCTAACTCAGATTAACTTTGCTAATACATCTTATTCAAGACTAAACAACACCAATGCTGCATGTTTTTCATCACCATCAAAGAGGTAAAGATTAATGTGGTCATATTAAAGAAGAGAGCACTGTATCTTAGAATGCTGAAAGTTCTTATTTATTTTCTATCTTGTTAATAAAAAGAAGCACTTTGGAGAAATTTATCTTTATGTCTGAGGCCATAAGTTGATAACACAATAAAGACATGAAGAAGCATTTTCCTCTGTGGTGTGATGTTAAATATTTGGACAGGTACATCAAATATGTTTTCTCCTCTCTCTACTTAAATATTGATTGTCGAGACCACATTTGTAAAGTGCATGTGGAATCAGTTGGAAAATAAATCTAAGACCATACTTTCTCATTCTATGGAAGGGCTAAACAAGAGTCAGGTTTTCTTTCCTTGTTTTGTTCACAGTCAGAATTTATATACACACTAAATAGTGGTGTTAAGATGTCTATAATCTTCTTTGCAGTTCTTTATCAAAACCTGTGTGCTATAAACTATTAGCATAATCTCAGGTAGTCAAATTGCCCTAATCCAGTATTCATACTCAAGGGGTGGTCAACAAGGATTTAATTAACAAGGCCGCATCCAGGAACACTAGTACAAGTTCTTTAGCTCTCTTCGTTGCTACCACTAAAGATTAATTTTCATGTTAGCAGTGGGTTTTTACTGTCACATGTAAGGGCTTGGCTACTCAATTAGCATAATGAATGACATAAATAAATTATTGTATAAAAGGAATGCTTTAAATTTTCAGTTGGTTTAAATATTTGAGATGTTCTTTGTCCTTGCCAAAATGCTATGCAAAATTATAGAATGTATGTTTATCAGCTTCCAGAATGGTACTACTCTAGAAGGTCTATTTTTTCCCAGGGTGTATAATCACCCTCTCCCAGAATCACTTTGGAGTATAGAGTAGCTTGGCCAGGTTACCATGGCAACCAATTGAGCAGAACAGTAAAGTCATAGGTCTATGGTAAGGGAATGGGTAACATTCCTTAACAGAAGCAAGGTGGGGTGGTCACAGGAACCTCACCTGAGAGTATAGTCATTATTCCTTCCTTCTCTTCCTTAGCTGCAGGTGGTTTTGGGAAATGCTAGTGTATTTAAGAAATGGAAGATTAACTAAAAGTCAATACCGAATGTAGTTTCTATGATGTCACCATCCATGATAGGATTGGACTTTGTAATAAAATAGATCTTTGGGGGTTGCTCATGCTCCTAAAAGTTACTCTTCATGCATGTTAAGTAAACTCAGTAAAATCATTGGTTCAAGAAGTTGAATTTTGGCTTATTGTTTGTGTCATTCATGTTTCCCAGGAAAAGTTAAAGCAACAGGTACCCAAAGCTTTCTTAAAAATGGTTTTGTGTATTGTTCAACTTTGGAGCATTCTGATTGTCTAAGAGTTATTACCAGATTAACTGGGTTGTATCTGCAGAGTAGTTTCATACATATCTCCTCCATCAAAGAGAAATTTTCAGGCAATATATGTTTAATGCACTAAAAGAGTCATACTTCATTAAATTTATATAATGGGTTTTAAGATCATTTTATTTTTATTTCCAACTAATTGCCTATAATGTCTGTTCAAATGCATTTATTTGTTTATACGATCATACTTGCTGTGGTGGTTTGATTCAGGTGTCCCCCATAAACTTAGGTGTTCTGGATGTTAGGTTCCCCAGCTGATGGCAATTGGGAATTAATGCCTTCTGGAGGGAGTGTATTGTTGGGGCAGGCTTATGAGTGTTATATCCAGGATTCCCATGCCAGTGTTTGGCACCATTTCCTGTTGCTATTGTCCACCTTATGTTGGCCAGGGGGTGATGTCCACCCTTTTCACATGTCATCATGTTCTCCTGACATCATGAAGCTTCTTCTTGAGCCTATAAACCAAAATAAACCTATTTTTCTCACAAGTTGCTCTTGGTTGAGTGATTTCTACCAGCAATATAAACTGGACTGCTACAGTAAAGTGGTATTTAGGAATGGGATTGCTGCTAGACACCTGATTGTGTGGCTTTGGACTTTTGGAGCTGATTTTCAAAAGGAATGTGGAAGGATTTGAAATCTTGGACTAAGAGGTGCTTTGCAGTGCTGTAAGTACAGATTCATGGACTATTCTGGTCAGAGTTGAAACACCTGAATGCAGTAAAAACTATGGACTGTGAGGTTTGGCTTATGAGGGTGAGAAAGAGCTTGGCTTGGACTGAGATAGAAGTTGTATGAAAAGTTTGCTGTTATGCCTGTGACTTGAGAAGTTGTGCAGGGCTGCTTTACGTAAAAATGAACTGGTGTGAGTAGAAGGATATAGCACAGAAAAAAATGAAATCTTTGGGCCTAAACTGCTGCCTGTTTACCTGCAAATTATTTGAGATATTACAGCCTTTGAGACTGGTCTAGCTGACCTGCACTGGGGCAACAGGAAGAATGTAGACTCTCTTGAAGGGGCCTGTGTGCTCAATGAGTGCCCTGTTCTTCAAAGTCTGCTTTATTTCCCTCTGGATTAACAAATTGGCACCATCCCTGGTATTGTGGAGTATAAGAAGTACAGGAAAGAGAGAGTCATTGAGTTTGCCACATGGTCTTGTGTTTTGGAAATGGACATGGGCAGTGTGTAGCAGGTTTATTGGATACCTGCATGGAGACCCCATGGGGCCATAAGGATGAAACATGGATTGCAGTGGAGCTGCTGGGACCACAAGATGGCTGCTAAGGAAAGCTGCAGGTCCTGATGAAGTTTTCCAGAACTGTGAGTAGTCTAGCTGGAGGGGCAGAATTGGAATACCAGAAACTTGATGCTGGTTAGAGTTACTGGATCTGGAGATTTGTCACTGCCTAGAGTTGTTGGACTTGAAGCTACAGAGTTTGATGTCTGTCCTGGCTGTTTTAAATCTTGTATTGGTTGAATACTTCTTTGCTAGGCCCAATGTCATCTGTTGCAGTGTGGATATTTATTCTGTGCCATTATGGGTTTTTTTGAGGTTATTTTTTGCTATTATGGCTCAGCTAAAAGATCCTGGATTATGGGTATGTATGAACATCATTGGAATTGATAAAAAAAATGGGAACTTTAAAAGTTGGACGGAATGCATTGCATTTTACATCATGTATAGATATCATTTTATGGGGGCTAGGGGCAGAATGTGGTGGTTTGATTCAAGTATCCCCCTAAACTTAGGTGTTCCAGATGTTAGGTTCCCTAGCTGATGGCAACTTAGAATTAACACCTCCTGGAGGGAGTGTATTGTTGGGATGGGCTTATGGGTGGTATAGCCAGTGTCTCCCTGCCAGTGTTTGGCACCCTCTCCTGTTGCTTTTGTCCACTTTATGTTGGCCAGGGGTTGATGTCCACCCTCTCCCCATGCCATCATTTCCCCCTGCCATCATGAAGCTTCTCCTCAAGCCTGTAATCCAAAATAAACCTCTTTTTCCACAAGCTGCTCTTGGTTGAGTAATTTCTACCAGCAATATGAACCTGACTGCAACACTTTGCTTTCTTTATGAGGGCTCAAGAAATGGCTTAGTGATTAAGACACTTGTCTACAAAGCCTAATGTCTCAGGTTCAATTCCCCAGTATGCATTTAAGCCAGATGCACTTGGTAGTTCATGCATCTGGAGTTGGTTTACAGTAGCTAAAAGCCCTGGTGCACTCATTCCTTCTTTCTCTCTTTTTCCAATAAATGAATAATTAAAAATGGATGATCTGTCTATTATCTATCTATCTATCTATCTATCTATCTATCTATCTATCTATCCATCCATCCATCCACCCACCTATCCCTAAGAGCTACAGAGATGGAAGAGTGGTTAAGAGTATTTTGCGTGCAAACTTGAGGGCCTGAGAAAATCTGAGAGACAGCTGAAGTTCAATCTCCAGGATACACATAAACAGCTGGGCATGGCCATGTGTGTCTTTAACCCCAGTTGTGGTAGTTTGAATTAGGTGTCCTCCAAAACGTATGTGTTTTAATTGTTTGGTTTTTAGATGAGCAATTTAGGAGGTGAAACCTTGTTGTAAAGAGGGGTGTTGTTGGGGATGGACTTTGAGGTTTATTAGCTCCTAACTTGCCAGTGTTAGTTTGACACACTCTCCTGCTGCTGTTTTCCACCTCCTGTGGCAGAGGTAATGTCCACCCTTTGCTCATGCCATCCTTTCCCCTATGATCATGGAACTTCACCTTGAGACTGTAAGAATAAAATAAATCCACCCCTCCCATCACCTTCTTTAGGATGAGTTCTTTGTTTAAGCAACAAGAAGGTAAACACAACATCAGTTCTATTAGGAGCAGGGAAGCAAAGTCCCAAGAATCACAGACACTCATGAAAAACTAGCAAGCTCTGATATCAGTAAGGACACTGGTTCAAGTAATACCAGAGGTAAAGATTGATAGAATGGTACAATGGATGTTCCACTTTGGCCACAAGAAAGTGGCCCTGCCACAGGCTATCACATGAGGTGTCCCAGGGGCACATACACATGCGTACACCACACACACAAGCAAAATGCTCAAGACATATCCTTTATTTTATGTACTTACCTGTTACAATAGTCTAAGTGTTTATGTCTTCTCATGCAATAGAGATATTGAAGAATTGACATGCTTTAGCAAGATGATGTAATTAGGTAAAGGCATAAAGATATAACTGGATCATAAGGGCAGAACTCTTTTGAAGTGGATTACTGGCCTTATAAAATAGTCTAAAGGGAACTCATTTGCCTATATACCTTTCAAACACATATTTGTGAACCCAGAAATTGGCCATGAATAGACACCAAATTTTCTGGTACGTTGAACTTTAATATCCCAGCCTCTAAATGTTCAACAGGAAGCTGGTAAGTATTTTCTGTTGTTTATAAACTACCTAACTATGTATTTTGTTATAGCTCCCAAACAGATTAAGATACCATTTCATCAATTTATTCATCTTAAAACATTTTATGTTCATTTTTATTTATTTATTTGAGAGTGACAGAGAGAAAATGGGCATTTCAGGGCCTCCAGCCACTGCAAATGAACTCCAGATGCATGCACTCCCTTGTGCATCTGGCTAACCTGGGTCCTGGGGAATCAAGCTTCAAACCAGGGTCCTTAGGCTTCACAGGCAAGCATTTAACCGCTAAGCCATCTCTCCAGCCCATTGTATTCATTTTTATGACTGCTTCAACAAGCAAGTACCACACATCTATTTACTAAGAATTTTGTTCTTTGCTGGAGATAGGGAAATGTAAAATATGAAGAGTTCATGTTTAATGGGAAATGCACAAATATACTTTGATGCTTTATGGATAAATGCAGAATTTTAACTAAAGAGGGCACTCTACCCAATTAAAAAGGATGAGAGACACTTAGACAAGTAGCATTACTCTGATCAGACTGGACAGGTTGGATATGGCTTGTGGAGGGAACGGGAATAGAGCAGGAGGAAAACACATAAACAAGGGATTGAAAGTAATGAGAACGGGGCTGGAGAGATGGCTTAGCAGTTAAGCACTTGCCTGTGAAGCCTAATGACCCCGGTTCGAGGCTCAATTCCCCAGGACCCACATTAGCCAGATGCACAAGGGGCACACGCGTCTGGAGTTCGTTTGCAGTGGCTGGAGGCCCTGGTGCGCCCATTCTCTCTCCCTCTCTCTCTCGGCCTCATTCTCTCTCTGTCTGTCCCTCTCAAATAAATAAATAAAACAGAAAAAAAAATTAAAAAAAAAGAAAGTAATGAGGATGCTGGTATGCGCAGGACAGCCATGTGAGAAATGAGGCCATAGAGCTGGGCTAGGCCCTGATTGAGGAGACCTGTGTGCTGTCCATGTCAGAAAACCTGGGCATCATCTTTGGACTTTGTGGAGCATTTGAGGGAGTTTAAACTATGGAATCAAGTGTTAAGTTCAGTTTAGTTGAATATTTGACAGCTTGTGGGAGGCACTGATTTAGAAATTACCACAGTGAGTGGGGCAAAACATTTCAGTAGAAGTTAAAAGTATGGGATCAGCTTGTTAAACATTTAAGACATAAAATTTGATATTCGGTGGGTAGTGAAAGAATAAGAAGAGCTGCTAAGGGTCTCTATTTGGTAGTAATGGAAACCATGAAGTAACCAAGTTATCCCAGTGCAATGTTGGATAACATGAACAATACATAATACAATAATTTTCAGGGCCCCTGACATTAGGATGTAACAGGAGGAGAATAAGGACAAAGGGGAAAGCATCATAGAAAGTACCAAAGACATTTGTGATTTTTTTTTTCTTCTCAGTTTGATTGAATCTCAGACAAGTTCCTCCTGACTCCGAATTCTAGACTTCCCTTTTCTTGAAGTATATACTTCAGAAACTTTTCAATTGTAAATCCCTCTTTTGATCATTTCAGATCTAAATCTAACAATCCAAGAATGGACCTTTATGAGTCTTGGGATCATCCTTGTAGTGATCTAAGTAACCGAATAGCTGTTACTGTTAGCAGTAAAGGAAAGCAGGTTAAGCAGCAACTATAGAACTATAAGGCAATGTACTATCCAAATGGTTTCCTTTTAGGAGAAGTACTTTTATGATGAGTGTGGGTTTCTCTGTGTGTAGTTTACTACAATTAATTTGTGTCATTTGAGTACAGTCTTGATTTGCAAGTGAGAGATTAACATATATCATTTCCAGTTGTGTAATCTCTGCTATGAAAGTCAGGGTCATAAAAATAAGGCCATTCCTAGCCAAAGAGTTGGGGGGGGGTTGTCACAGGATGCTGGGGCTTCATCTAGCTACGTGGTGTCAAATCACAGCATTCCAAGCTTACCAGTTTGGGTTCCTTGGACCTAGCTTATAATATGGCCCAAGTATATTTTCTGATTTATTAGTAATGGCCTTCCCTGTATAATCTTTTAGCAGTATAATCATCTAAGAATACATAATTCTTGCTCTTCCTTCTTCTGAACACATCAGAATTCAAGTTTTATAAGCACCAATGGGCAAACCTATATGGCTTGATCATGCTGACATATATCTTCCGCTAGCAAAGAAACCTCATACTTTTCCACAAAGACAAATCAGCATTGAAATGATTCTTGCCTTTTGTTTTGGCAGTGTTGAGCTCAGTATCTATTTTTATGGTAATTATCTTGCACACAGTCTTACCTGTATTGAGACTAACAAAATATGACTGCCTAATATTTCTCTGAGGATGTTAAACAACTTGATATAAAAAAATAAAATGCCCTTAAAATCAGGCCCAGAATCAAGACACATCTAAGCTTCTCTTGTTTCTCCCTCTCTCAGCAAAGTGAGAGGTTTTCTGCACAGTGCCCTTGGTTACTTGATGGAATCACCAAGCAGAAAACTACTTTCTTCAGTATTCTTGTTAAAATTTTATTAACCAGAAGAGATTAAACTCATATACAAGAATGATGGAAGTCTGTCAATCTACCTACACAGACTTTTTTTTTTTCCCACAGATGATTCTATAATTTAGTCCCATAAAGAATAATTTACACACACACAAGTGAAATGATGGCACATAACCTTGGTGACTTACTAATGGTCTTCTGATTGGCTAAGAGATCCACTCAGTGGAAAGAAACCCATAGCTAGAACTGGGAACCAGGTCTGAATCGTATGAAGACAAAGATTATGTTCTCTAATGACAATGTTCTACTAGTGTTTGGCTAACAGAGGGGCTACATCCATCAGAATCTCCCTAAATTAATAATACTTATCCAATTTAACCCTTGCTGACTTCATTCTCCATTGGAGAATATGTTTTTCTTTTTCAAAAGGTAGTGATACTTGAACCATCTAAACCACCCCTCCAATCTCAGCCAAGGCCCAGGTAAAACCACAGGGGAACTGGGGACATAAGCAAGAGTGCTGCCTCCATGGTGAACATGACAATCAGCTCCAGGGTGAAGAAGACAGATGCTGAGGATACTCACTATATACCAAAACAGAAATCCAGAGGCTCCTAAGAGCCCATCATTGAAGTAGACTTAAAAGATACCCACCAAGGCTCAGGGGATTTTGCAGAAGAGTGGGGAGGAAAGATTGCAAGAGTCATTGCCTCCCCACCCCAATAACTAATTGCTGCTCTTACAACACATAACCCGCAACCCCATGGGCATTACCAGCATCCCCACTGAGAAGAGCCCTCAGTGGAATGGGGACAGGGAGAAGGAAAGATGGTACCAGCACCCGATGTATCCATAAAAAAGTATGTTCTTAATAAAAATAAATATTTGTGAAATATATATGAAAAGGAAAAATTTACAAACCACTATTTATTTCTGAAGGTCAAGTCATTTTGTTCCAGGCTGATGTGTGCTCTGTTGTGAAAACCCTCACAAAATCATTTATAATCCTAAAGATGGTCTATATTTTCTAGTTTAATTCTCCCCTCCAAAAATATGTTTTAGAAGATTCTGAATCATTTTGGGGTAGTCTTTTGACCCCATGTCCTGATTTCCCTATTTACACATTAACAAATATTTATAGGTACATTGTTGCTAAATCAATACTTTAAGATATGCCTTTACAAGAGAACAAAAGCCAAACTATAAATGTGGATGTCTGATTCAGTAAATATGAAAATGTCAATGTAGGATTATAAGAAATCAACAACATATCCCAAAGTAAATAATATGGATGAGATTCTTCATAAGGAATTTAAAGGAATGTGTATAAAATATTATCATGAGAATCAAGATATAAAAGAGACAATTGAAAAAAAATTTAGAAAACAATGCATGATGTAAATGAAAAGTTTAGGAAAAAAATGTGCTCTTGAAGAAGAATGAAATAGAAATATTGAAAATAAAGAATTCAGTGAATCAAATTAAAAATACAGGAGAGGGCTGGAGAGATGGCATAGCAGTTAAGCTCTTGCCTGTGAAGCCTAAGGGCCCCAGTTCGAGGCTCAACTCCCCAGGACCCACGTTAGCCAGATGCACAAGGGGGCGCACACATCTGGAATTCGTTTGCAGTGGCTGGAAGCCCTGGCACACCCATTCTCTCTCCCTCTCTCTATCTGCCTCTTTCTCTCTCTGTCTGTTGCTCTCAAATAAAAATAAAAATAAAAATAAAATAAAAAAATACAGGAGAGCTGGGTGTGGTGGTGCATGCCTTTAATCCCAGAATTCAGGATGCAGAGGTAGGAGGATCACCATGAGTTTGAGGCCAACCTGAGATTATATAGTGAATTCCAGGCCTGGGTTAGAGTGAAACCCTACCTTCAGGGAAAAACGAAAAACGAAAACAAAACAACAACAACAAAAGCCAAAAACAGGAGAAACATTCCAAAACAGATAAGATCAAATAGAGTAGAATATCTGGATAGGAAGACAAGCACTTTGAAATATTTCAATCAAGAAAGAAACAAAGCCAGAGGAAGAAGAAAATCAGGAAAACTAAAAGAATAAGATATCTTCTGAGACTCTGCAGGTACCATTAGATGAAAAAATGTCTTCATTTTCAGGATACTCAAAGGAGAAGAAAAGAGAGAAGACATGGAAAATGTAATTATTAAATAATAACTAAAATATTTCCTAATATTGAAAAAGAAAGTAGTAGACATTCACACACAAAAGGCCCATAGGAACTTCAGTTAGATGTGATTAGAAAATAATATCATGCTGCTATATTCTAGTCAAATTGAGCAAAATATGAGACAAAGAAAGCATTCTAAAAATTTCAAAAGAAAAGAAACATGTAATGTTTAATGGTATATATATTAAGTTGCCAACTGATTTCTGGGCAGAAAATTGACAATGGAATGGGATTACATCTAATTTATAAAATAAAGTTAATGTGAATATAGAATATTATATTGTTTATATAGCAAAGCTAAATCTCAGAGTTGAAGGAGAAATAAAAGCTTTTCAAGATATGAACTCAGGATTCAACCATCACAAATGGATTTATATGAGATAATTAGGGCAGAAGCACATATGTAAGCAAAAAGATGATAACTACCATAGAGAAACTATAGGAGCTTCTCAAAGAACAGATGCAAAAAATAGAAACAGAAAACAATCAAACATCAATAATAATATAAATTGCAAATATGAATAAGAAAGAGGAAGAATAGAATAAATTCCTATCTGAGAAAACAGAAGAAACTGAGGTAAAGTACAGAACTACCTCTTTACTTATAAGTAACAGCCTTGAATACAAATGGACAAAATTTCAAGTTATTAAATGCTACTAATCATGTATTAGCAACAGAAATCTCACTTCACCAATATACATACACAGACTGAAAGTGAAAGTGTTGAAAATTATATTCTAAGTAAGTAGAAACTAAGAGTGAGCAGCAATAGCTATTCTATCAGAAAAACAGAGACATAAAGACAAATGCTATAAAAGAAATATTAGTATATATTAACTGATAGATCAATAACAAAACATAAATATTATAAACACATGCATGTTTAATTTTATGGAACAACTATTATTAGATCTAAAGGAAGATACAGGATCCCATATAATAATAGTGGGAGACAATGGGCAAGTACTATGGACAAAAAAGACTCAACAGAAATACTATAGAGTTCCCTGATCCCAGTAGGTTCTCCTGTGGCTGGCTCAAGGCTGCCTGTACCCTGTGATTTTGCTGCAGAAGTCCTCTTGCTTGGCCTTCTTGATTGCCCTGGATCCCTAATTCTGGGACACCCTGTGAACCCTGAATTAGTAAGTCAGATCTCCCTGTTCTCAAGCTCCTTCCAGTTCACTGGTCCTGGTAGGTTCCCCTGGGGCTGCTTGAACCTTGTGAGCTGGCTGTGGAAGCAGGCCTCTTGCATCACCTTCATGACTGAAGGACCCTGGTGTCATCAATTCTTGGATCCTCTGCTCCAAAAGGTACATGTGGAGTACCTTCTGGTTATTTCCCCACTTCCTAGTGTCCTGGTCCCAGTATCACTGCGGCTGCCTTTGGGAGGCCTGGTCCTGTGTGTGGGCTATGGAAGCAGACTTTTTGCTCTGGTATCCTGATTGGCCCCTGGGTACTCAAATCCCTATAACCCTGAGTCAGGGGGTGCATGGGGCCACTGTAGGATCTGGCCTCTTTCACCTGGCCCTCCAGCTTCCTGGATCCTGGTTCCCCAGCCCATGATCCCTGTGTGCTGAAGAGTACATGAAAGTGGAGTGAGTAAGCCAGAGCTCCAAGTTCCCCAGGTACCTTTGATGTACCTACAATCTCCACACTCTGCACATCTGTGGTTATAATTCCATCATATACCAGTACACCAGTCTGGTTCACATTTTAAACAGAACACCCTCTGAAGATCTTAGAAGGACAAATATTTGCTTCCTCCCCAAAGAATAAAATGTTTCCCCAAGACGGATAGACCCTTCTCAGAGAGGAACTTTATATACAAAGATCTGGGCGCAAAGAGCCCCTTCCTTCCTTCCACTTTGCTGCCACAACTGCTTGCTGCTTTCCAGTGTGAATTGAAGACCAGCAAGGACAGAAGACCAGAATCAACTGAAGACCCATTTGGATCAAAAACCAGCAGCTCCTCAGGAAGCCTACAGGCCTTCAGTGACTGATTGGGATTGCTGAGGCATTTGGCCATGTGGACTGAGCAGGTACCAGTTTCCTTGATTCTTGGGCCTGCAACTGCTATTGGACTATCGTAAACTAACCCAATAAATTTCCTTTTTAATATATTCTTTCTAGCAGTTCTGTTCCTCTAGAGAACTCTGACTAATATACCATCATAGTCAGAGACTTCAATGCCTCACTATCATCAACAGACAGATCATCCAACCAGAAAACCAATAGGGAAATAATAGAACTCAACAACACAATAGAGAAACTAGAACTAATGGACATCTACAGAACTTCCTACTCCAACTCCACAGAATACACATTCTTTCAGCAGCCCATGGAACGTTCTCGAAAATAGATCATATATTAGACAGTAGAGTGTGCCTCCATATATTCAGGAAAATTGAAGTAACTACCTGCATCATAAAAAATTGCAATGCATTAAAGCTAGAATTTAACAACAAGAGACACATCAAGAACTCCACCAGCTCAAGGAGACTAAACAACACACTTTTAAATAATGAGTGGGTTGTGGAGAAATCATAAAAGATATTGTAAATTCCTAGAATTGAATGAAAATGAAAACACAACTCACCAAAACTTATGGGACACAATGAAGGCAGTCATAAGGGGGAAATTCATAGTGATAAATGCCTTTACAACAAAGACAGAAAGATCCCAAATTAATAACCTAACTGTCCACCTAAAGGCATTGAAAAAACAAGAAGAAGCTGATCCTAAGAGTACCAGATGGAAATAAATAATCAAGATCAGAGCTGAAATTAATGAATTGGAACTAAGAAAACAGTTTAGAAAAATCAATGAAACAAAGATCTGAGTTTTTGGAAAAAATAAACAGGATTGATAAACACCTGACCAATTTGACCAAAAAAAAAAAAAAAGAGGAGTCTCAAATTAACAAAATCAGAAATGAAAAAAAGAGAAGTCACAACAGACATCAATAAAATTGGAAGCATCATCAGGGGATACCTACAAACCTCTACTCCACAAAATTGGATTATCTGGAAGAAATGGATGAATTGCTAGCCACATACCACCTACCAAAACTAAACTCAGACCAAATTAATCCCATAACAAACCATCACATCCATGAAGATTACAAAGGTTATCAAATACTTACCCCTCCAACAAAATTCTAGAACCAGATGGCTTCTCAGCCAAATTCTATTAAACCATCATTGCAGAACTGAAACCAATTTTTTAAAACTGTTTCACATAATTGGAGATTAGGGAATACTCCTCAACTCCTTATATGAAGCTAGCATCACCCTAATACCATAACAAGACAAAGATGCAACAAGAAAATAAAAGTATAGGCCTGTATCCCTGATGAATTTAGATGCAAAGATCCTGAGCAAAATTTTTACAAATTAAATTCAACAACACATCAAAAGCATTATCCACTTGGTCAAGTAGGGTTCATCCCAGGGATGTAGGAAAAATCAGTCAATGTAATACACCACATAAGTAAACTTAAGGATAAGATTGACATGATAATCTCAATTGTTGCAGGCAAGGTCTTTGACAAAATAAATGACTACTTCATGATCAAAGTGCTGGAAAGAACTGGCATGGAGGATTTATATCACAACACAATAAAGCACCTAAAGCCCAAATAATACTTAATGGGGAAAGACTCAGAAAACAAGACAGGAGTGTCTACTCTCACCTCTGCTCTTTAACATAGTACTAGAAGTCCTAGCCAAAGCAATAAGACAAGAGAAAGAAATAAGAGGAAATAAATTAGAAAGGAGGAAGTCAAGTTATCCTTATTTGGATTTGGAGATGACATGAACCTACATATAAGTGACCTGAAAATCTCCATCTCAAAACTCTAAAGGTGATTAATTCCTTCAATAAAGTGATAGGACACAAAATCAATGCACAAAAATCAGTAGCCTTTTTATATGCAAAAGACAAATATACAGAGAAAGAAATTAATGAGGCTGTCCCATTTTCAATAGCAACAGAAAAATTAAATACCTTGGAATAACATTAACCAAGGATGTGAAAGACCTATATAATGAATACATAAAAAAAAAACCCAAGAAAAAAATCAAGGAGGACTTGAGAAGATGCAAAGACTTCCCCTCCTGGATAGGTAAATTAATATTGTGAAAATGGCAATTGTACCAAAAGCAGTATACAGATTTACTGCAATACCAATAAAAATTCCAGCATCATTCTTCACAGAGATAGAAAAATGATCACAAAATTCATCTGGAATGGAAGCAGGCCTTGGATATCCAAGCATATTCTCAGGGAAACAAACAAACAAACAAAAAATACCTCTGGAGGTATCGCCATACCTGATCTAATGCTATATTACAAAGCCATAGAAACAAAACCAGCATGGTACTGGAAAAACTACAGAAACATAGACCAATGGAACAGAATTGAAGATTTGGACCTTAAGTCAAGTAATTATAGCTACTTGATCTTTGACAAATGTGCCAATAATGTAGACTGGAGAAAAGATAGTATCTTCAACAAATGATGTTGGAAAAATTGGATGACCATATTTAGAAACATTAAACTAGAACCATTCATCTCTCCATACACAAAAATCAAGTTCAAATGGATAAAAGACCTCAATATAAGACCTGAAACTCTACAACTACTGGAAGAAAAAATAGGAGGCATTCTCCAACATATAGGAATAGGGAAAGACTTCCTGAACAAAACTCCAGTAGCCCAGGAAATTAAACAATCATTCAAGCAATGAGATATCATGAAGATACAAAGCTTTTGCACAGACAAACATATCATAGGCAGAGCCAATATATTCACCACTGAATGGGAGAAAATCTTTCCTAGCTATACCACTGACAGAAGCCTACTATCTAGAATCTACAAAAAACTCAAAATAACTAAACAATTAAAAAAAAAAATCAAACAACCTACTCCAATAGTGGGGTAGAATGCTGAATAGGGAGTTCTGAGAGGAAGAATAACAAACGGCTAACACACACTTAAGAGAATGTTCAATGTCCCTAACCTTTAAGGAAATGGAAATTAAAACAACCATGATATTCTACCTTAATCCCATAGGGTTGTGGTACATTTACACAATAGAATTCTGCCCAACAGTAAGAAAAGAAAAATGGACAGACTTGGAACAGATCATACTCACTGAACTCACACAATCACAGAAAGACAAACACCACATGGTGTCACTTATCTGTGGTTCATAACGTGGACCTGCTCTAGTTGCTGACATACCTGATAGGCAACTCAAGGACCAGACAATAGGCATGGAAGAGTTTGGGGAAATGGGAACAGGAGGGAAGATTGAAACATACACAAAATTAAATCCCAAATAAGCTTACACCTTAGAAACCTTTATCTTTGGAGATAGCATGAAAGATATAACCCTAAAAAGGAGTAAGGTGGGGGGAGCACCTGAAAATTAAGGCCTTGGTAAGGGTCAAATGAAGCCTAATCTTAAAAGATTTTTTTTTTTTTCCTGTCTTTGGCCTGTAACTCCCAGTACCAGAGATTGGTTGCTACCCACATTGAGCTATTGATTGGAGAGACCTATGAGGTCCCCAAATCAAGCCAGCTTCCTGTCAAAGCACTTGATTACCTGCCTGAGGCCAAAGCTAAGACACTATTGCTGAAGACAACATATCCTGCTGTCAACAAGCATGGAGAGACCTGGCTAAAATGCAGAAGAGAGTTAGTCTCCAGACAGCCTGTCTAGTGCTGGAAAAAAATACATGGGCTAATGGTGGAAAACAGCCAACACTACTCTGAGCAACAAGAGGTCTGAGCTACTAAGAAGCAAACACCCTGACAGGTTGTACACACTAGTGCAGTAGTGGCTAACATCCTCAATGAGAAACCAATAGCTTTCTGATTGGCCAACAGATCTACTCTGTGTAAAGGAACCCATATCTGGAATTGGGAATCAGATCAGAATCCTTTGGAGACAACAATTATGTTCTCCAGTGTCAAACTCTCACTAGTCTTTGGCTAAAAGAGGGGTTACATACATAAAATTCTTCCTCAATTAATAATGCTTATTACATTGAAACTATGCTGACTTCAGTCTCCATTGGAGAATCTGTTCTTCTTTTTCAGAAGATAGCAAGTCCCAAGGAGTCAAACTAGCCTTTGCACTTCAGCTAAGCCACAGCTAAAACCACAGAGGAATTGAGGAGAGGACAATCAAGAGTGTTTCTTCCATGCTGAACCTGATAATCAGTGCCAGGGCAAAGGAGACAAACCCTGAGGATACTCAACACCTATCAAAGCAGAGATACAGAGGCTCCTAACAGCTCATCACTGAAGTAGACTTAAAACTCACCCACCGTGGCTCAGGGAATTTTGTAAGAGCCTCAGGTTGAGACATTATGCCCAGAGGCATTCCCTCCCCCCAAAAATAAATGATTGCTGCTTTCCCAATGCATAAACCACAGCCCCAAGAGGAATACCTGCAACTCCACTGAGGAGCACCCCCAAAGAAATAGGGTCAGGGATGAAGGAAAAGAGGGTACTAACACATGTTGTATCCATATGAAATATGTTGTTAATAATAATAATAATAATAATAATTAAAAAGTAAATACCATGGTTAAATTATATCAATTATATCAATAAATAGGCTTTACAGAAATGTATAGAACATACTTCTTTTCCATCATCATTTGGAATATACTTTAGAATATATCATACATTAAGAAATAGAACAACTTTTAACACATCCATAAAGCCCCAAATCCTATGTAGCTATTCTGACTATAGTGGAATAAAACTAGATATAAACAATAATACCCAAATACTTTCATAAAATATACAAAAGATAATTTAGTTCTTAAATTCATGTAACTTAAGAACATGATGCTAGACCATAGGTCAAAAAATCAGCAGAAATTGAACCCAATGGAAATAGAAGCACAACTTAACAAAAATGTGTGGAATATAATAGATACCAAGAGAGGAAACGATAACAACTTCTATATCACAAAAAATAGAATTTCAAATAAACTATCCAATCATGCATCCCAAGGTCTAGAAAGACAAACACAAATCCAGAAGTAGTTTAAGGAAAAAAGTAACAAAAAGTGCAAATAAATGAAGAAAGAAACAAAGTAATATAAGGAATGAAAGAGGAGTTGCCTTTTAGATAGGATAAAATTTAAAAAGAACTTTTAGTGAAAGAAGAAAATAGAGAGAGAAGATTCAAGTAAATACAATTAGGGAGAAAAACATTACAAATGGTATCACAGAAATAACATCTACTATAATAATAAATAAATTCAAAAATCTAGACAAAATGGATAATTTTCTAGACATATGTAATCTAAAAAATTAGAACTAGATGACATAGAATATTTATTTATTTTAAAATTTTATATTGATCTATTTACTAGAGAGGGAGGGAGAGACAGAGAGAGGGAGAGAGATAGAGAGAAAGAGAATGGGTGCTTCAGGGCCTCTAGCTTCTGCAAATGAACTCCAGACACATGTGCCACCATGTGCATCAGGCTTACGTGGGTTCTGGAGAATCGAACCTGGGTCCTTAGCTTTGCAGGCAAGTGCCTTAACTGCTAATCCATCTCTCCAGCCTGACATAGAATATTTAAAGAGATCAAGAATGAACAGTGTGGTTGTCAGTAGTGAAAAGTTCTTGTACAAAGGAAAGTTCAGAACCAGATGTCTTCACTGCTGAATTTTATCAAACTTAATTACAATTTTTCTTAAACTCTTCAAAAATACTTACAAGGAGGATGTTCTTCCAAACTCATTCTGTAGGCCCAGCATTACTGTGACACCAAAACTAAACAAAGAAACAACAGAAGAATATAGACCAAGGTCTCTAAAGGGAAAAGTAATAATTAATTAAATAAAATGTTCTTTGTTAACTATTAGTAAATCAAAATTCATTTACTATTTTCATAAATATTAAAAATAAAAAGTAATGGTGAAGATGTGGAGGAGATGGAATTGCCACTTGTGGGAATGTGAGTTAATAATGCCTCTTTGGAAAATAATATCAAGGTTTCTCAAAAAATAAGAATAAACTACCATATGATCTGGTATCTATGTCTGGGTATATAGCCAAAGAAAATGATGGCACTTTATCAAAGAGATCCTGTTTGTTTCTTCATATTCATAATGAATAAAATAAAGACTCAATATCAATGATTATGGTAGATGAATGGATAAAGAAAATGGTATTCAAGTGAATACTGGTAAGCCATAAAAATTAATGATTGCTTATTAGTAAAATGGATGGAACTGAAGGACATTAGTAAAAGAAAGTAAATACAGCAAAAACAAAAATTCCACATATATTCTCTTACATGTGGATATTAACAAAGTTGGTTGAAATATACTGATTATTGCAACTTGGGATGGGTGACTAGAGGTGGTAGTAGGAAGTTATATAAAGTTTACTCAAACATAGTTCAACAAGGTTAATAATAGTTTCAGTTCTATATACCAGTGGAGTGTCTATAGTTCATAACAACTTATACATATTCTATAAATAACTAGAACAGATTAACTCAAAGATTCAAAACCATAGTAGTGCTATGCAGATGTTATTTACTCTGATTTGATCATTACATATTTTATGTTTATGATATTTTATTTGTCTCATAAACATATCCTATTATTTAAGGCTATTGCAATGTTGATTCCCTTCATTTGATCACTGTGCATTGTTTATACATATTGAATTATCATGTTGTATCCCATACATTTATGCAATGAAAATTTAATTAAAGATTGCTTGTAAAACAATATATTGCTACACTTTTTTTTTGTTTTGTTTTTCCAGGTACAGTCTCACTCTAGCCTAGGCTGACCTGGAATTCTCTATGGAGTCTCAGGGTGAATTTGTCCTCATGGTGATCCTTCTATTTCTGCCTCCCGAGTTCTGGGATTAAAGGTATGTGCCGCTATGCCCAGCTACTACACATTTTTTTTTTTTAATAATAAAGAAGCTTAGAAGCACAGGTCAAATTACAGAACAATGCAATATATAAAACTCAGAATGAGAAATTATGGTAGAGTTAAAATGAGCAGAAGCAGGTTCTGAATTATCTCCACACATCTGGGAATAAGTGCTGAGCAGCCACTGATTGTAGATGTGCTTATCTTCCTGCCTTCCTAGGAGTTTATAGCTTCCTTATTTTTCTTCTGTTCTTCTTTCTGTCTCTATTCCATTTGCACACAGTTGCGATCTGCTTGAATACCATGTACATATTAGGAACCATCATTTCATCTTCATCACTTTCCTTGGATCTTAACTTCAGTTTTTGAGGCAGAGGTGTAGAGAAAGCAACTCGTTCTTTTCACTGGAGCAAGACCAATTCTACACCATGAGCTGGGGCTGTGCATAAAAGTCTCTAGAAGGATTGATTCTGGAGGAGTCAGGCAATGAAATGTTCTATGTATATAATCAGGGATATAATAGAGGTTGCTATTACTATGAATGATACTTTGCTTTTATTATTTCTGCTTTTTGTATTTTCTAAGCTAACTGTAACATGTAATACTTTTCAGAGTCATAAATATTTGCCAAAAAGAAAAACTGTGGCAGGATGCAGGAGAAAGCCAGAAAGCTCTAAGGAAATGTGACTGGGCATTCTTCTGAGCAGTGATGATGAATGAGAAATAATTGGCTTCAAGTGTGTTTGATAAAATTTTTTGTGAGTAATGGATTGAGGAATCCCAGGTGATGTCTGCTTGTACCTTACGAAACTAATGAAACTGTCTTCAGCACTCTGACAAGTGGCCAGGGCCCTACTTAGTGTGAGGGCTTTGGAAAGTCACCTTCCTCTTATATTTACTTGCGAAAAGTATATCTTATAAAGATTTATAAAACTGATGAAAAAAGAAGTACAAAGTCATCCCTTTGTGTATATAAATATTCTCATTTTAAACCAATTTACTTTAACACTATTGTAAATGAAATATTTGTTTATTTTACATGTATATGTATATATGTATATACATGTCCATGTGTGTGCAATGTGTACAGAGGTCAGAGGTCTATGCATGTGTCTGCTATTGTCAACACATTAGCAATCTTAAGGAAGATGGTCCACTTGCTTTACTATGTAAAGGATGCCTGAGGGAAGGCTATCATAGAAATGCAAACACTTCTGGATGGTGGTTGAGTTTGGATTGTTTTAGTCTCTCCTTGTGATGCCTTATACCAGTTAAAAATGTCTACTCTGTGCCTTCATTTGTTAGAGTGTTTAACTTGTTTGATTTTACAGGTCTTAATATCTTAAATTGCTCAAGACTGTGGGGACCTTTGAAATTGAACTGAGTACAATTTATAATGTGTGATGGTTATAAATCTATTGGGAGCTAGGGGTGGAATGTGATAGTTTGAATAGATGGCCCCCAACATATTCAGTTGTTTGTTTGTTAGTAGTCTGCATTCTGCAGCCACCTGGCTGGAATCAGTGCCATTATGTGGATCTTAAGGTGTGGTGGTGGGTTTCAGATTTCAATTAAAGATATACAAAAGCAGGAGTTCCTGAAGTGTGCTGTTGTTTTTGGCTTTAGGCTTGTACTTATTATTTCCCCTTTGGAAAACTTAAATATATTTTCTTTTCTTTTTTTTTTAATTTAATTTATTAGTTTTCTTTTCAGCAAATACAGGCAGTTTGGTACCATTGTTTAGGCTCATCCATGATCTACACCCTCCCATTGGACCCTCCTTGTTGATGTAAATGGGTCGTGCATTGTGGAGTTAGCCCACAGTTATTGGTACAACAAATGTCTCTGCATATCATGACCTAACATGTGACTCTGACATTCTTTCAGCCCCCTCTTCCGCAAAATTTCCCTGCGCCATGTTGGGTTCATTTTTGGTCTGCTTCAGTGCTGAGGTGTTGGGGACCTCTGAGGCTCTGGCTCTCTGATTTGGTAGGAGTTGACTTTTCTCTGCGTTGGTCTCCTTCCCCTTTATGCTGGTATCTGGTTCATCAGGAAAACATCATCCTTGCTTGTTTTGCCAATTGTCCTTAGTTTCAGTCGGGCCCCTTTTAAGGTATGTTGGGGTAGCTCTCTCCTTAGGATCTGCATCTATCTGAAAAAGAGAAGCAGATTCTCCAACAGAGAGTAAGTTAGCACCCAGAAAATTGAGATAACAATTACTTTTTTGATAGAGTGTTTGATAAGTGTAGGCCCTCTTGTAGCCCATGATTGATGGGAGCTTGATATTGGAGAGTGGGCTTATGTATATTTTCTTATAAGTTGATACTTTCTCCCATGCCTGTTGGGCATCTGCACATGCTGGGGAGAAATCTAAACATGCCATTAGTCATATGCTTCAATGCTTTGCCACCCTTGGACTATCTGACCAAGTTAAGACAGATAATGGCCCCTGCTTTGTAAGCAAGGCCTTTGTAGATTTTCTCCAGGCCTGGAAAAATCTCACGTTCCACAGGCATCCAATAAAACCCCTGGGGCCAGGCTATCATGAAAAGATGTAATCAGACTCTCAAGTGTCAATTACAAAAACAAAACGGGGAATCCTTACCCCCACATGACCAACTAAAAAAAGCATTATTTACCCTAAATATTTTAAATTTTTCTAAAGATTCCCTTTCAAACTTGCATTTGAGCCCTGACTTCCCCTAATAATTCCAGTATAGATGTGGGATACATTAATCCTTCCTTCTGTACTTTTAACACAACTGAGCCCAGTGCTCAATGCTGCCTGCCTGAATGGATTATGTTTGTGGAGGTGGGATGGCCTATAACTTTGTGCCCACCAATTAAATGGGCCTTTATGCCCCAGCCACCTTAATCCCAGATGTAGATATCATTCCTGGAAATGAGGCCCTTCTTAGGCCCTCTTTTGATTATATTGTTGGAGATAGGTCTCCTTCTGATATGGCTCAGGTAGTCCTACAAAACAGGAGGCGACTAGACCTACTAATGGCCAAAAAGGGAGGCATATGCTTGTTTTTACAGGAAAAATGCTGCTTTTATGCCAGCAAATTGGAATTGTCTTGGACAAGATTAAGAGGCTCCAAGAAGACTTGGAGAGGAGGCGGCAGGACCTCCAGGACAGCCCACTGTGGATGGACTTATGTGGTTTCTTACCCTACCTCCTCATTCTACTTATGCCCCTCCTTCCCCTCCTCCTTATCCTCACTGTCGGTCCTTGTGTAATTAACAAAATTATACAATTCATTCATCAACAATAAAACTCTATCAGGTTGAGATACATTACCACAGGCTGACAACTCAGGAATTAAGTTCCTCAGATGACCCACTGCCATCTCCTCTGTCCTCCATGTGATCAATGATGGGTAAGATCTCAGACTGACTGAGACAACCTAAGACAGGTCATGGAGTGGATTCTCAATATGCTGGATACATGGTACCCAGTGACGGGTAAGATCCCCAGAGGGGGGACAACCTAAGACAGGGGCCATGGTGACTAATGCTCTTACAAAAACAAAACGGGGAGATGTTGGGCCTTGAGAGGCCCAGGCGTGAGGCCTCGTGGAACTTCCTGAACCTAGCTAACGTTTGGTGATCTGCCTCCGGCCAGCTACGCCTAATGGCTTCTTGCCTGCTACTTCTGCGTAGTAGTTGGAATTCCCACGTGTGTGTGCTTGGGATCAATCATCTGAAAGGTCGCGGTTTACTATTGGCACTTACCTCTCCCCCCATCCTAGAATCCCCGCCTTCATTCCCAACATTATATAGGTAACTGCTTGTAACAATAAAGCGAGTCCCTGCTTCGACAAGATTCCCAACTCAGTGTGGTTTTTCTCTGGTGACTAGGAGAGGTTATGAGTTGTCTGACATTCATCCTTCTTCCTCAACCCCTTGGGAGGAACCAGTGTGCCTGGTCCCTCCTCAGCACTACCTATCCACTGGGGAGGAGCCTGGCAGGCCCTCAGCAGAATGGGGTGAGGGAGGAGGGAAATGATTGTATTATCATATGATGTGTCCCTACAAGTTTCCACTTAATAAAAATAAATTTTAAAAACCTATGCAAATGTTTAACAAGGCAATGATTATTTGTATTTGTTATTGCTGTCCCTTCAGATGCATAACAATATGTAGTTTCAATGCGATAAAATTTCCAAATTCATTAAGTTTAGCCGAAGTCTAGGCCATCTCTGTCTCATTTCTTGGATATTTACTTTAAAAAAATATATTTGATTGAGAGAATGGGCCCATCAGGGCCTCCAGCCACTGCAAATGAACTCCAGATGCATGCTCCACCTTATGCATCTGATTTATGTGGGTACTGGGAAATCGAGTCTCAAACCAGGATCCTTAGGCTTCACAGGCAAGCACTTAACTGCTAAACCATCTCTCCATCCCGGATATTTACTTTTTACTCAATTTAAATCTATCATCTCTATGTTATATCACCAAAAACTATCTTTGTTGTTTTCAACAGTTTTAAAGGATCTGGTGGTCCCCAGGACTCATTATGCATGTGAAACTGGTATGGATATTGTGGAATTTGTCTTTTGTGTGAGATATGGCTGTTGCCATTTTCAAATCAGAGCAACTGTGATTGCCCGCAACCACAAGATCTGTAAGATCTAGTCTATTCACAGTTCCTCATAGAAGGTGAGGGAGGGTCATCACCTTCTCCTGAGATTACATCTATCAATCCACCACCCCCACTGCATGTAAACATGCTCTATCTAAACATGGTTTTGGGAGGCAACAGAGTATGTAGGAAGCTGTATAGATTCCATTTATGCAAAGTATGGGAGGGTATCATGGATACTGGCATGAGACTTATTAGGGCTGTAGCTGTTTGGGGGGGTTACCCATACTTCTGTAAGTAGACCTTCAAACATACCCATGGTCCAGTTTGTAAGTAAGCTCAATAAACCCATTCGTTCACCAAAGCTAGACTTCGGTTTCTCATTATTACCAGTATAGACAGAAGTATGCTCACCTGAGAGTTAAGGAAGAAGTTCATTCAGCAATGACCTTGGGAATGGCATGGTGCTTCCATAGCTTTTCAGAACCTTCTAGTAGGTCATGATCTTTACAAGGTGAGAAAGGCTGTGGAAGACCTGAATGACTTACACCAACATGAAAATTGGGTTCTTAAGGTGCACAATGAGGACCATTCAGGGTGGCTGGAAGCCCCATGATAAATTTTAGATTTATTCTCCTCCTATTGGTTTATAGAATATTAGGTTTTGGATGGATTTAGGAGCTAGGTGTGCCTTCATTCATGGTGGGCCAGGAGCATCGGGGACAACAAACATTGGTGGATAGATATTGTCAAAGAGTAGTGCAGGTGAAAAGGGTTACATGTGTCCTGGGGATGAGAAATTCTCCCCCAGAAATATCATGCATTAATTTATTGCCTGTGAGAAGCATACTGATGGGACAGATTTTTCATCTAGCTTGGGAACCTTGGAGTAACAGAGTCATTGGCTGCAGTATTAGACCAGAGACTGTCAGACAGAGGCAACTGGCTCTAAGAGATTATTATGTACAATAAATAGAGAAGAATGCAGTCCTTACTCCAGGTCTGGGCAGAACAGGGTGAGTTGGCTGCTCCAAGGTCTAGATTAAGGAGATTCGAGACAGCTATGAGACAATGCCCCAGGATGATGATGTGGAATGTCTCATGAAGAATGCTGAAGTTAGCTTTTTATTGCTGTGACAAAAAACTCCAGAAAAATCATATTTTGGAAAGGGTTTATTTAAAACTTACATCTTTGAAGGGAACCTTCGTCATGGCATGCAGGCAACTGGTGAATTTATCTCTGTACATTAGCCATGGAGAGATCAAGAGAATAGAGTGTGAGCTAGTGCTGAATAGCTGATCAGCCCTAAGGTTTACTCAGTAACACACCTCCTCCAATAAATGTTCCAAATGTTCCACAATCTGGGAATTAAGTAGGAAGTTTAATCATAATCCTGTTACTGAAGACCTCAATATTTCAGTTGCAGTGCACGAAGAAATAAAACTTAGACTGAAAAAGAAGCTTCCTGTTGGTTGGCTTTCATGGTGCTAAAACTCTCTTTGCAGAATGTTGTGGGAGAACTATCACCAATAGTTCTGCTCATGGCAGCATACCAGGCACTGTGTCTTCTGTTTCAATAGTGACACAACTATTTTGAATATGACCAACTGCTTTCAAATTGTATTGTAGGCCTAGGCCACAGGAGAAAACTATTACTCAGGCCTTAATGAGGAATCTGTTGTTATTTTTTTTATTTTTTTAAATTTAATTTATTAGTTTTATTTTCAGTAAATACAGGCAGTTTGGTACCATTGTTTAGACTCATCTGTGATCTACCCCCTCCCATTGGACCCTCCTTGTTGATGTAAATGGGTCGTGCATTGTGGAGTTAGCCCACAGTTATTGGTATGATAAACATCTCTGGAATTATGACCCAACATGTGACTCTGACATTCTTTCTGCCCCCTCTTCTGTAAAATTTCCCTGAGCCATGTTGGGTTAATTTTTGGTCTGCTTCAGTGCTGAGGTGTTGGGGGCCTCTGAGGCTCTGCCTCTCTGATTTGGTAGGAGTTGATTTTTCTCTGCATTGGTCTCCTTCCCCTTTTATGCTTTTATGCTGGTATCCGGTTCACAGGAAAACATCACCCTTGCTTGTTTCGCCAACTGTCCTTAGTTTCAGTTGGGCCCCTTTTGAGGTATGTTGGGGTAGCTCTCTCCTTAGGATCTGCATCTATCTGAAAAAGAGAAGCAGATTCTCCAACGGAGAGTAAGTTAGCACCCGGAAAATTGAGATAACACTTACTTTTTTGATAGACAGTTTGATAGGTGTAGGCCCTCTTATACCCCGTGATTGATGGTAGCTTGATATTGGAGAGTGGCCTTGTGTTAGGGTATGGTTCTGACTTGTTTCCCAGCTCCAGCTATGGGTCTAGTACCACTGAGTGGATCAGTTAGCCAAATCAAGAGCCTTTGGTTCCTCACCATGGCTGTGTGCCACTATTGCACTTGTGTGGGCATCACATCAGGTTATTTGTTGCTAATTAGGTTAGACAATGAGTTGCTTGGACAGATCTTGGTCGTTTCCCCCAGTCGCCTATGTAGCATCTTCTGGCACTAGACACACTGACTGTCTGGGGACGCTCTCTCTCCTGGCTTCCAGCCATGTCATTACATTTTACCTGTCAGCTGCGTATGGAGTCTTCAGCAATAGGGTCTTACCACTGGCCTTTGGTGGGTCATCAAGTACTCTGACAGAAGTCTGTCATTGTTTTGGGAAACCTTGTAGGTTTCTCTGATCAAAAGCTCATTGTGGATGGTAGGCCCAAGCTGGAAGTGGGGGTTACAGGTCAGTGTCCACTAAGAAATTGAGGAAGAACATAACTAATATACAAGAGTTAGAGAGGAGAGAGAGAGGGAGGAGAGGGAGAGAGGGAGGGAGGGAAGATGTAGAAGATTTAGGTTAGTCTTGATCCTACCCTCTCCAGTGTCTTGTGGTTCAGGTGTTTCCTGTAAGGGTCTAGTGAAGGTTCAGCCATTTGGTCTGTCTTTTAGGAAGTAGAATTTTATGGTACCATTGCCATTTGGGTCCAGATTACTGTTGTTATTTTTTTAAATTAAATTAACATTTATTTTTATGCTCATAAGTTATTTTTGTTGTTGACCTTTCTCTTAGAATTATCTCTCATGGTGTATATCAGTTGCAGAAAGTTATAACTAGTCAAACTTCTAAGAACAGGAGTGGACCAATACTCATCATAAAATGGCAGAAATAATCAGATATCTATATTACCCCATTGAAGGGTCAAAGAAAATTGTGGAAAAGGTTGTAGAAAACAATGTATGAACCAGAGAAAGAGATGGATTGTTGTAGAATTTTGTCTTCTGGGCATAACTTAGTTATTGCCATTGGCATAAGAGTAACTGTGATTATCTTGCACTAATGAGATACTCACAAGATTCATCCTATTACCATTCTCTTATAGAAGGGTGTGGAGATAGTGGGGGTTAATCTAGGTAGTAACAGAGATAAGAGTCATTTACTACCTATCCATGGCCTAGCTGACATGACCTTGGAAAGTGCTAGAAACTTTACAGCAGTGGGGTGTCCTGGCCAGCTTTCAGGAGATCCCCAACCATGTTGTGCTGGGATATTTTGGTGATACAGTGGTTTAGAGGTCACCCATGCTCTATAAGTAACTTTTCCAACAAGCTCAATTTGGATGTAATTTTGTTACTGCTATCCCTTCCTTATCTGAAGTGAATAAGAGTTTGCTCACATGTCCCAAGGAAAAGTCATGAAAATGGGAAAATATGACATAATGAGGATATTCAAACTATTATTCTATTCTATTCTATTCTATTCTATTCTATTCTATTCTATTCTATTCTATTCTATTCTATTCTATTCTATTCTTATATAATATAAATACATATTAATATATTTTATTATTATTAATATTATTATATTATATTTTAGCAATTGCTAAAAATGTTCCTCTATTATGAAGCATGGGGACAAATCATTCATCATGAAAAAGGAAAGGATCCACTGGCTTTTAAGTAAGTATGAATAGCCAGAAGTTTTTTTTTCAGGTTTGTTTTGTGGAAGAAAAAATATCAACTCAAACAATTGTTTAATTGTGCATGGTTTTATGATTTTCACCTCTAAGAATAAACAATAGGATTCTTAGCCAGGTGTGGTGGTGCATGCCTTAAATCCCAAAACTTGGGAGGCCGAGGTAAGAGGATTGCCCTAAGTTTGAGGTCACCCTAAGACTCCTAATGAATTCCTTGTCAGCCTGGGCTAGAGAGACACTACCTTGGAAAACCAAAAGATTAAGAAAAATAATAAAATAAAACAGGATTATTAAGGACTTACCAAAAGTAAAATACTTTAAAAAATTAGTGTGTAACTTCACATCTATTTTATTTAACATATTCCTTAGTCATTTGCTCTCAGCATGCTTGTATGTGAAGTCTCACCGTGTGCCCACCTCAATGGTCCTCACTGGTGTTGGGTATCAGCTGTGTAACATATTTACAGGAATCATATATACAAGTCTTTTCATTTCCCATTACCCAAGTTCCTATAGTAACCTGTGACAATCATAGCTGACTTAATGGTCCAAGCTTAACACAAACTGCTTTTGCTTTTGCTTTTGCTCAGATGAGTTTCAATTGCTCAATGGCTTCTAATTTCCTGCCTTTTACATCTTTCCACTTTATGTGCATCCTGTTTCGACCATCTCTCAAACTTGTTTGTTAGCTTGAACACGTAGCAATCTTAGTGTTTCTCAAGGTAACCACCTAACTCGGATACAATGTTGAAAGTCACTCAAAAGATCAGTGCAATTTAGAGACTCCAGATTACAGCAGGTTAACCAGAAACAATTTTCAAAGGGGGGATGATACCTTAATGTTTTACATATCTTTTTAATCTGAATTATTTCAAATTTAATTGAGCTCTGATGTAAATTAGATTGTACATTAAAAATATTCAACTAGAATTTATTCACAATTATATTCACAGCAAAATAGAGCATAAGTTGAGATTCCTCATACATTCTCCTGCCCCTCCCCAATATGGATAGACTTCCCTATTGTAAGCACCCCAGTTAAGCATATTTGATACATTCATTGAGTCTATACTGACCCATTTACAGAAGGATTTCCTCTTGGTATTGGAATTTCTATGGGTTTGGACAAGTGTATGCCCAGCACTCTAGGGCAGAGAAAACAGTCTGTTCTAAAAATCATCCCTCCTCTGCCTTTTCACACTTCCTCTCAACAGCTAATGTTCTTTTTCTGGCTTTTGTAGTTTTGTCTTTACAAGAATATCATATGTTTAGAAACAAATTATTTTTCACCACTCAGGTCTTATCTTAGATGTCTCCTCTTAAGTGAGGTCTTGTCTAAAATAAGCCTCTATATTTTGTTTTACCACTTTGATGAATATAAGTTGTTTTTTTCTTTATAATACTAATCACTCACCAAAATCTACCTTTATTATTCCATGTTTCCGGTGATAAAATTTTCATAAAATAAGGGATCTCAACTGCTTTATTTATAGTTCTATCCTCAGAGAGCAAATGATGCTTTACCAATGTTACAGGCTCATTGGGTTTTTACCAAATGAATGAATGAGTTGATAAATTAGTAAATAAAGCTCTGTCTTTGTAAGAGTGTTGTGAGGTACTTGATATAAGATAGGTGCTTAAGGATGGAGAGATAGCTTAGTGGTTAAGGCGCTTGCCTGTGAAGCCTAAAGACCCATGTTCTACTCTCCATATCCCACCTCCTTAGCCAGAGGCGCCAAGGTGGGGTATTCCAAGGGTCTCTTTATTATGGTTGCCAAAACCCCAAATACAGAATCACAATTTTGAGTTTAGGAATCTTAGTGAATTAGCTCTTATTTTGAGCTAATTGTCATAGTCTGTTTTGAGGTGCTATATAGAAAATTATGGATCACATAATTTAGAAGAATAGAAACTTATTTTATTTTATAGTTATAGGATGGTTCCATGAATGCTGAATCCTCAGGCGGAGAGGAATGCCATGTACTTACAAAGTAGAAGAGCAGGGAAAAGGGTTCTTGCTAACTCCTGTAGTCCTTTTATAGAAACATGAGTCCACTCCCCAAAGACCCTAACTCTAATCAGTGCCACCCTGGGGATCAAGTTTTCAATATATTAATTTTGGAAAACACAATCAGATCACAGTAGCGATAACTGATATATCTCAGAACTCCCATATAGCTCCAAAGTGAGGTTAATAAATAATCATACAATTAATGGTGATGTAAAAGATGAGCATGCAAAAAACATAGCAAAGAGTTTGAATAGATAACAGATAAAATTTTTTATTAGAAATTTATTTTATTAACGATTACACACATGACAGCACATGTTTTCTGAAATAGAGAATAAAGCTAATTTATGGTTTAAAGTCAGGATCAAGTCCTATTCAGGTCTCCTTTCTTTAATTTGGTTCCCACTTTTACATTTGCACTTGAAAGAGCAGAGAGCTAATAACCATAATGTATTATATTTTATAATGATAATATGCTAAGGGTGATTTCAAATTATGCCCCAGTTTTATATTAAGTAGATGTAGATATTTTAGACATACTTTTTCTATATATAAACAAGCTAGTAAAGTTAAATATACTATAGATATGTAATTAATAGCTTAATGGCCCTAGCATTAGTATTATCAGGAATATATTAATTTCTACTTCTTTTGTAATGATATTAGAACAGTAAATTAAAATTCACCTGCCATTCAGAAGAATAAGAAGAAAGAAGTTTTATTACTTATTTAAATGTCTCCTAAGACAAATTTACATAACATGTAATTCAAATAACCACATTTAGTCATACCAAGCTTTCAATGAACATATTTTTATTGGCTTCAAATCTGTCAGGTGTGGGGCTCATTAATCTGTACAGATCATTTTATTCTTTATTCAGGGAATGTAGGCCACTTGACCAAAGCCTTGGAAGTGTGTAAAGACTTTCTTAATTAGTTAGTACAGATATTAGAGTCAATATTTCACAGGATTTTAAATGTCAGAGTGTCTTTGAGACCTAAAAAGCAGAACTTTCCTTAGGCATAGAGAAATAGAGAACACCTATGTCGTATATTTGTGGATGGTACAGGTACTACACATCTTTCATCACCCCTAGTTACTGGAGATTTTATTAGCATCACTAATTTCAAATTAAATTAATCTTTGTGAATAGACTATTTCAATGTGAACATTCATTTCTTGATAGTGAAGCTGTATGATTCAATAAGAAGTTATGGGCTAATCAATAAATTGGTTTATAAGTGAGCATGATCCCTGCAGAATCCCACCCTGGTTCCTTCCCTCTTTTCTACTTTTCTCCTTTCTTACAAAATTATTTGCATTCCCTAAAGGTCTTCTACAGGTTACTTAGTCAAAATCACCTGTTTGCTAAATTGAGAGCTGTTGGGGAACCTGCTAACCCCGTTGTGCCCAAGGGCCTAGAGTAGAGTGTTACTATGGACAGAGTTATTACTGTGGATGAAGTTGTTACTGTGAATTGAGTTGTTACTGTGAATGGAATTGTTACCATGGATGGAGTTGTTAGCATGGATAGAGCTGTTACTGTGGATAAAGTGTTACTGTGGATGGAATTATTAGTGGGTGGAGCTATTACTGTGGATGGAGTTATTACTGTAGATAAGAGTGTTGAAATATTTTATGCTTCCTAAGGAATCTCTGCTTTCTGTGTTGATGGCCCCTAGTTTATATCTTGGGGATCTGCCTGTTGCTATCTTTTAAAATTAATATATAATTTGCATGCACAAAACTCATTTTAAAGGATATAATTCAGTACCTTCTAGTATATTCATGAGGTTATGTAATTATTATTCAGGAAATGTTTGAGACAATTTCTTTAAAGAATTCAGCAATGTGGAGGCATCTATAAATGGTGAGTAGAAAAGGAGTAAAAAAAAAGCTGAGTTGCTCACATTAAATAGTATGTAATTCTGTGACTATTTTGTGAATGTATGTGTGTGTGCATTAGTATGTGTGCTATCTGTAGATAATAGTGTATGTCTATGTGTGTGCAGATGCATGTGTGCCACTTTATGCATCTGCCTTATATGGCTACCGGGGAATCAAACCTGGGTCCTTAGACTGTTCAGGCAAGCATCTTAACCCCTAAGTGATCTCTCAATCCTCCTTTTTTTCTTTTAAATGTAAATTCTGGGATTGAACTTTGACACTCATAGACTGTTATTCTTGTGCATCTAGCATACTTACCTGTTGAGCCATTTCCCCAATTCAACATGTCTTTGGATAGTAGTGTACAAGTTTTTCTTTCTGGGCAAATACTACACAGTGGGGATAGAAGATGAATATTAAATTCATAGGATTGGGTCATGATCCATGTAGAATCTTTTATATGTGTGTGTGTCATTTATATTGTATTAGGAAAATGAACAATACACATTGGAGGGTCACATAACTTTCAGCAAGAATGAGAATGGTGTGGTGGTTTGATTCAGGTGTCCCCCATAAACCTAGGTGTTCTGAATGCTAGGTTCCCAGCTGATGGATATTTGGGAATTAATGCCTCCTGGAGGGAGTGTATTGTTGGGGGTGGGCTTATGGGCTTTATAGCCAGTTTCCCCATCCCAGTGTTTGGCACACCCTCCTGTTGCTGTGGTCCACCTTACGTTGGCCAGGGGGTGATGTCCACCCTCTGCTCATGCCATCGTTTTTCCCTGCCATCATGGAGCTTCCCCTTGAGCCTGTAAGCCAAAATAAATCTCTTTTTCCCAGAAGCTGCTCTTGGTTGGGTGATTTCTACCAGCAATGCGAACCGGACTGCAACAGTAAAGTGGTACCGAGGAGTGGGATTGCTGCTAGACACCTGACTATGTGGCTTCAGCCTTTTGTAGCTGATTTTCAAGAGGAATGTGGAAGGAGTTGAAACCTTGGCCTAAGAGATGCCTTGCAGTGCTGTAAGTACAGCTTGATGGTCTATCCTGGTCAGAGCTGAAAGACCTGAATCCAGTAAGAACTATGGACTGTGAGGTTTGGCTTATGAGGGTGAGAAAGAGATTTGCCTGGACTGGGCTAGCAGTTTGTGTGAGAAGCTTGCTCTTATGCCCATGTCCTGAGAAGTTGTGCAGGGTTGCTTTGCGTAGAAATGAACTGGTGTATGCAGAGGGATATGGCACAGAAAGAAAAATCTTTGGGTGAACTATTGCCCATTCAGCTGCAACTGAGAAATTACAACCTTTGAAATTGGACTAGCTGACCTGCGCTGGGGCAACAAGAAGAATGTAGACTTTTTAGAAGGGGCCTGAGTGCTCAAGGAGTGTCCTGTTCTTCAAAGTCTGCTTTATTCCCCCCTGGATTAACAAATTGGCACCCTACCTGGTATCGTGGAGTATAAGAAATGCTGGAAAGAGGGTCATTGAGTTTGCAACACGGTCTTGTGTTTTGGAAATGGCCATGGGCAGTGTGAAGCAGGCTTGCTTGTTGCCTGCATAGAGACCCCACGGGGCCATGAAGATGAACCGTGGCTTGCAGTGGAGACTCAGTGGAGATGCCGGGACCATGAGATGGCTGCCGAGGAGCTGCCGGCCCCGGTGAAGTTTCCCAGGACTGTGAGTAGCCTAGCTGGAGGGGCGGAATTGGAATGCCAGAGACTTGTTGCTGGTTAGAATTATTGGACTTGAAGATTTGTCACTGGTTTGAGTTGCTGGACTTGAACCTACAGAGTTTGATGTTTGCCCTGGTTGTTTTAAATCTTGTATTGGTTGAATGTTTCTTTGCTATGCCCAATGCCATCTATTGCAGTGTCAATATTTATTCTGTGCCATTCTGGGTTTTTTGAGGTTATATTTTGGTATTATGGCTCAGTTAAAAGATCTTGAACTATGGGGATGTATGAACATCATTGAGATTGATAAAAACTATGGGGACTTTTAAAGTCAGACTGAATGCATTGTATTTTACATCATGTATGGATATCAGTTTATGGGGGCCAGGGGCGGATTGTGGTGGTTTGATTCAGGTGTCCCCCATAAACCTAGGTGTTCTGAATGCTAGGTTCCCAGCTGATGGATATTTGGGAATTAATGCCTCCTGGAGGGAGTGTATTGTTGGGGGTGGGCTTATGGGCTTTATAGCCAGTTTCCCCATCCCAGTGTTTGGCACACCCTCCTGTTGCTGTGGTCCACCTTACGTTGGCCAGGGGGTGATGTCCACCCTCTGCTCATACCATCGTTTTTCCCTGCCATCATGGAGCTTCCCCTTGAGCCTGTAAGCCAAAATAAATCTCTTTTTCCCAGAAGCTGCTCTTGGTTGGGTGCTTTCTACCAGAAATGCGAACCGGACTGCAACAAATGGCTTTGGCCAGTTTCTTATAAATATTAATTGAAGCTGGGCAGGAGACTGCTATCAGTGACTTCTGGGGGGAGGCTGGGCCTGAACTATCTCAGGCACTACCAAGTTCTCTGTTGACTTGTGGAAGACATTGGCTAATGGCTCCCTGAGCAAGTGGAGTGGAGCCACATTCATGAGTAAGAATTCTTGCGAACCCTACATAATGCTTTCATGATTCACTAACATTAAGAAAATAAAATCAAGAAAAGGAATTGCTTATCCTCCATCTTCAACTTGAAGAATATTGTTTCTATATATCTCTTAGGAAGTATTTGTTTCTTTATATCTGTCAAATTACTGCAGGATTTTCTTTGAGTTACATTCTTTCATGAATTTTCTCTTTTAAAGGTTTGAATAACAAATGGATGAGGTAAAAATAGTGAGAAAGTCATGGGGTAACGACTCTAAGTCACTGCAAATTTTGCATTTTGAAAAACACAGTTAAAATTCAGAAGGTTTTTATGGTACAAATTAAAGTTAAGATTTCTGTATAGCCTGAATTAAATTACTTCATGAATATGTAACTTGTTCTTGATAAAAACTGGTACTTTGCAATACAGATTTGCCAAATAAGTTAGCTTTGCCAGATCTCCACTTTACTATTGAAGCTAATATCTTAATGGAAAGTGTTGATGTTTTAAAATAAGGTGTAGATTTAGTAAAAGTATGTGATTTTCTGATCAATTACTTGACTAAGCAGGTTTTTACTGAACTGATTTGGACATACATAGAATTTGAAAATCAAGAGCATTGGCCATCTCACTGGTGAATACCCCATGTGTCTTTGTATTTTAATAAAGCTCTGTTGAATTTTCTTTTTTCTTTAACTAGAATTCAAGATTTTTATGCCCAGATTTTAAATATTTTTTCTTCTAAACTTCTAAGTACCTCAGGAAGGAGGATTTTAATGAAAAATGTTGCTTATCCCTATCTGCTCAATCCAGCCCCACACTGGAATGCCTTTTTTTTTTTTGCAAGTTGAAAAATTTTAAATCATGAAAGATTTACATGAATGATGTAAGGTTTGAAATGTTTTATGACATGTTCATTCACACTCAATCAGCCTTTGCCTTTTTAGACTTTTCTTTCAAGACATTTATGCAAATCCAAAATGACAGAAATGTATTTTAAAAGATTTTTAGCTTCTGAACATTAGCAAAAAAATGACAGACTTATAAAGTACTGCATTTTTTATTGAAGGTAAAAACTTTCAGACGTCATGGGCTAGCATAGTCTGAAATGAAAATAGATAAACACTATAAAGCTATTCACTTCATCTTTGTTATTAGAGCTGCACAATCTCTTACTGTCAGGGTGCCTTCATATTCTCCATGGACACTGAGGAGTAATATCATTGGGCAAACCTACTGCTCTGCTCAGATTTATCTGTGTTATTATTGTGAATTGAGCTTGCACAGGGAAGTTTTACATATTAAGGAAAAAATTTGTGGGGTAAATTGTGGTTGATACTGGTATCCACTCAAGTTGGCTTTCCTCATGATGGGAGAAATTATTTATACTATGTGCTGTTTACTTGTTTAATAAATATGTGTTTAATTGTTTATAGACCAGTAGAATTTGTTTATTGGCACTGTTCATGGTTTTCAAACACTTTGTTTATATTTCCCTCATAGTAACTGGCTTTTAAGATTCTTAAGAGGCATAAAGAAGACAAATATGGGCATTTAGTAGTTAGATTTTAAGAAAATATAGTGGATAAAGAAGGAAAAATAGATAGGCACATATACTAAAACACTGGAAATGGTATGGGGAATAATTATAGCACTAGTTTTCGTGGTGGTAGATTCTGTTCTCCAAATATGATTGTACTGTAATTTGACCTTCCTTCTGGTCGGGCCACAGTAACTTGTTTGCTTCCAATAAAATGAGCCAGAAGTGATTCTGTGAGATTTCTGAGGTTATGTCAGACATAAATAAATTCTGCCTTGTTTTCTGGATTTGTCATCTCAGAACATGCCTCTGAACCCAGCAGTCTACATTTGCCATTGATGTAGACAAGGGTTTTTCCCAGGGTAGTACTGCACTTTGGAGTATCTTTACTTCCTAAAATTTTCCAAGACCCTCTCTGTTGCCTGGTTACCTGGAGTTGACAATTATACCTGATATTGCCTGAATGCTATACTCTCAAATACTCATGTGTTTGATGGTTTTATTAAGAGGAGGGACATTTGGAAAGTGATGTGATCAAGAAGGTGGGGTTCAAGACTGGGACCAATGGTCTCACTAAAGATTTCAACAAGGTCTTGTTTTCCCCTTCAGTGAGAAAGACATCATTCTATCAACCATGACCTTCAACATAAATGAATTTGCTGAAGACTTAAGTATATGCTTATCATCCCTAAATGTGGAAGATAAAAAATAGTATTTCTGGTTTATAAACATATGGTACTTTGTTATAGTAGTACAAATGAACTAAGAGATTAGCCCAGCCTGGAGTGAATCTTGTGATGAAATTCATACCTATTTTTTTTTTTTAATTTTTCACCCAACATATGGGGTAGACCAGATGCTCCTTGCTTAGGGTTGATGCCTATGGAATTTTTCATAGGCTCTGTGACTGAGGCCACTTTCTAGGAGGAAATTTGATAAGGAAATCATTCTTGCTGGCAGTGCTGTGTTTCTTTCGTGGTATCATGTGAGACTAGGCTCTGAACTTCTGTTGATATGCTATCTAGTATGATTCAATCTCATAATGGACACAAGATAAGCCTAGGCCTCAGAACTAGTGACCGTCCATCAATAGCCCCTGAGATTGACTTGCTATTCATGACGCAACTGCAACGCTTACTTCAACTTATCCTATTGTGAGGCTTTGGCTAGACTAGATGAATGACAGACATCTTTGTGTCAATGTTGTTGTCACTATGTCTATAGTGATGAGAGATGACACCATTCCATGTGTGTCTGGACTCACCCACGAATGCATAAAGAAGATTAAATCAAGAAAATGTCAGGTCTTTGTGAGGCACTAAAGCAATCAGAAGATTGGGACTCAGAGGTCTCTTCAATATGCATAATGAGAAAGTAATTGGATCAGAGGGATGGAAAGAGGAAATACTGAACTTAGAAAATGTTTACATTAATTAGTTTAGTATGAAGGCATTCCAAAGTTCTAAATGTGGCTGTGGATACTGATAGCTGAAGCAGAATAGGCACAAATTACAGAAGTTTCCAGAAAATGGAGAGACACACAGTTTCAGCTTAATAGACACCCCAATTATATAAGTATCCTGATGTTGACATATACTCTTCAACTTAGGTGAAGAACATTTCTTCTGTATGAGTCTTAGAAGAAATTTAAGGGAAATGCAGCCAATGAGCCAGGATCCAGAAATTCATCAGGAATAAAAATAAAAAAAAAGGTGTTTAGGTATTTTATTTGTGGGATAATAAATGCACTTATGCCAGCTATACTTTCATTTCTGATTTAAGTAATATGTCTATATCTAAAAGTAGGAATAATATTGGAAGTGTGAATTTTATACTTTGTTCCCTTAGTACATGTCTATTTTTGTAATAAAAAACTCCTCTCAGTTGACTTAACACATCCCTCACATGTTTTCAAGGTCAAGGCAACATTGTAAACCATAAATATACCATTCTGTCTTTAGAAACTGTTGCTAACTTAAAGAAAAGGTAACATTTTAAATTTGTGCAGTGAAAATTCCATATAATATTATTATTTTTAATTTAACTCATTAGTTTTATTTTCAGCAAGTACAGGCAGTTTGGTAACATTGTTTAGGCTCATCCATGATCTACCCCCTCCCATTGGAACCTCCTTGTTGATGTAAATGGGTCGTGCATTGTGGAGTTAGCCCACAGTTATTGGTATGATAAATGTCTCTGCAAATCATGACCCAACATGTGACTCTGACATTCTTTCTGCCCCCTTTTCTGCAAAATTTCCCTGAGCCATGTTGGGTTCATTTTTGGTCTGCTTCAGTGCTGAGGTAGGTGTTGGGGGCCTCTGAGGCTCTGGCTCTCTCTGATTTGGTAGGAGTTGATTTTTCTCTGTGTTGGTCTCCTTCCCCTTTATGCTGGTATCTGGTTCATCAGGAAAACATCACCCTTGCTTTTTTCGCTAATTGTCCTTAGTTTCAGTTGGGCCCCTTTTGAGGTATGTTTGGGCAGCTCTCTCCTTAAGATCTGCATCTATCTGAAAAAGAGAAGCAGATTCTCCAACGGAGAGTAAGTTAGCACCCGGAAAATTGAGATAACACTTACTTTTTTGATAGACAGTTTGATAGGTGTAGGCCCTCTTATACCCCGTGATTGATGGTAGCTTGATATTGGAGAGTGGCCTTGTGTTAGGGTATGGTTCTGACTTGTTTCCCAGCTCCAGCTATGGGTCTAGTACCACTGAGTGGATCAGTTAGCCAAATCAAGAGCCTTTGGTTCCTCACCATGGCTGTGTGCCACTATTGCACTTGTGTGGGCATCACATCAGGTTATTTGTTGCTAATTAGGTTAGACAATGAGTTGCTTGGACAGATCTTGGTCGTTTCCCCCAGTCGCCTATGTAGCACCTTCTGGCACTAGACACACTGACTGTCTGGGGACGCTCTCTCTCCTGGCTTCCAGCCATGTCATTACATTTTACCTGTCAGCTGCGTATGGAGTCTTCAGCAATAGGGTCTTACCACTGGCCTTTGGTGGGTCATCAAGTACTCTGACAGAAGTCTGTCATTGTTTTGGGAAACCTTGTAGGTTTCTCTGATCAAAAGCTCATTGTGGATGGTAGCCCCAAGCTGGTAGTGGGGGTTACAGGTCAGTGCCCACTAACAAATTGAGGAAAAACATAACTAACATACAAGAGTTAGAGAGGAGAGAGGGGGGGGGAGGGGGATAGGGAGGGCGGGAAGATGTAGAAGATTTAGGTTAGTCTTGCTCCTACCCTCTCCAGTGTCTTGTGGTTCAGGTGTTTCTGGTAAGGGTCTAGTGAAGGTTCAGTCATTTGGTCTGTCTTTTAGGAAGTCCATATATTATTATAACATAATTCTTATTAAGCAAAAATCCAATCACTTTTAGCTACTAATTTCATATGGTACGTAACAGTAGACAACTAGCATAATTTGAAAATGAATAGAAATTCTTATTTTTCTAACAATGTCAGGTTCTCATCTCCCTCTTGGGTAATGTGGTATGATAGTGCCTACATACATTACAGAACTGAGAGAAGCAAAAATAGAAATAATCTTATTTGGTACTTTCATCTAGGAAGTCTTAGATATGCACCTTATTACATTTAAGAAGGCATAATTTCTGATTTTTATGACTGGATGGTGGAAAAATTCCTAAATGCTCAATGATGGAAATATTTTTAAGTGGTCTCTATATATTAAAGAAATAATCCATTGTAACCAAGGTACAGAAAAATTCCAAGTCAGGAAAGTTATAAAGCGAAGAAAAACTTCAAAGTGTAAAAGTATTTAGGAATGGTAATTAAATACAAACTACAAACAAACCAACACCATAGGGACATATTCAGAAAAGCAAAGCGGATAGGGGTAATTATGAAGGACATGATAAATCTTCAGCTTGACCATTGCACTCATTCTTGCCCATTACTAATTTTTTTTAGATTTCTGCATTTTAAATAGGATTGAAAAAGAAGTTAGAGAATAACATAAAATTTCAGAGGAGTTTTAAACTTAAGGTGACCATATATCTTAAAAGTTGGTGAATAATAAATTATATGGTTCCTCCATAATAACTATTTTTTTCATGGGTGAAAATAACCCTTGTGAAGTAGATTTTCAGTAGCATTTCTGTGTCTTACAAGTAGTTTAAAGATGTAAAGTTGAGAGTAGGATAAAATGTTTTTTTCTAGCTGCCATCTGATTGAATTTTGCTGCTTTAGTAAAAGCTCTCTGTGGCTTTTTGTTTACCCCTAGGCTTTTAAACTTCAATATGTGTTACACGGATTATAATGCTCTTCTTGAACCTTCCTTTCCTTACCCCAGGCTCATCTCTTTATGCTTCTTCCCTTGATCTAAATTCCTTGGGAAATTTTCAAACCAACCCTCTCTTGTCTGTAGGCTCGTATACCCTCTTCTTCCATATCATTTACTTTGCATTTCAGTTTATTAGTTCCTCGCTGCCTTATGATTTGCAGTTCATAAAAGACCTCTATAGACAGTAGATTCTGGACTACTTATTTGTGGGTTAGATGCCATCGATTCTTGGTCTTTTAATGTGCTTCCCACATACATGGTCCTTATCCTCCGTGTTTAAGTTCATTTTGCTTTGCTGCATGCCTGATTTGGCTAAACATCCCACAAGGACTGACCAGTGGTACCCTCTAGCTCAGTGTTTTGTGTAGAAGATGACTTTAATAAGTGTATGCTGAAATAGTTGGTTGAATTGAAGACTCTGCAGGGCTGAGTCTCTTGTGTTTGCACAGATAGCTGGTCATGTCTGAAAAATAAATTTTAGGCATACTTGGTACTTTTTGGTGGATCATTGAAGATTCTAGGACTTGACATGTATATATATGTTTGTAGCCTGAATTGTAACTGCTCTGTTTGTCTAATTGTCCTTAAATTTTTGGGGATTGACATGTCAGAATTCTGTTGGGAAAATAGCAACATCCAATAATAATGGATAAATTCACAAAAATTAACTTTTAAGAAATGTATTATCTTAACTCTTTATGTATTCCAGATAGTTGTACCTGAATAAAAAGCAGATGAGTTCAAAGCAACAGTGAATTTATTATTATTAGCAAAAGCTATTCTTGCATGACAAACAGATGTTATAGTGCTAAGGTATATGCTTTCTCATATCCGTCATCTAATGTGAATTTTAGGAGAAGTAACTCATCCATCTTCTTTAAATTACTTATTATTAGTTATTTCATTCATTCAGTCATCCTTTCATTTCATGTATGTGTGTCCGTGAATTTTGTGAATGCTGTTGTATGTAGGCTATGGGTGCCTATGGAGACCAGAGGACAACTTTTAGGTTGGTCTTCTGCAACATTTTTGAGGCAGGGTCTCTCATTATTTTTCATTGTTCCATTTTCAAGCTTATAGGAAATTTTCATGTCTCCACCTCCTTTCTTGACATAAGTGCACTGAGATTACAGAAGTCCACCATAGCTTCCAGATTCTACTTGGGGCCTGGGGATCCAAACTCAGGTTCTAAAGAGCTGTGTAGCAAGTACTTTATCCATTGAGCCATCTCCTCAGGGCTCCTCATTGTTGAGTTTCTTCTTGTAACATTTCTAATACCAAGATTGACTTCAAAATTTTGGAATAGTCATATACTTTTTATAATGTATGTCATTTGTACTCTTCCTAACTGGATTAATAGTTTCTAATTTATCTGAATAAAAAAGGTAATTTAGATATTTATTATAGCTATCATATAGAAAATATATTCTCTGTATAGATTTTAAAATAAAAATTACAAAGCCTTATGAAGTTTTATAATATACTCCAAGACACTGACTTAAGATTGTTTCCTGAATTAACTCATAGCCCTCACATTAAACCTATGAGATAAGCATATTTTCTTGTCCATTGATAAGTAAAAAAAATAAATCCCTGGGAGATTATATAATTTGAAAGCAGGATATTTTTATTATAAACCAACTAAGTGTCTTAGGGTATTATTGGCATTTTGCCTTAAGATTAGGAGGATAGTAATGATATTATAGAAAATAAAGTTTAATAGTCCTCTCCTCAGATAAGAGCATAGAGTGACCTTGCTTCCTTAAATTTCTTATCAAAATTGTTTATCTTTTCAGATAATTTTTAGGTTCACTATGTTTTTAGAACCATGGAGATTCAATGTTAATTTTCATCACTTTTTGTTATGTGTTTTATTATACTATAGAGAGTTATTTGCTGGGGGACTTTGAGCAACTCACTGAAGCTTATAAGATGTATCAGTTCCTGAAATGCTCTCATTAAGCTCAATGAAATTTCAAACATAAACTACACAGAAAACCAGTGAAAGTTCTTTGAAATAAACATCTGTTCATGAACTTTTTGAGTGTCCCAAGGAAACAACTGTTATTATTGATGTTTAGAAAAGTTTGAAGGAAAATAGATGTGAAGGAAAATAGATGTGTGCCTTAAATATTCATATGATGAAGTCCTAATTTTTGATATATCAGAATGTGACATTATTTGGAAAGACTTTTTCAGATGTTATCAATTAAAAAGTAATAATATTTGAGAAGGGCAAACTCCCAATTAGTTGGGATGGGGTCCTTTTCCCAAAACAATGACAGACTTCTGTCAGAGTACTTGATGACCCACCAAAGGCCAGTGGTAAGACCCTATTGCTGAAGACTCCATACACAGCTGATGCGTAAAATGGAATGACATGGCTGGAAGCCATGAGAAAGTCAGTCCCCAGACAGTCAGCATGTCTAGTGCCAGAAGGTGCTACGTAGGCGACTGGGGGAAATGACCAAGATCTGTCCAAGCAACGCATTGTTTAACCTAATTAGCAACAAATAACCTGATGTGATGCCCACACAAGTGCAATAGTGGTACACAGCCATGGTGAGGAACCAATTGCTCTTGATTTGGCTAACTGATCCACTCACTGGTACTAGACCCATAGCTGGAGCTGGGAAACAAGTCAGAACCATACCCTAACACAAGCCCACTCTCCAATATCAACCATCAATCACGGGGTATAAAAGGGCCTACACCTATCATACTGTCTATCAAAAAAGTAAGTGTTATCTCAATTTTCCGGGTGCTAACTTACTCTCCATTGGAGAATCTGCTTCTGTTTTCCAGATAGATGCAGATCCTAAGAAGAGAGCTGCCCCAACATACCTCAAAAGGGGCCCAACTGAAACTAAGGACAACTGGCGAAACAAGCAAGGGTGATGTTTTCCTGTCAACTAGATACCAACACAAAGGGGAAGGAGACCAACACAGAGAAAAATCAACTCCTACCAAATCAGAGAGCCAGAGCCTCAGAGGCCCCCAACACCTCAGCACTGAAGCAGACCAAAAATGAACCCAACATGGCTCAGGGAAATTTTGCGGAAAAGGGGGCAGAAAGAATGTCAGAGTCACATGTTGGGTCATGATTTGCAGAGACATTTATCATACCAATAACTGTGGGCTAACTCCACAATGCACGACCCATTTTCATCAACAAGGAGGGTCCAATGGGAGGGGGTAGATCACAGATGAGCCTAAACAATGGTACCAAACTGCCTGTACTTACTGAAAAGAAAACTAATAAATTAAATTAAAAAAAATAAATAAAAAGTGACCTAGTGCTGGGGAGATGGCTTAGTGGTTAAAGTGCTTGCTTGGGAAGCCTATGGACCAAAGTTCAATTCCCTATAACCCACATAAGCCATATGCACATGGCAGTGCATGCATCTGGAGTTCGTTTCCAGTGGCTAAATGCCTTGGTACAGTCATTCATTCTCTCTCTCTCTCTGTCTCTAAAATAAATAAATTAATAAAAATAAAATTAATAAAAGGACCTATGCACAGGGATTCTGCTGCCACAGCCATGGAATTACCAGTAAATATGTGGCCCTCTCTTCATTGGGTCTTTAACTTCTGTTCTCCAGAATTGTAAAAGGATACATTATAATTAAGCCACTCAGTTTGTGATATTTTGTTATAGTCACATTGAAAAACTAACATCATACAAGAAGGGAGATGATCTTTTCCAAATTACTTTATTAGGTTGCTATATTCTGTTATAACTAAGTAGCAGATATACTATGATTTTATTGACACAAACATTGTAGAATTGGAAGGAGTATCTCAAAATAAATAAGTTAGTAAGTACACAGGGAAACAATATTGTTTATGAGTTTACATAAAATGAGTTCTAACAATAGGAAAAACTGAGCCCTAAATCAAACTCAGTGCCAGGGATAATTCCTTAACCCTTCTGCACTTTAGTGTTCTCACATGTTAGACAATACTGATTCTGAGTATCTACCTCATAAAGTTGCAAAAAAATACAAATCCGAAAAAAGCAATTACTTAAAACATTGCTATGTACCTGTGATAAGTTTTTATTATATCAGAATCTATTATTTATTATTATTATTCAATTAGTATTAAAACCACAATCACTTTCTTACAGAAAGATAGCATACACAGTTGGTTGCTTTTTTCCATCACCTTATATTAGATATGAGCCAAACTAGTTTGTTAGCTGGAAAAGAATTACAGATTTATCATCATGAATCTCACCAGCCAATTTATTAGCAGAAAGAATTTACAATTTCATAAACATAGTGATTTAACATTTAAATAAATAGTTTAACCACAATGCTGTGCAGCACTGACTCATCCAAGAGAATAAGATTAGCAGGTAAAACACATCTCATATTTAAATGTCTACTCAGAAACAGCTTCCTTTGTGTTCCAGAACATGTTACTTCATGTCTAAAAAATAGCAGTCAACCCAAGTACATTATTTTTTTAATAATTATGTCATTTATTTATTTATCTTAGAAATATAAAATTATGAACAAAGTAAAAATCTCACCATTTACCAGTGTTGCAGATAATAAAACTGCTATTAACATCTTTATGTCTACATATAAGCAAGCACATGCACACAATGTGAAAGTAACTAAATATGGATCAGTATGTCCAAATTGCTTTGCAACTTTTTAAAAAATAACTTGAATATAAGTTATCATTTTAAAGATTATTATTCTTAATAACTTCAAATATGTGTCCATATATTTATATATTTTAGAAGTTATTAGAACTTTCAACTAGGCATGGTGGCATCACCTTTAACCCCAGAACTAGTGAGGCTGGAATAGGAGGTTCACTGTATATTTGAGGCCAGCCTGGGCTGCAGAGTGAGTTCCAGATCAGCTGTGGCTAGAGTGAGACATTGCCTCAAAACAAACCAATAATCAACAAAATCAACCAACTGGTTAACCAACAACAGCAAAAAACAATCTCATATTTTATACATATACATTGTCTTAAGGCATTCAAAGCCACTGGGGTGGATATTTTTCAATAGAATTTGTTGTGAATACCTCTTGATTTCTTCAGAACAAATTTCTTAGATGTTATATATAGGCCACATAAACTGTGACTGTCTATAAAAAAATCCAGAAATATTATTTGGGATGTGTTTTTACATGGGACAAAAAGACAAATTTTAAAAAGCACTCATTAAACAGTTAAAATGATATGTGAAAATCAAGTATCAGACTTATTGCTTTAGTGTTTCATGGACAAAGCCTTTGATTTCTTGAGTTCAATCAGGACAGGAAACACGATGGTCCCATTTGTTGACATCATCATATTTATACTTTGGTAATGTGTCCATATGTGACTTTATATCTCATTTTAATAATCTTCTGTACTGGGTATGACCATGTATATTTTGTATAGGAAAAGTGGCCTATGATACTAACTTTTCAAAGTCCCACAGCAAGTCACAGAATGAAAAGAAAGTAGTCCAGGGCTGGCTGGCTGACCTCTGAACCAGGCTCTTATCCATTCTGCCTTAAGCTTTCTTCAAATTTTCAAGGATTTTCAAACCTATTTACAGTTGAGGTCAACTTCAGTCTCTCTGGATGAGAACTGTAGTCTCTCTGAATGAGACACTTTCTTGATGTTTCTCCCACCTGAAAATTGTATTTCTACTTTTTGGATGGCACTAAGCTTCCTGTTAAAAGTGAGGTTGCTGCCATGTGAGGCAGGAGCATTTGAAGGTCTGTAGTAGAAAATAAACCATGGTAGATGTCACCAATGTGCCCTTCTCCTGATGCTTTCTGGCAAAGACACCATGTTCTACACCCTTTCATTCTCTTACATTAGGAATAAGTCAGTAATTATATAATTGGAATTTATTTTAATATATCACTAGGATGCCTAAGGCAGAGAGTATAGGGTAATAGGTATTTTTTTTATTATTTTTGGTTCAGGATGAAAAGCCCACACAGTTGTTAAACTCTTGTAAACCTGACAGCCAACCTTGTTATAATTCTTACAACACAATGTCAAGAGGAAATATCCAAAAGATCAGATTGTTATACGAAAGTAATCTCTTCACAATGACTAAACGCGGGCAAAGACCATACTCTTAGAGAAAAAGATTTATATAATCTCTTAAATTTTCAGTGCTTGAGGCTTAGATATAGGCCTGAACAGTGCTAAAAACGCAAATGAAATAATTCAAGTTGATTTAAAAAGTTGAGCAGAGAGGTGGATAAATAGTCTACCTTTCAAATGCTTCTTTCAGTATTGTTAGACAGATTCTAATATCTATTATTGAAACAAAATGTATCTTAAGAGTGACTGGGAAGATAAATAAAAGGAAGAAAGCACTGAAGTTTGCAAAAGCCTTCAACACGTTAGACTCCACTCTTACTTAGAAAACTTATGATCTTGACTATTCACTTGGTTTCTTTTTTAAATGTACTCAGATTTTAAAGGCAGAATATAAACTGCATTTAGAGAGGTTGTTGCTTCTGTACTTCAAGAAAAATGACAATGGATAGATTTCTACAATTTCTATCCAGGTATTGGTCACATTAAGGGGGGTATCAGGTGAGTAAAGAGACAGGAGGGAGAAAGAGAGAATGAGAGAGAGAAAGAGAGAGTGAGAGAGGAGAAATAGCAGTGAGACAGGAGAATGGGAGCACAAATTGCTTCTATTTTTCTTTATGTTTAATCACATTCAGGAGAAGGCTTGGAAATCAGATAGAATCATGATATTTGGTTTAACTTTGGTTGTTTCTTAATGTCTATTGACTAAAATTCAAATTTGCTTGCTTGAGTCAGATGTTTTGTGGTCTGCAATTGGGAGAAATGACTTTATTTTCTCTGAATTTAAGATTCTATATTCAACATGGAGTTTGGAGCTAGAAGATGGTTACACAATACAGAAAACAAAAGAGAAGAGAGAACCTATGAAAGTCTAGCCTCGTTAAGTTCTTTTTCTCTGATGGAGTAGGAAAATGAAGGGCAGGTGCTTGCTCTTATATCTTTCCACCCACAAACCAAGCATCAAGGGTTTACATAACAAAGGAGCACCCATTGACATTATATTTTTATGTTATATATGTCTGAGGTTTAGCAAAATCATACTTAAAAATATGCATGTTAATAAATCATCTTATTCTTACATGGCAGATGGGATCCCTGCAATAGTTGATTCAAGATGGAAGACACTTCTTCATGAGTCTCACACATCTCTAAAATATGTTTTGTGTGAGGAACTAATGACTATTGGTTCTAGACTTCCTTTCCAAGGCTGACAGCATAGAGGACAGCCTTGACAAACAGTTTTTTGCAGAGAAAAGCACAACCATGATCACCACACATCACAAAAGATTCATATCCTCTATGCATTGCTCCTCTCTGTATGTATACACATTCAGTGAGTCCTTCCACATCGCCCTCATGCATCTTGTGGGAAAGGGGAATGGCTACAATATGCTAGTGGTCCTACTGCTTGCTGGGCTGTAAGGAGTAACAGTCCCTTGTTTCAGAATCAGCAATCTTAGGTCTTTTGCAAGCATCCACAGAATTTGCAAAGCAACTTGTTAAAATAAATTTTAACCCTTCACATTCTTCCCAATAAGAGTTTTGATTTTTTTAATAGTTATGTATCCACATATTAAAATATTGAACATACTTCCTGATAAATTAATACCATTTTATTTATATAAAATTAATTATAGATTTTTAAGCATGTACCAGGAAAAGTTAATCATGTATATTTTGATTGGATTCATAGACAAATATATTTTTTAAATGGCAAGAAGACTTCAGAAGATCTCAGTTTTGCAACAGAGAGAGAGAGAGAAAGAGAGTGACAGAGGAGCTCAATTTCAAATATAGCAAAAATGCTGTAGATTTATTTCCAATGAGCTGAGTGGATGGGAAAATAATAAGAGATACCAAGATAGAAGAATTTTCCCCAAGCTATCAGGAATTTTATGAAGATAGATATCAAGGAATTTGATCAGATATTACAGGTCAGTTCATAGTGAAGGTGGTGTGATTTTCAGTAAATTGATATGTCAGGATTATTTCTAAGAATCAGATAGGCAGACCAGAGATAGGACTTTGGCCAAGGTCAAGTTCTGGTTGAAAAGAGGCTAAGATGAGCTTCCCTGAAGGGAGTTCAAGGGGAGAGTTCTCCGTGCTATCTGAAGACCACGTGTGAAGAAATTCTGTTAGTCTGATGGCTGTGAGGCAGGCATAGGGATGTTTTTCCTCTATGAAAAAGATATCTATGTTGCTTAATATTCCTGTGTTATATGGGGCTTAACATTCCTATATGAAACAGGGATTCTACAGACTTTACAGAGTGGTTGTTTATTGCACTTGTGGCTCAGATGACACTTCAAGCAGGAAACTTTTCTAGATAAACCCAAGCCAGCCGATTGTGATGGTGCACGCCTTTATCCCAGCCCTTGGGAGGCAGAGGTAGGAGGATCGCTGTGAGTTTGAGGCCACCCTGAGACTCCTTAGTGAATTCCAGGTCTGCCTGGGCTAGAATGAGACCCTACTTCAAAAAAACAAAACAAAAACCCAAGCCAGAAATATTTATTGCTTTAGGAATGGCTGCTGCCTCTATTTATTCCTCAAGGTAAAGCTTGAAAATCTTTGTTCAAGACACAATATCATATGATATGTGACTTATAATTTACAACATGTAAAACTTTATCATGTTTTTGGATCAAAAATTCACTGGATTTTAGCCATTATTTGACTTATATTTATAATCAAAGTGACACTTTATACAATTACTAAGTGCTCAGCAAATACCATAATGCTGATTTTCCCCCTCTGTTTACACACACACACAGCATATGTGCATGCATATACATGTATGCATATCCATGTTTAACTCTGCTTTTCAGACTTTAAGATTATACAGACTTTGGTCACATAGTCAGTGTGTTGCATTCAGAAAAAAACAAAAAAACAAAAAAAAAACCAAAAAACTAGAATGGTTGGCAACTCTTGCCACACTCATATTTTATGAACTTTTCAGGGGAAAACCTTGTCCTTGGGGAGACACAAACACATGTCTTCTCCCTGTATAGGGCACAAACAACAGAACCAAAGACGATTACAGCATATCCAGTTTGGTGAGCCAATGGGTTTTATTGGGATTACTTATAGAGCAGGGTGAGTATTGGCTTACTATCTCATTCAGAAGGTGAACAAGACCCTAGTGAGAAAGATGTTGAAGAGCCCTGCATGGGATCCAAAACCTTGGAACTCATGGAATAAGTCAGATAGGGAGAATGGAAAGAAAGAGGTAAAGGTGATAAGTCAAGTTTACAAGACACTAAAGCAATCTAAAGAGATGACAGAGAGGCCAAACAGACAAAGGGGTCTGGGAGGGTCACTACAAGGCAGATGTGGCAAGATTTGTTTTGAGTTGGAGACCCTAAGGATAAAATTTCCAGAAAGCCAAAATGCAGTGCTAGTAAACCTCTGGAAGGTTTTAAAGCCTAAAGGACAGTTCTCAGAGAATAACGATGATAGGGTGCAGGTGAAGAGAACTAAGCTTGGCCCAGGGGCAGGCAATTATTCCCTCAGAGTGTGTCATGTACATTTCTGTCCTGCAAGAAGCTATGCTCAGGGTGGAAATGGCTCACCTAGGCCTAGGTTATCCCAGCATCTAGGTGTGGGTGAAGGAGAAATATAACCAAGACCACAGCCTCAGTGCCAGCCCAAGGGTTGGAAAAAGCAAGCCCAAAGAGCAGCCACTATGGCAGGCTAGAGAACAGCCTCCCTTTCCCTTGGCTTGTGCTAATCAACTTGTGTGGACTCCACTGAGTTCATCATGAGAGGGGAGATGCAAGATTACCCCTTAGAAGTACTATAGGGTAAGGAAGTGGAATAGTCCATAGTAAATGCCTGGGGATTCTGGAAGGCTAGCTGGGATAATGCCTCCCTTCTATTGTAATGAACTCATTTAATGCTTTTTTGGACTTTTCTAAGTTCTCCTGTGGTATATGCTTACCTGATGATTCCAGAGACCAGCTGATACCTGACCAACTAGTGCTTCTTGGAATGTATAGTGATGGGCCTTCAGAGATCCTTCCTATCCCCTGTAAAAAGGCTTTATAGGGTTTTACAACGGTTACAGTGCTAAGCTCTAGGTGTCTTGCATGTTAAGAAAGGTACCTTAGAAGACAGAAAAGACCACAGGTAAAGAGAATAAAGGAAGACATCCTACATGGATGGAAAGACCATGAGGTTGTTTATTGAAGATCACAGTGTCAGGGATGAGCTACCTCCTTAAGAACTGTTGGCCAGGGAGACAAATGAGCCTCCCCACCCCAAAAGTTTATTACTGCTGTTGTTGTTGCATTCTAGAATGAAATGGTTTGACCCTTTTGCTGAAGACATGGCATGTTTTGCTTATATGACATGGAGATATCTGGCTTGCTGATCTGGAAGCACTCTCCCTGCTTTTTGGCTTTCATAATGCTGGGAGGTGCTATGTAGGCTGCTGGGAAGCCATGGTCATCAACAGTCTTATTCAGCTATGGACCTTGTGTGATACAATACCAACATGCCAGGCAGGATGTGCCTGCTTGTGCAACAGTGGTGCTACTGTTGTGGGTACAGCCAACAACTTTTTTGATTGATTTTTAAGGACTGTCCCACAAAAGGGAGTTCATGTTCAGTACTGTAAATCTGGTCAAAAGCCTATGGCTGAGAAGATCATGGACCCTAGTGAGCAAGCTACCATTATTGTTGAAGGGTTGATGGACTTTCTTCATGAAAGATTGATGAACTTTTTTAACTCAGAAAGCTCTGAGGAAATGAAACAATTTGAGACATTGTGCCTGCAGAAAACCCTAAGGCAGCTCTTCTCACTCATTGTGAAAGATCCAACAAACCTAACCTTGCTGTGATTCAGTTACTTGTCTACCCTCACCAGACTGCAGCTGATTCTTGTCTGTTTCCCCAACTAGTGCCCTTATAAGCTGAGCCCCTTCCCTTGCTGAGTGCCTCAGCCTCCATCCAGTGGGGAGGTTGTGGCCCCTAACTGTGGTCAATAAACAGTCTCTGTCTGTTGAGATTAAGTCTGATCTGCTTTTCTTTCCTTACATTTCTGGTGTCGTGACTCAGATACATGAACGGAATTTGAAGCTAATGCCCCTCCCTCAGAATTGTTCTTCCTTTTCTTCTTTTCATCCTGAACCCCAGATTGTGCAAGCTCGGGGTTTCATTTATGTTGACTGAGGCTGCACTCTGAGCTCAACCAAGTCTCCGACAGACCTTTGGGAAATCCACCTGGTCACACTTCCTTCTCTCCCTTCCCTATCCTCCCTAGACTTTGACTCCACCCAGAGGCCATTCACCATTTGACTGACTTCCATCCACCACATTCTGGCCTTCATGACAAGGTACTCACTCCCCATCTGTGGCGAAGACATCCTGTCGTAGACCCTAAAAACTCCAGGAATTTCTCAATCTCTCCTCTGTCCATGGATGGTTTGAGGCTCTGGAAGCCTCCCACAGTAATTGTTCCCCTGAACACCCCAAGAATTATGGGTGTGAGGATGTTCCCTCATAACTCTTTGGTCACTTTTCACTGTCCTACCTAAGCTTCAAAGATGAGCCTGGTGGTGGGATCAGCCACTCCACTTAGTCCTTGTTCCACAAAATGTGTTCCAAAAGACACACTATTGGTATGCCTTAGGGCCGATATAAAGGAATTTGGCCTAACTGAGCTCCTACCCACCAAATTACTCCAACTTTCTATTTAAATTTGGCCATAATATTCCCTGGACAATGGCTGCAACTGGCCAGAATTTGTTACTTTAGATTTCAGCATTCTCACTGATCTCAATATCTCTATAATAACATGGTGAATCAGTGAATGGTCCAAGGTTCCCTTTATTCTCTGCTCCTGCCCTGGCCCTCACCCCTTGCTCTACTTACCATATCCTCCCCTGCCACAGAAAATCTTCTGAAATGTCCATACCAGGACCCACTCAGATACAAACCTGACTTACAAACTCCCTCTCCATCAAACTCCCCTTTCCCCAATTACTTCCTGAACACCATCTTCTACTCTTGACCCAGCCTCCACTCCTTTTCTTCCTCAAACCTATTGTTGCAGTCCGGTTCACATTGCTGGTAGAAATCACCCAACCAAGAGCAGCTTCAGGGGAAAAGAGATTTCTTTTGGTTTACAGGCTCGAGGGGAAGCTCCACGATGGCAGGGGAAAACGATGGCATGAGCAAAGGGTGGACATCACCCCCTGGCCAACGTAAGGTGGATCACAGTAGCAGGAGGGTGTGCCCAACACTGGCATGGGGAAACTGGCTATAAAGCCCATAAGCCCGCCCCCAACAATACACTCCCTCCAGGAGGCACTAATTCCCAAATATCCATCAGCTGGGGAGCTAGCATTCACAACACCTAAGTTTATGGGGGACACCTGAATCAAACCACCACACCTATGTAACTTCCCCTTTGTCCACCCTCCTTCTCTGCCTTTCTCAGGCTTGCAAGCTAGTTCTGTTACATCCCTACAAGCCTCCTACTCTCAATCCTGTCTGTGTAATCTTCTTACACAAAACTCTTTCTCATCAGTCGATCTCTAAATATTTACCAATCATAAGCAGTGGCCCCATAAATTGTTTTTTGTGACACCAGATGAAATTAATAAGACCTGCTCATCAAATCCATGCCTTCCCAGAGGCAAAGAGAAATGTGTCAAATTTAAATTCAAACTGCTAGTACCTGTCTTTGTGGAAATCTTTATGGATAGGTGTATAAATATATTGTTTATATTACTAATATGATTTATTGAGTAATAAGTAAATATTAATATAACTTTAAAATATCAAATCAAGTCCTCATCAATTTAAACTGTAACTACAATTTTAAAGAAAAAAATCTCTCCCTTTCATAATATTATATGTGTTGCATGTCTGTCATAGGTAAACTGCTGACCAGCCACTCATCACACTGCCATATGTTTATATGTTTCATGGAGTCTATCATCATGTACAACTAAACTTACAGTCATTAAGGGTTCTAATGTACATAGATGTATTTTAATCTGCTACTAATCTACTACAAACAGGGTTATAATATCTTTAAAATACTCTTTTTTGGGAAGATGCTTATTTATACTTACTACAACAATAGACATGCTTATATAAACTAAATTTAATCCTGCTTCTACAGAAAGAGACATGTTTTTAGATCATAAAAGACTTTATAAGGTTCTAAGGTATGTTGGTAAAACTGTATGGTTAAAAGTAAAAGACTGTTCTAAGATATGCTGTTATAATGGTATGGAAGTTGATATCAAAAGGTTGCGAGACTTAAACTACAAAAGGTTTGAATTGTCTGTGGTAAAATGGTTTAGCTTGAAAGTTTTCATTTTCTATATTTTCACTCACCTTAGTTGTTCATGTAATTCAGACTTTACTCTTTGTAATAAGTTGATAAGTTGATATGACATGGCAATCTATGTCTTACACCAAGATTAAAATTAAGCTATATCTATATTTCTTACTGTTCAGCCCTAACTACTGAAAAAAAAATGAATGTTTAAAAAAATCAAAATTTATTTTCAACAAATTTATTTAAACTTTATCTAAATGTAAGATGAAAGTCAAAAATATAAAATTAATATAACTGACTTTCTGGATATTCAATAAAAAAAGGGGGGGCTAGGGGACTGCTGACCCAGGGAAATGGGAAGACGGACAGTCAGCATCCAGACAGTTTATTTATAGTTAAACACAGGGACAGAAATCTGTAAAGGTAGAATTTAGGGGAAAAAAAGTTGTTAAGTGTCTGATTAATATATATATAAAGAGCAGACAAAATGATAATATGTGTATTTTTTATTTCACAGGTCAAAATTCAGGTTTTGTTAGATATGATTCTGCTCTTAATGAGGTTTACAAAATACCTGATTGTCTGTTTATAAAAATAGATCTCTTACATATTGCTCTACATTTATACTAATCTTCACAAAATAGTTTTCAAATAAGAATTTTATGTTGAGATACTTAAAGCTATAATTGAGTTATATCCAAATGTTAAGTTCACATGTTTTCCAGTGGATAAAGTCTTCATTTTGTTTGACAGGACAACTGCTTTTCTGTTTACAAGAAAAGATTTCTTACATATTTTGCTTTTATATGTTTTCCCATTGGATTAAAAAATTGATAAAATTTTATTCTAATAGATAACAAATGGGTCTAATTATATAAAATTTCATATTTGTGAAATAATCTACTGATACTACATTATTAAGATTAATCAAAAATTCTAGCTTTTTAAGCTTGATATACTTTCATTAGTCTAAAGTTATGACCTGTTTGATCTTTGTACCAAATAAGTAAAAATTACAAGCAATTTATATTAAAGACTTATAACTAACTTTTATATTTGATAACTAAACTTCCAAATTATTTAATTTCCTAATTTCCATCAAGCTTAACTTTAAAATTGTTCAAACTATTTCAAGTATCACTTCAAAACTAGTTTCTTAAGTTTCCTACCTTACCTAAGCCAAATTTTCAAATGACTAGAATTTTTAATGAACTCTTTTTATCCAGAAATACCTTCTTCCTTACTTCTACAGACATTCCTTTTTAATTTACCTGTCACTTAGCTTACTATTTTCAAACTTAAATATAATATTCATATGTCACCTGTAGATGTCTTGTCACATACAAAAAAATCATACATATATATATAATGAGCAGATCATGATGGCTAATAGACTGAATATGATCTATGAATTTCTTTCATAATGGTTCTGGTATCACTCTCTTGAAGAGCTGCCTCCTGCCTGTTCAACATCCCCTGTAAAGCACTCTAAAGGAAATCCTCTTAGCCATATATAAAAACAGCCTATCATGTAAAAAAAACTGATGTTTTACAAAGGGAAAACCAAAAACTAAGGCTCTCAGAAGTCATACCTGTGTTATCAGGAATTTAACAATGGTCTACAACAAATGGAGAAGTAAATGCTACCAATCCAGAGACAAAATTATTTTAGGTAGTATAAACCTTTTAAAATAGCCAGTTTATTATCTTTTTCTCTGTGCCCTGACATCACTTTGACCAGCTAACACACCTGTTGTTTAAAGTTATAGTTCCTATTCCTATTAAGCTAGACCTATACATGAAAACTTACTGATTTCCTCTGAGGTAAAACTCATTTTCTTGTGTGCCAGGGCTCCCTCCAAATTGCTATTTTTTTTTCTGCTTTCCACAAGTCAAACTTTTATATGTCTATGTAATCAGTTTGTTTCAACAGCTACAATTCCAAATGGTTTCAGGTATGTCTATTGTTACTTAGAACTGTGTGACAGCCTCCTAATATGATTTTGCTTCCAGAGGCACCTCTTGGGACAAGATCAAATTCCACACTCCTGCTAAAGTCCCACCGAGCCACACAGCCACCCCAATCCCCATTATCAAACCATGTGATTGTAACATGCTTTGCTCCTGTAAAACCTGTTCCTGTTCAAAATGCAGCAGTAAAAGTGGCCTGAAAATTGTCTTCAGCCCATTCTCTAGATTCCACTGGTTTCTTTGTTTATGCCTCTTCAATTCTACTTCCAAGATTTCTAACATATAAAAAATTCTGCCTATGATTAGTCACATGGTGTCCTCTGGATATGTAAAACTTCAAATATGTATGTATGTATGTATGTATGTATATATATATGTGTGTATGTGTATATATATATATACCCACTAACTGGCCTGCTACACTCTGGGTCTTCTTGTCTCTCCTGTTATCTCTGATACCTTCTGACTCTCCTATTCCATTTCTTGTAACTGCTAATATAAAGCCTAAAAGAGAGTTGCTCACAACATTAAGTATCCTTACATGTGTGGCCACAAGAACAACTAGATTCAGAGTGTCTATGCATGAAAAAATTTTTCTATCATGCTAGTTGTCAAAAATCCTAAAAGAAATGTAAGATCGTATCAGTCCATCCAAGATCATCTTGATTCCTTAACCCCTATGGAACTGCAAAATCACAGAAACTTTGACCTCTTAACCACTGTCAATAAGTTGAGTGACTCTGGGACCAGGCAAACAAAGCTTCAACAGTGATAAACCAATGTCTCAGGATGGGCTTTGGAGTCTTTCCCAACAGTTAATCCCCATAATTATGCCCTTCCTCCTAATAATATTTCTACTTATATTATTGCCTTGTCTTCTGATTTTTTTTTTTTTACAGAAATTTCTTCTGGAACATCTTAATACCATCACTCACTTCATTACCTACTCAGAATCCTCACTACAGAAATACCAGATGGGTTCAACACCCTCAGTCTGGCTCATACTTCTGTCCTCTCCCGTCCCTGAAAAACAGACCTCTTGGGCCAGCAAAATGGCTTAGCAATTAAGGTTCTTGTCTGCAAAACCAAAGGACCCATGTTTGATTCCTCAGGACCCATGTAAGCCAGTTGCACAATATGGCTCATGTATCTGGAGTTCTTCTGCAGCAGCTGGGAGACCTGGCAGGCCCATTTTTTCTCTCTTTCTCTCTGTCTCTTTCTTTCCCCCTCTTTCTCTGTCTCTCTTTCACACTCTCTCAAATAAATAAAAGTTCATACCCCTTCTCAATTTCTTTTGGCTTTCCAGGTCCAGACATGAAGGGTTAATGGAATTTCATCATGAAAGATTGATGAACTTTCTTTAACTCAGAAAGCTCTGAGGAAGTGAAACAATTTTAAACATTCTTCCTGCACAAAACCACTGAGGCAGCTCCTCTGACTTATTGTGAAAGATCCAACAAACCAAACCTTGCTGTGATTCAGTTACCTGCCTACCCCACCAGACTGTGCCTGATTCCTGTTTCCTCAAAGTAGCGCCTTATAAGCTGAGCCCTTTCCGCTGCTCCTGCTTCAACCTCTATCCCACAGGAAGGCTGTGGCCTCCTGGGCTTTAAAAAAGAGTCTGTCTGTTGAAATAAAGTCCTGCTTGCTTTTATGTTCACTTTCCTTACAATTGTTTTTTTTTTTGTTGTTGTTGTTTTTGTTTGGTTTTGGTTTTTTGAAGTAGGGTCTCACTCTGGTCCAGGCTGACCTGGAATTAACCATGTAGTCTCAGGATGGCCTCAAACTTATGGTGATCCTCCTACCTCTGCCTCCCCAGTGCTGGGATTAAAGGCGTGCACCACCCCTGCAGGTTACATTTTTTTTTAAATTGTTTATTTATTTATTTGAGAGCGACAGACACAGAGAGAAAGACAGATAGAGGAAGGGAGAGAATGGGCGCTCCAGGGCTTCCAGCCTCTGCAAACGAACTCCAGACGCATGCGCCCCCTTGTGCATCTGGCTAAAGTGGGACCTGGGGAACCTAGCTTCGAACCCGGGTCCTTAGGCTTCACAGGCAAGCGCTTAACCGCTAAGCCATCTCTCCAGCCCTCGGGTTACATTTTTTTTTTTTTTTTTTTTTTAGCCATATGAATATGATGGTTCTGTTAAACAGTTTACTCAACATCAAGCTTTTGTCCACAGAGTGTTGCTGTTACTGCCGCTGTCTGCCTTGGTCATGGAGAACTTGCAGTTGACAGTGGTTGCTGAAGAAAAAACTCAACTAGATAAGCTCCTAAGACTAAATGTCTATTACTGTGGCAGCATAGTGGCAAAATGCTTAGACAGCTGTCTCACCTCCTCCAAGGCTCAGGGAACCTTGTGGAAGAGGAAGCAGAAAGACTGTAAGAGCCAAATTGAAGCGATAAAGGAGGCTCTGGGTATTCAGGAAGTCAAGTGTGGGAGACCTGAATCTTAGTTACATAACCACTCTAAAGTTATATTAGCTAGAAGCTAAAACATCCCTTCCTGGGGTGGGGGGAGGGTGGAGAGAAGAAAGTAAGTTCCAGAGACTCAGGAAGTAAACAAGTTTGGGAAAGAGTAAAAAGACCCAGGAAACAACTGCTTGGAAGAGAGGCTCTGCCATGGGGCTTCCTGCCAGTAGTGCTGCGTGCTCCAGAGACAGGGCTTCTGTGAGTCATCACCTATGCTGAGGTGGGATTTCTGGTGATGCAGCTGCCTTTGCACCAGAGCAGCTATGGGGAGGTCATCATCCAGGATGGACGAGACCGCTCATGGTGTGGCTGCCCTTGAGTCATCTAGTGCTCCTGTAAGCAGCCCTGGGCATGCTCTGTATATAATCCTAATAAACTCATCGGTTCACCAAATGATTTAGCTGTAATTGTCCTTTGGTCTTGGCCTGTGCCCTATCTGAAGAAAATTGTGTGTTTGTGTCACTTCAGAGAAAAACTTTCCTCTTGCAGCACCATTTGGCACAGAATAGAAAGAGTTAGCAGTATTCTAAAAGGCATACTTAGAGGCACAAGGTTTTCCCTTTGCTTATTTATTTATTTAATTTGGTGTGTGAATACTTGTGTGTATGTATGTATTGTGTGTGGGAGGTCACACACGAGCCATGTGTTCATGTGCAGGTCTGAAGACCATGGTTTGGTCAATCCTTGCTTTTCCATATGGTTTGAGGCAAGGTTGCTTTCTCTGAATTATTGCTCTGCTGCTCTTTGCTGTGTGCACCAGGAACTTCTGTAACATTCTCCTGCTCCATGTGTGAGAAAAGCCTAAGGATTTCAATATGAGATGCCAAAAAATAAATAAATAAATAAATAGGACACCTGGATATGATCCCAACTCCTTCCATTTGCTACACCACTCAGCTCATTTGATAACCTCATGGGATACATTAAAAAAAAAAAAAAAAACAACTTTGATTCCAAGAGACTTTTATGTCTTTCACCCTAAACAGATACAGTTCTTTACTATTGCCTCATATTATGTCATTTTCCTTCCACAGTTTCTTTTTGAGGAATGTGATACAACCCCCACCCCCCTCGGTTGCAGGAAATGTCCTCACAATAGGGTTAGTCACAGTCACTCCTGCTGATGAATCTTGTACAGAGAAGGCCCTTCTGGCACTCTTTCTTTAATTATAATAATTCTTTGGTGGTGCCATCCATATTTTCAAGACAATATGCATAAGCCAGTTCCTGCTGCTAAAAATTAAATACAAGATTTAATGGTGACAATGTCAGCTTTCCCAGTGACAACTGACACATGTTTAGCCCTCAAGGTCATGCTTACTCAAGACTCTAGAGGTCTTTTGGCTGATATACTGTAGACCTTGGGCCTGCCCTCTATATGAACTACAGGGAGCCACTGGCTAGCTCCTTGAATAGAGCCTCTCATAATAATTATACTGAGACTCGTGTTAAAATTCCTATGTTCTAACTTCTCTGTCCAGGTTCATCCAATTTAAGATAAAAATACTCAAAACATAGGCTATATGCCAGCTATATCAGCCATTACATACAAAATCATAAGGTGTTATGATAATAAAAAGGAGGGAATGTAGTAGAAAAGAAGCTAAAAATTGAAGTGATTCACTGAGTTACTGTAAGAGTTAATTGCTTAGGAGCAAAAACTAATCTTTGTCAGCAGATGGAAAAAGTTCCAAAGAAGGAACTTTCCAGAAAGGGCCCAAAGGGACGATAAGGGGGGGGGGTGGGAAAGACAGTTTAGGCTAAAACAAAGTAAAATGGAGTTTATTGTTAGGATGACCTGACTGCAGAGATGATTGACATGCAAGTTGCTACATCTTGTTTGTTCACTTACCCCTCCCCTTGGCTAGGAAAATTGTAAAAGGGAAATAAAATCTCAACTTGGGGCCAAAGCTTCTTTAGAAGGCTACTTCAATCTTCTTAGACCCTGGGTAATAAACTCCTCTACTTTCACTCATTTTGGCGTTAGAGTGATCTTTCCAAAAAACATTTTACAACATGTGTAGTTGTATGTACATGTGGGTGCCTATTGATGTACTGCGAGTGTTGACACATACTGCAGGAGTGGATGTGGAGGCCAGACAACTTTTAGGTGTCATCCATTGCCTTCTGCCACCTTTATTTTAATATTTTATTTTTATTTATTTATTAGTCAGAGAGAGAGAGAGAAAGAGAGGGAGAGAGAGAGAGAATGGGTGCACCAGGGCTTCTAGCCACTGCAAATGAACTCCAGATGCATGTGCCACTATGAGCATCTGGCTTATGTGGGACCTGGAGAATTGAACCTGGGTCCTTAGGCTTTGCAGGCCTGCACCCTAACTCTTAAGCCATCTCTCCAGCCCTACCACCTGTTTAGAGGCAGAGTATCTCATTGTTCACTGCTCCATTTGCTAGGAAAGCTCATCCATGAGCTTCTGATGGAGTTTCTTGCCTCTCCCTCTCTTCTTGTGGGTAAACATGCTGGGATTACAGATGCTTGTTACAACATACAGCTTTATCTAGGTTTTGGGGGTTCAAACTCAGGTACTCATGCTGCACAGGAAGGACTTACTCTACTAAGCCATTTCCTCAGCTCCCTTTCACTTTCTTTTTAAGCAATGCTGCTGAATTTAACTTACCAAGCAATAAAAATATCAATATTGAGGGCTGGAGAGATGGCTTTATAGTTAAGATGTTTGTGTGCAAAGCCTAAGAACCCATATTTGATTTCAAGAACCCATGCACCTCCATATGCCCAACATATCAGTATTCAACAAGGAAAAGTTTGAAAGACATTTACACTGATAAACACTATTTAAAAATAGCTTCAGGGCTGGAGAGATGGCTTAGCAGTTAAGCACTTGCTTGTGAAGCCTAAGGACCCTGGTTCGAGGCTCAATTCTCCAGGACCCAAGTTAGCCAGATGCACAAGAGGGCGCCCATGTCTGTAGTTCATTTGCAGTGGCTGGAGGCCCTGGAGTGCCTATTCTCTCTCCCTCTCTCTATCTGCCTCCTTTTTTCTCTGCCTGTCACTCTCAAATAATTAAATAAAGATTAAAAAATATTAAAAAAATAAAAAATAGCTTCATGTGTGCTTTACTCCATGATTTTGATGTAAATATTTTTTTTGATATTTATTTTAATAAAGTATCAGTAAAATTATTGGAGTTTATTTGCCATGTATAGATATAAAAAAGAACTATTTTAACTTAGATATTATTGTCATAAATAACAAAATTTTCAATCACAAAAGGTTAAAAGACTCAGCTGTGATTAGAAAAATAAAAGTAAAATTATAAGAAGATGAAATACAGAAGCATGGATCTAGCAGTATTAAGAAAAAACTGGAAGCAAAATCTTTCTTTTAATTTAACTAAAAATAATGAGGCAAATACATAATTTGAAACTCATAAGAAAATATGACTATATATACAAAAAGCCTTAAAGGAAAAACTTAAAATGTTAATTTCCATGTCTCCCAACCAAAAGGTGTGAAAGTATGTGCTATAGTAACTAAAACAAAGTGAATGTATTGTTGTCAGGCAAGTAAGGTGTTAGAGCAAGAATATGAGAAAAAAAATAAGAAAAAAATTAATAACAGAGGGATTGCTTAATTAAAAGGATGCATAATCACATACTTTATAGATGGATTTCATAAACACAATATAAAAACTGAAAGAACTTCGAGATGAAATAGGGAAATTCTCAATTTTTGTGAGAGATTGATTTCTATATCCTGACATAGCTAATAGTCCTTGAAGAATTAGAGAAATATATGTGAAAAATTAGAATTGAACAAAAAAATATAAATTAGAGCATCCAGGGCTGGAGAGATGGCCCAGCACCTTTGACACTTTTCTGTAAAGCCTAAGGATTGAGGTTCGATTCCCCAGGACCCATGTAAAGCCAGATGCACAAAGTGGCACAAATATCTGGAGTTTGTTTGTAGTAGCTAGACTCTGGTACATCTGTTATCTCTCTCTCTCTCTCTCCCTCTTTCTCTCTGTCTGTGCCTTTGTCTACTTGCAAACAAATAAATAAAATATAACAAAAAGAAATTAGAACATTCACAACCACGTCATATAGTTGATAGTTTACAACACAGTAAAACAACAGTGGAATGAACATTTACCAACATTATGTTCTATGTCATAAAAAAGTCCAATAACTTTTAAAGTATGCAAATCATACTAAGTATATTTTTTATCATGATGAATTAAATTGGAAATCAATAGAAAGGTCACTGGAAAATTTTCAAATGTCTGGAAACCAAATTGTGAAATTTTAGATTATCATTGCCTCTGACTTAAATCATCGGGAAAAAATTTGAGCTTAATGATAATTAAGACAAAAATCTGCCATACCGAAGTTTGGGAGATATAAATGAGAGAATTAGGGAGAAATTTATGGTATTAAATATCTATATGGGCCAGGCGTTGTGGTGCTCACCTGTAATTCCAGCACTCAGGAGTCAGAAGTGGAGGATTTCCATGAGTTGGAGGCCACCTTGAGACTACATAGTGAGTTCCAGGTCTTTCTGGGTTTGAGAAATACCCTATATTGAAAAACCTATATGTACATAAAGAATAAAAGCCTCAATTTAGGGCTTCACTGATGGTTCAGAGGATAAAGGCAATTGCTTGCAAAGCCTGACTACCCAGGTTTGATTCCTTGGTACTTACATAAAGCAAGATGCACAAAGTAGCATATGCATCTGGAGGTCATTCACAGTGACAGGAGGCCGTGGTGTGCCCGTTCCCTGTCTGTTTCTCCCCATCTCTCTCATTCTGTCTTTCTTCCTGATAATAAGACAAGAAAACAGCCTCAAATAAATTACTTCAGCTTGTATTAAAGAAACTAGAACAAGAGCAGCAATCTTCTCCTATTGTGGAAGAAAGGAAAGATAATATTAATAATAATAATAATAAAAGCTGGGCGTAGTGGCACATGCCTTTAATCCCAGCACTTGGGAGGCAGAGGTAGGAGGATCGCCATGAGTTCAAGGCCACCTTGAGACTCCAGAGTGAATTCCAGGTCAGCCTGGGCTAGAGTGAGACCCTACCTCAAAATAATAATAATAATAATAATGAAGAATAGAGAACAGAAATGCAATAAAGAGTAATTATTGTAATCAAATGCTTTTTTTTTTTTTTCTAAGTATGGGCTTGCCAGATCCTTCAGCTACTACAACAAACTCCAGATGCATGTGCCCCTTTTTGCATCTAGCTTTACATGGGTACTGGGAAATCAAACCTGGGTCTTCAGGCTTTGCAGTCAAGCAAATTAACTTTTGAGCCACCTCTTCAGCCCTCAAGTGTTTCTTTTTTGAGAAGATTTATGACACTGATAAATCTCTAGCTAGCCTGACTAGAAAAAAAAATTCTGAGAAGATAGTAATTATATGGATTATATAGAATTATATTGAATTTTTAATTGAAAACTACATTATAAAGAAAACTCCAGGCCCAGATGGCTTCACTGGTGAATTCTACTCCCATATTAAGGAAGAAGTAATACCAATTCTACATTGATTCTTCCAGAAGGGTGAAGAAACGAATACTAGCAAGAAGACTGAGTTATTTATTTATTTATTTTAAGAAAGTACCAAAGTAATTCACAGGAGAAAGCTTAAAATTTTCAGCCAATGTTGTAGGAAATTACAAACCTGAATTAAAGTAAATGAAATATAGGAAAGAAAAATGAGTAAATAATAAACATAATAAAGCAAATATTTAGGCAAATATTTCTTAGGCTTAAACTCAATGTCTTGAGCCATAAAAGAAGAAACAGTGGATTGAAGTTAAAAATTTCTGCATTTTGAACTACCTGTTCAAGGAATGAGAAAGCAAGCTCAAATCAGAGATAAGATTTGCAATTATTAATTTACCTTATAAAAGGCTTATATCCAGAATATTTAAAATTTGAAAAGTCAGTAATAAACAAACAAAAATTCATGATAAAATGGGCAAACATCTGAGCATACTCTTCACCTAAGAAGAATCACAATAGAAAATGAGCACATTAAAGGATGCTCAACAGCACTCATCACGACACAATGAAAATTAATCTGCAATGCCATGAAGGACCTCCTGGAATGACCAAGAAGAACAGTCATAACGTTTAATGTCGGTGAGGATGGACAGGAGCTGGACTGGGCCATGTGACTAAGGAGGATATGAAATGGTCTAACAAATTGAGGAAATAATTTAACAGTTCAAAAAAATTTTAAGTATATCTAGGTATTTTTCCATACATATATTCTAGTTATTTACCCCAAAGGAAAGTAAATGAATAGAGATATAAACTCCTGTACACAATATTTATTGACCTTTGGTTTTGTTGGCTAAAAACTAAAAACAATCCAAATGTCCACTATCAGTGAATGGAAGAACATATTTTATGGAATATATCATGGAAAAGTATTCTGTAATACAAAGGAATAAAATGTGATATACAACAAAATAGATGATTCTCAAAATAATTATGCAGATGTAAAGAAACTAGATAAAAGTAAAAGTATACATAGTGTCTGACTCTACTTATATTTATTTATAGATATTCCACTTATGTAATATTATACAAAATATAAGCTAATCTATTTTGTTAAAAAGCAAGTCAATGTTTGCCTTGAAAAGCAGTAAACAGTGGGGTAAGACAAAAAGATCCTGCAAATAGTTTGGAAGGCAGAAGCTATGTTAGTAGCTTGATTATGGAAATAATTTTATGAATGTATTGATAAATCAAAATCCCTCAAATGGTTCATTATAAGTATATGGCAGTCTTTGCTAATATGTCAATTGCACTTAGATAAAAAATTGCAAGAAAATAAATTGACATTTTTGGAATCTAAACACGTATGAAAGGTTAGGTTGTTTGTGTTAAGCATTTACCAGTCGTTATGATCATATATGCATTATGAAGTTTTGCCTAAAAGTATTTGTGTGAGTGGTAAAGTATGGCAGAGGGCAAACTGTCTCAAGGTTGTTCCTTGGCAAAAAATTAGGACCAAAGGTTCTTTCAAAATTCGTATATGAGGTCTTTATCAGAAAGACTGATTTACTAGCTGACAGATCCAGAGCAATCTGTAACTGTGTACATAACAAAAAAAATGTCAGCTAGCTGGCTGCTGTTCCTTACTTTTGACCTAAAGAAGTTTGCTCTTCTTAGTTGGGCGTGGTGGTGCACGCCTTTAATCCCAGCACTCGGGAGGCAGAGGTAGGAGGATTACCGTGAGTTCGAGGCCACCCTGAGACTCCATAGTGAATTCCAGGTCAGCCTGAGCCAGAGTGAGACCCTACCTTGAAAAACCAAAAAAAAAAAAAAAAAGTAGAAGTTTGCTCTTCTCCCAGCTGAGCCAGGTGTCAATGTTGCATCATGGGCATTTCTGCTCTATTCTTGAGCCCCACCTCAGTTTTTTTTTTTTTTTTTTAATCTTCCATTGGATGGTTGAAGAAAATGAACAAATGTAGACATGTAAGTTTAATATGGAATATCAATTTTACTTTTGGGCTATCAAGTTCTGTCAATGAGAAGTGATTACAATTTATTAGACACATCTGTAAATAAAAATCATTAAGATTTTCACATTGTTGAAATGCCAGAGAATTTTTTTTCTGAGTAAACTATTATTTATTTTTAGACAACTTATACATGTCAGAAGCAGTAAGTGTGGGTGTGTGTGTGCGTGCGTGTGTCTCTAAAGGACAACAGAAAATTATCTCCTCCACATTGGTACATGTTTGTCATTTGATTCATTCTGGCACTGTATCATGACTACCACATTACAGTTTATTCTGCAATGTTTTTGAGGAATTTCCTTTTGAATTGGTTTGGTTGATTTATCAGTACTTTCCTTTTCTTTTTTTCAGTTTTTTTACTAGTTGTGTATACAGTATGTATACAACCATGTTGGTACCATTGCTAGCCTCCTCCCTGTGCTCCTCTCCCCTCCAAAGGGACTCTCCTTGTCGGGGAATGTGGGCCCTGCATTGTGGAGGTTTCTATCACTTCCAGGGATGAGGCAATATCTTTGTGCATAATATCCCAATTTATGGCTCTAACACTCTTTCCTCCCCCTCTTCTGAGAATTTCCTTGAGCCCTGTTGGGATCATTTTAGGTCTGCTTCAGTGACGAGGTCTTGGAAGCCTCTGTGTCTCTGGATATCTGATTTGGTAGGAGTTGAGTGCTCTCGGTGTCTATCTCCTGCACCCTTGTGCTGGTACCAGGTTCAGCAAGAAAGAAGCACTCTTACTCATTTCCCCAATTACTCTGTGGTTTCAGCTGGAACCTTGATGAGGTGTGATGGGCTGATTCTCTCCTCAGGTTCTGTGTCCATCTGAAAAAGAGAAGCAAATTCTCCAAAAGAGAGAGAACTTAATAGATGTAGGCCCTCATGTAGCCCACAGTTGGAGGGAGCTTGATATTGGAGAATGGCTCATTTTTTGGATATGGTTCTGACTAGTTTTTAAGTTCCAGCTAAGCCTTCCATTCCACTGAGCAGATCCATTAGCCCAGTCAAGAGCAGTTGGATACCCACCATTACTGTGTGACAATATTTCACTTGTGTGAGCATCTTGTCAGGTTATTTGCTCCTGAGTAGCTTAGACCACGAGTTTCTTGGACAGATGTTGGTCATTTTTCCTCAGTCGCTGATGTAACACCTCCTGGCACTAGAAGTGACTGACTCTTCCAGATTACAGCCAGGTCACTCCATGTTCCATACCAACAGCATATGGTGTCTTCAGCAGTAGGGTCTCACCATTAACCTTTGGTGGTTAATCAAGTGCTCTGACAAAAATCTGTCTTCTTTTGGGAAACATTGTAGGTCTCTCTCATCAACAGCTCATTGTGGATGTTAACCACATGCTGGCAGTGGGAGTTACAGGCCAGTGCCAAGGAAAAAGAAGGAAAAAAAGGATAGTTGATATAAAAGAGAAAGAGAGAAGAGGGAGGGACAGAGAGAGAGAGAGAGAGAGAGAGAGAGAGAGAGAGAGAGAGAGAGAGAAAGAGGGAGACAGACAGATATTAAGGTTAGTCTTCATAATAACCTCTCCATGGTCCTGTGATTCAGGGGTTCCCTCTAAGGACCTGATGAAGGTTCAATCTTTTACTCTTTTAGGATATAGTATTTTATGGTATCATGTCCATGTGGGTCCAGTTTTCTGTCCCCCCTCCCCCACCTTTACCCTCCCCTCCCACCCCACCCTCCCTGTTGTCAGGTTTCAAAGATGCTTATCAGGTTTGTCAGTATCTCAGTCAGATTCAGAGTAGCAGCCACAGATGAGTGAGACCATGTGATGATTTTCTTTGTGTGATTGGGTGAGCTTGCTAAGAATGATCTGTTCCAAGTTTGACATTTTTTCTTCAAATTGCATTCTGTCATTTTTCCTTACTGATGTGTAGAATTCCATCATGTAGATATACCACATCTTGGTTATCCATTCATCTAATGATGGACATCTGAGTTGATTCCAGCTCTTAGCTATTATGAATTGTGCAGTTATAAACATGATTGAGCAATCTCTCTGAACTAAAGCATGGAGCTTTTCGGGTAAGTACCCAGTAAGGGAGTAACTGGGTCTGTTGGTAACTCTAAAGTCAACCTTTGTAGGAATCCCCATATTGCTTTCCATAGTGGTTGTATCATTTTCCATTTCCAACAACAGTGAATGAGGATTCCTATTTCTTCACATCCTCGCCAGCATTTGTTTTCATTAGATTTTTTAATGTTTACTATCCTTACTGGGATACAATGGAATCTCATAGTTGTTTTAATTTTCATTTCACTAATGATTAGGGATGTTGAACATTTTCTTAGGTTTGTGTTTGCTGCTTGTATTTCTTCCTCTGAGAACTCCCTCTACAGTTCTTTGGCCTGATTTGTGGCTGGGTTGTTTGACTTTTTATTGTTTAGGTTTTTGAGTTCTTTGTCAATTCTGGAAATTAAGCCTCTGTCAGTTGTATAGCTGGCAAAAATTTTCACCCATTCAGTCAGTAATCTCTTGGTTCTGCTTATTGTATATTTGTCTGTGAATAAACTTTTCAGCTTTATGATATCCCAATGGTTGAGTGATTATTTAGTTTCCTGAGCTACTGGGGTTTACTCAGGAAGTCTTTTCCCACTTATATGTCATGGAAAGTTCCTCCTATTTTTTCTTCAAGTAGTAGCAGAATTTCTGGTCTTATATTGAGACTTTATTTTTGTGCATGGTGAGGTGTGTGGATTGAGTTTCATTTTCCTGCATATCATTATCCAGTTTGTCCAGCACCATTTGTTGAATATGATGTTGTTTTTACAGCCTACCTGGTTAAAGCCTTTGTCAAATATTAGGCAGCTGTAATTACTTGACCCAAAGTCTGGGTCCTCAACTCTGTTCCATTGGTCTATAATCCTGTTTTTATGCCAGTACCATGCTTTTTTTTTATTACTATGGCTTTGTAATATAGCTTTAGATCAGGTATGGTGATGCCTCCAGAGGTGTTTCTTTTGCTGAGGATATGCTTGGATATCTGAGGCCTTCTGTCTTTCCATATGAATTTTGAGATCATTTTTTCTATTTCTGTAAAGAACAGTGTTGGGATTTTTATTGGTATTGCAATAAGTTTGCATATTGCTTTTCATTTGATTGTGATTTTCATAATGTTAATTCTGCCTGTCCAGGAGCATGGGAAGTCTTTCCATTTTCTCAGGTCCTTCTCTCTTGAGTGAAGTGTTTTCATGGTATAGCTCTTTCACATCCTTGGTTAATATTGTTCCCAGATATTTTATTATTTTTTTCTTGTTATTGAAAATGGGACAATAGTGCTTATTTATTTCTCTGTATCTTGTCATTTGCATATAGAAAGGATACTAACTTTTATTCATTGATTTTGTATCCTATTACTTTGCTGAAGGACTTAATCACCTTTAAGAGTGTTGTGATGGAGGTTCTTGGGTCACTTATGTATAGAATCATGTCATCTGTGCATAGGGCTAACTTCTTCTTATCCAATTTGTATCCCTTTTCTCTTGTCTCATTTTCTTGATCTAGGACTTGATCAGTACTAGGTTGAAGAGCAGAAGTGAGAATGGATACTGTCTTATTCCTGATCTCAAAGGGGATTCCTTCAGTCTCTCCCCTTTAAGTATTATTTGGGCTTTAGGAGCTTTATATATAGCCTTTAATATGTTAAGATATAAACAATCCATGCTTATTCTCTCCAAGGTTTTGATCATGAAGTGATATTGTGTTTTGTCAAAGCCTTTTCTGCATCTATCAAAATGATTATGTGGTTTTTTTATTGTTGTTTAAGCTTATTTATGTGGCGTCCTACATTGACAGACTTCCATATGTTAAACCACTCCTGTGTTTCTGGTATGAATCCCACTTGAACAAGGTGGATAATGCTTTTGATGTGTTGTTGAATTCAGTTTGCAAAGATTTTGTTCAGGATCTTTGCACCTAAGTTAATCAAGGAAATAGGCTTTTAGCTTTCTTTTCTTGTGGCATCTCTGCCTGGTTTTGGTATAAGGGTGATACTACCTTCATAGAAGGAATTGGGGAGTTTTCCCTGTTCTCCGACTGTATGGCACAGTTTGAGAAAAATTGGATTCAGTTCTTCCATGAAGATTTGATAGAGTTCAGCTGAGAATAATCTGGTCCTAGACTTTTCTTTTGGGAGATATTTATGATTACCTTTTCAATCTCGGTGGGCATGATAGGTTTATTTAGGAGATTAATCAGATGAGTTTAGCTTTGGTAGGTGGTATGTGTCCAGGAATTCATTCATTTCATCCATATTATCCAGTTTTGTGGAGTAGAGGTCTTTGAAATAAGTCCTGATGATTCTTCCAACTTCGCCTATGACTGTTGTGATCTCTCCTTTTTTCATTAATTTGAAACATCTCTCTCTCTCTCTCTCTCTCTCTTACTTGATCAAATTGGTCAGGGTTATCAATCTTGTTTAATTTTTCAAATAACCAGCTCTTTAGGTCTAAATGATCTATGGTTTTGTTGAGCTCTTTTACTTCCCTGTTAATTTTCTGTTTGGATGATCTATCTATTGCTGATAGTGGAATATTGAAGTCACCAACTATAATGGTGTTAGTGGTTATTTCTATTTTGTTGTCAAGTAGGTTTTGTTTTATGAATTGTGATGCCCCTGTGTTTGGTGCATAAAGATTGGTGATTGTGATATCCTCTTGTTGAATCATTTTCTTGATAAGTACAAAGTGCCTTTCTTTGTCTTTTTTGATTACTTGTGGTTTTAAGTCTATTTTATCCAATATTAGTATAGCAATGCCTGCTTGTTTCATATTTCCATTTTCTTGGCATACCATTGTCTACCCTTTCACCTTGAGAAGGTATCTGTCTTTAGTGATGAGGTGAGTTTCTTGAAGACAGCAGATTGAGGGGTCTAATTTGCTGATCCACCCTGTTAGCTTATGTCTGTTTATCAGTGAATTAAGGCCATTAATATTTATGGTAATAACCGTGACATTTGATTTAATTCCTGCCATGTTGTAGTGATTTAGGTGATTTGGTGTTTTCTTGGATCTTGTGGGTTTTTTGTGCCTTCTCCGAGTTTGGTTATTGTGATCTGCTTCTTGTAGGCATTTGAGATTGGTTACTTGATTCTTCTGTGTGTAGAATTCCCTGAAATACTCACTGTAGGTTTGGCTTTGTGTTCAAATAGTTCTAAAGCTGAGTTTTATTGTAGAAAGTTTTTCTTTCACCAGCTATTATGAGGAATACTTTTGCTGGGTAGAGTGGTTTGGGTTGGAAGTCATAAGTTCTTAGGCTCTGGAGTGTTCCATTCCCAGCCCTTCTGGCTTTTAGAGTTTCCACTGAGAAGTTTTAGGTAATTATAATATGGTTACCTTTATATCTGTTTTTTCTCTCTAGGTGCTTTTAGGACTTTCTTTTTGTTATTGATGCTTAGAGTCTTAATGATAATATGCCTTGGAGAATTTCTCCTTTGGTCCAGTCTATTTGGAGTTCCATTAGCTTCTTCTAACTCGATGAGACTTTCTTTTGAGAGGGTGTGAAAGTTTTCTTTTATAATTTTGTTGAATAAGTTCTCCATGCCTTTGGTATGTATTTCTTCCCCTTCTGGTATTCCCATGATCTGAATGTTGGGACGTCTAAGGCTATCGCACAGTTCCCTCATATTCTGTTCACAAAATTTTTTGAATTTATTGTAATTATTGTACTTCCAAACTGTTTCTTCTGTTTTGTCTTCCAGTTCTGAGTTTTTATTCTCCACATGGCTGACTCTATTCTTGAGAGCTTGTATAGAGTTTGGGGTTTGTTTGATTTGGTTTGTATTTTGTGCTTTTTTGTTAATGTATAGTTTCTATCCCTCTGTTGAGTTCCCTTTTCACAACATTTTCTGATTTTCTTTATGCTCCTTGGTGTTAAACCTTGCCTTTACTTATGCCTTCATTGAGAATAGCCAGCTGATTATTGAGGTCCTCTTTTTTTCACTCTCCTTCAGATCATTTAATGGTCTTCCTGTTTCCTTTCTATTAGGTCCAATCTAACAAGGACAACATCATGCAGTTATTGATCCTTTGTTGATTTTCTGCAAGTTCTGCTATTTGCTTTGCCAGAGTTGCATAGCTTGTATCTTCTTTGTTGGGTTCTGATCCTATTGTCTCTTCTATGTTTTGGTTAGAGACATCCATTGTGTGACTGGACAATCTTGTTGGACTTACTTGCATTTGATTTTTCATGTTATTCCTTTTGAGCTGTGGTTTGCTTATCAAAGTGTAGGAATCTTATTTAATTTAGGAGGAAGCTGTAGTCTACCCTTGAAGTGTCTTCAGTGATTATTCCCTATTATGAATGTTTCACCTAGACTTCTGATGGCAATGGAGCCTGCCTGCTCAGAGGGAAGGAGCCTGTGAGGCTTTGGTGGGGTCTGAGGACCTGATAAAGGGCATGTTGCTTGGTGGTTCTGGGTTTGGGACTATGTGTTCAGATGGCCTGAAGGGACAGGGGTAGGGAGGGGGCAATGGGATGAAGCAGACTGGTGTTATGGCTGGGCTGCAGGGGGGTTGGGAATGCATGGTGGTTCTGTGATGCTAAAGGGAGAGGGGATTGGACGGTGGGTCCTTTGGGATGGTGTAGTAGGGGGTGGATGGGACTGCCTGGTCCTGTGACAACGCAGAGTGGGGGTATGGGACTGCTGTGGGTCAGGTGACAGACACGTGGGTGATGGTGGTTCAGATGGGTTGGTTCAAAAGGGGATGGAGGGGAGAAGGATATCCTGCTGACCTGGTCTGAGTAGCCTGAAGGAAGTGCAGTAGAACCTGGTTTGCACTGGGCAGGGTGGTGGGTGGGAAGGTGGTCACATGGAAAGCGTTGGGTGGGGAAAATGCTATCCTGATTGCCTGGGTCTGCACAGGGAGGTTGGGGGGTGGGTGACGGTGGGTGGGACAGCAGTTGTGGGTGGAGCTCCCTGGTGGCAAGAATGCCTAGGGAGGGGGAAATGCTAGCCTGCTGGCCAGGGTTCACTTAGCCTGCAGTTAGTACAGGAGGAACCTGTGGCTGGACTGCAGCTAGGATAGCTTCTTGAGGTTAGTGGGAAACTGGTGGGCTACATGAGAGCATGGGAATCAGCAGATTCCCTACTTTGCTCCTCCTTTCCCTTCTACTGGAGGTCTACTAGGATCTGAGAACCCGTAAAGGCCCCAGTGAACCCTAAAGATCTTGCCTTTCCTTTCTGGTGAGGTGAGACGTGACTAAGCACATGCCATCTCTATCCATACTTTCTAAATTTGTACCAAGTTGCTTAAAAATGTTACTTCAAGTTTGTAGAACTCCTTCCTTCAGCCTCTCAGATTTGCAATGACCTCACTTTGGTTCATCTATACAATAATTAATTGACTGTTATGCTGGCTTCTCTTTGAAAAATTTTCACTTTATTGAGTAGGCTTGTGGTATGACCTGACTCTAGTGTGGAATATATGATTTTTCAAAAAAACCCCCAAAACCAAAAAACTCATGACATCATATATTTCCACAAAAAGGGTATTAAAAGAATGATTAGGATCCTTAAAAGTTGTCCTTGTGAGGTCTTACAGTTAGATAAAAAAATGATTGAAGGCTGGAGAGATGGCTTAGTGGTTAAGCACTTGCCTTTGAAGCCGAACAACCCTGGTTTGAGGCTTGATTCCCTAGTACCCTCGTAAGCCAGATGCACAAGGTGGAGCATGCATCAGGAGTTCATTTTTAGTGGCTGGAGGCCCTAGTGCATCCATTCTCTCTCTATTCTGCTCTCCCTCTCTCTCCCTCTCTCTCTCTCCCTCTCCCTCTTTTTCCCTCTATGCCTCTTTCTCTCTGTGTCTGTCACTCTCAAATAAATAAGCATTTTTAAAGGTGAAAGATGTTAGTGTTTTGTAGACTAAATTAATTATTTGTAAAATTCCTTATTTGAATTATGTTACTAAATTTGCAACGTGTGTGCTAGATTTTTATTTATTTTTTAATTTGCTAGATTTTTGATTTTGATCAAAGGCCATAAATCACTATGTGTTTTCACTTATTCACAAGTATTTCTTTGTTGCTATGTTAAATCATGTTCTGGGGCTCCAGCTCAGAATGAAAGAAATTATTTATTATATATCTATCATCTGGTAATCATTTCATTAGGCATAGATTTTTTTTCTTTCTTAAAAAAATTTTAAATTAGTTTTCTCTTCAGCAAATACAGGCAGTTTGGTACCATTATTAGGCTCATCCATGATCTACCCCCTCCCTTATGGGTCATGCCTTGTGGAGTTAGCCCACAGTTATGGGTAAGATAAGTGTCTCTGCATATCCTGACCCAGCATGTAGCTCTGACATTCTTTCTGCCCCCTCTTCCACAAAATTTCCCTGAGCCATGTTGGGTTCATTTTTGGTCTGCTTCAGTGATGAGGTGTTGGGAGCCTCTGAGGCTCTGGCTCTCTGATTTGGTAGGAGTTAATTTTTCTCTGTGTTGGTCTCCTTCCCCCTTGGGCTGGTATTCGGTTCATCAGGAAAACAGCACTCTTGCTTGTTTCACCAATTTTCCTTAATTTCAGCCGGGGCCCTTTTGAGGTATGATGGGGTGTCTCTCTCCTTAGGATCTGCATCTATCTGAAAAAGAGAAGCAGATTCTCCAACGGAGAGTAAGTTAGCAGCAGGACAAATGAGATAACCCTTACTTTTTTTAAATAGAGAGTTTAATAGGTTTAGTCCCTCTTGTAGTCCATGATTGATGGTAGCTTGATATTGGAGAGAGGGTTTATGTTTGGATATGATTTTGACTTGTTTCCCAGCTTCAGCTATGGGTCCAGTACCACTGAGGGGATCAGTTAGCCAAATCAAGAGCACTTGGTTCCCCACCATGGCTGTGCACTTGTGTGGGCATAACTACTGTTATTTGTTGCTAAGTTGGTTAAACTATGAGTTGCTTGGACAGATATTGGTCATTTCCCCCAGTCACCCATGTAGCACCTACTGGCACTAGATATGCTGACTGTCTGGGGACTGACTCTCTCCTGGCTTCCAGCCATGCCATTCCATTTTACGTGTCAGCTGCATATGGTGTCTTCAGCAATAGGGTCTTACTACTAACCTTTGGTGGGTCATCAAGTACTGTGACAGAAATTTGTCTCTCTTTTAGGAAACCTTGTAGGTTTCTCTGATCAAAAGCTCATTGTGGATGATAGCTCCATGCTTGTCCTGGGAGTCACAAGTCAGTGCCCACTAAGAAAATGAGGAAGAATATAAGTAATATACAAGAGTTAGGGAGGAGAGAAAGAGAGAGAGAGAGAGGGAAAGGGAGGGAGGGAAGATGTAAAAGGTTTAGGTTAGACTTGATTCTACCCTCTCCAGTGTCTTATGGTTCAGGTGTTTCCTATAAGGGCCTGGTGAGGGTTCAAACATTTGGTCTGCCTTTTAGGAAGTAGAATTTTATGGTACCATTGTCGTTTGGGTCTAAATTAGTGTTTCCCACCCCTTCTATGCCCTCCTCTTCCTCCTGTGCATGTAGGTTTTTCTTGGCATACACAGACAGAGAGAACCCCAGGTGATGACACGGTCAGAGGATAGAGTAACACAACAGCAATGCAGGGGATGTCAAAGGGTGCCAGCAAACTTCCAAAAGCTAAGAAGCATCAGGGAAGGATCCCTGACAAGTGTCAGAGAGATCAGAGCCCTGTTGACACCTTCATTTTGACTTGTATCCTCACAAGTAACAGACTGATGGTTTCTGAGTTTGTGGGAGTCTTTCATTAAAGCTCTAGATATAATAAGCATTCTGTATCATCAATCGACTTAATTATTACTATTTTGGAGAATTCATCTGTAGTCATCAGATTCCTTGGTTTGTACCCATTTTGAAATTTGATAAAATAGACATGAATTCTTCAGGGAAGAAATTCAAGTGTAAAACCTTCTAAGGTCACTGACACGACTTTCTGCTTAGTGGGGTGATTCTCCTCCACCACACAAATGCTACTTACTACCTTTTTGGTTGTTACATTAAAGCTGAAGGTATTTCACAATTTTGATAAATACATAAAAATGTTACTCTCAGCTATTTTAATTGTTTTATTCAGTAATATCAAATGTACTCACGTTGTTATGAAATGAATCCCCTGAAACTACAACTCTGCACATATCCAACAACATTCCACACTTGATTTGAATAGAAGTTCTGTTTTTCTTTTTCTTTTACTTTTACTTTTCTTTTCTTTTTTTTGAGCCTGAATTGTTTTCTCAGCTTACAAACTGAAGCTCATTCTAATTCCAGTTGCCATGATGCCTCTTCTACAAAACCTCTATAATCATTATATTTGATGTTTGTTGGCCAGAAAGGCATAGTGTATGGTGTCTCCACATGTAATCAGGTAGTAAGAACTTAGAAATTATGTGTAATATTTCTTTAATTTGATTTGTGTGTGTGTGTGTGTGTGTGTGCTAGTTGTCAAATTCAGTGTGTGACACAGGTTAAACATACATTTTCACTGGGTGTGGTGGCACATACCTTTTAATCCCAGCACTCAGGAGACAGAGGTAGTAGGATCACTGTGAGTTCAAGGCCACTCTGAGACTACATAGTGAATTCCAGGTCAGCTTGAGCTAGAGTGAGACACTACTCCCTCAAAATAAATAAAAATAAAAAGACAAAATCAAACTATAAACAAACAAACAAGCATGCACTTTCACACTGAGTTACACTTCAGCTGTTATACCTTGGATTTGTAAAATAAATTTATTTTTTTCTTTCTGTGTCTCCCTGTCTCTCTGCCTGTCTCTCCCATTTCCATAATAGTTACTTAAGTTCACTTCACTTTTTTTCATTATATCCTTTAGCTTCTACATATATTTCAAAATTATTGTCTGCTTAAAGTGGGTATCAAGAAAGCATTTAACCCCATTTCTAGATCATGTCCACCAGCTAGTCTTATAGGTATTACCCTTCTTTACCCACATGATTCAATCTAATTCCTCAGGCCAGTCTTCAAGACTTTTTCTTAAATTAATTTTGTACTCAGTATATACAGTCAAGTTGGTACCATCGTTAGCCTCCTCCCTGCTGCCCCCCAGCAGGGACCCTCCTCATTGGGGAATATGGGTTACATATTTTGGGGTTAGCCATCAGTTATGGGTAGGAGGCAATATCTCTGTGTATAATGACCCAACCTGTGGCTCCAGTCCATACCTGTCTAATCAGTTCTTGACTCTTCTCAGCGTGCCCTTCTGCTGCATACTGCATCCCTTGCTTTGATCCTCAAAATCTTAGGAGGGATTCTATTTCCTCTGCTATCTTTTAAAACATAGGGAAGTGGAACTTAGTTATGTCATTTTTGGACATGTGATTTGGGGCCAAAATATTTAATTTTAAGAAGTTCAGTTTTGTTCTCATCTGTGAAGAAGAGATATTTAATAACACAACTATACTTATGTGAGCATCAGATATGAAAGTGCAAGTTAGTTGCTCAAAATACATTCAAATTGTAATTGTTTTCTAAGCATTTGACAAAATGACAATTTTATGTTTATAAATCTTATTTCTGTGGGTAGAATTTAAGATTTTTATCAAGCCTTAAATTTCCAGTGAACTCCTAAAAGCCAATGTTATTGTGCTGACCACACAACATTCAATCAAATTCAGTATTTAATGAACATGGGAAAGGTAGATTTTCTCTTCAAATACGGAGAAATAGATGAAACATAGAAGGAAAACGGATCCCATTTCAGATACTATTCTCTTTCACTCTTATTAAGAAGTGTACAGATCTTTATAACAAAGGAGAGCATTTTATGCCTCATTAGGGCACCATAGCAACATGGAAGCTATTTTAAAAACAGTGTGTCTGGGAAATCCATGGCAAATGATGTGTATACTCTCTGTTCTGATAGGGTAAAGGGAGAAAACATTTCATTAAGGCGTGTGCTTACAAAAATTCGTAGAATAGTCTTATACAGACTACAGAAAACAAAACAAAATGAAACAGTGAATGCTTCTCTGGGAGCATGAGTTTGTGATATTCTCTAAAGTATGTGTTCAAGAATATATTGATCTAAATGTGATGTAGGAAAAAGTAACACATTAGCCATGGTAATATAGTCACTTAACATTACACAGTATCATTTCAAATATAATTACAATGTAAAACAAAATCTGCTTTGGGCTGAAGATGTAGCTCAGTGATAGAGATCGACTGTCTAGCATATGCAAGACTCTGGCTTTGATCCCCAGTACTGCAAACACACACAGACATAGGCAAAATTTGCTTGATAGAAACCAAGGTAGTATCATGATTATTCACACATAAAATTCAAGGTCTTTGTTTATGAAGGCTTCCTTTAAATATCCTTAAATTTAAAATGCCGTATTCTTGGCTTTCTAATATAGAAGATTTTATCTTATATTCTGCTGTATACTATTATCTTCTCGGCTAATTGTAATGTATTTTCATTGTGATCCAACTTTTAAATAAATTCAGTTTTAAATTCTAAAAATTAATTGGTATCATGAAACAACACTAATTCAATGTTTTTTAGACATTTCATGTTTTAAATTTTCATCCAAATTTATAAGAGAACATTATAATAAAATATCATCGCAAAGGAGAATGACTACCACCGTCATTTAGCATGCATATTAAGAGATATTATCTCATAATATCTACCTTTCCAGAATGCTTTTCTTTCTGCTTATTGTGTGAAGCATTATGCTTTAATTTATATGGCTTTTTGAATTAAAGCAGACTTAACCACTGGTGATTTAAAATGATTTTGTGGGCATCAAACACATTATTGTTTACTACTTCACATGTTTTCTTTTTTTAATGCAGGTTCTCATGTAACCCAGGCTTGCCACATGCTCACCATGTAGCCAAGAATGAACTTGAACTTCTTATTTGCCTGCCTCTAACTGGGTGTTGGGACATGAGAGTGTTACACCATGCCAGGCTGCCACCTCATCTCTTTCTTTGCATTACTTTTCTTAGCCTCTAAGTGTGAAAAGAATTGTGTAGTTAGCATAACTTTAAAAAGCCAGGTTTTCAAGAATTCATTAAATGATATGAAAAAGGGATTTTTTTTTTTTTTTGTGTGTGTGTGTGTCGTGGTGATTTGCTGTGTTAGTATTTTTCCATAAAGAAGACAACACATATTAGTTTATGGGACTCAATTGATGAATGAATATTTAAAATATATATAACTTGCCTATTAGTCAAAACCTCAATATCTGTATAACAGTTAATTGAATAATGACATTTTTATGCTATTTTTGATAGGAATATAAATAATGAATAGAGTTTTCTACATGTTTTAGTTTACTTAGAAACACCTATCCATTTATCCTGAGAATAAGTGGTGGTTGACATTGAGATTTGGACTATAGTTTGTGAAAATATACCATTGAAATAAAAACATGAATCTATTTTTCCATCTTGGGGTCTTAATATTTTAATTTAATTTTGGAGGCAGTTTTAATATTTTAAATGGAGTGGACTAGGAGATTTGTAGTAGGTAGAATATAATTGGGAATGAAAAGTATTGTTAAATTCAATTTGTGGCTTTTCTAATTCTGCTTATTCTAGGTTGCATGTAAAACATTACAAATACATTGCAATTGAGAATGCAGTGTGATATTGCAGTAGTGGCAATAATCTCACGACTCTCCCAACTTTTTGTCTGTTTGAAGCCAGGAGTAGGATTGATGGATCATTTTTCAATTTTATGTGAAATCTTTGAGGAACCCCCATGGTGTTTCCTTGATGGTTTTACTAATTTGCATTTCTGTCAACAGTTTTTTTTTGGGTGGGGCTCCCTTTTGTGTATAACATTTACAGCACTTGCTATCATTAGTTTTTCATATTATTCATTTCTAACTGTGTGAAATAACAGCTCATTGTACATTTTTTTCTGCTGATCAGTGAAGCTGAACTACCTTTCACATATATATTGATTATTTATTCTTTTTGAGAAATTTATATTTTGATATACTACACATCTTATACTGTTTTTTTTTTCAGTTTTTATGTTTTATGTATTCTGGGTATTAGCTCCTTATCAGATACATAGACTGTTTCTCCAGCTGTATAGATTGTCTCATTTCTATGTTAGTTATTTCATTTGCTGTGCAGAAATCTTTTAGGTTGATGTAATCCTATTTGGTGATTTTGGATTTGTTTTCTGTGCTCATTTTCCTTTCCTCCTTGTATTTATGGCATGCATGTATACATGCTCACATGTGTGTGCATGCTCAAATGAATGCATGTGAGGGTGTGAGCCAGAGACTTACCATCAGGTGTCTTCCTTGATTGATCTCTGCTTTGTTTACCCAGGCATGGTCTTCATTTGAACCCAGAGCTCACTGATTCCATTAAACTAGACAGTCAGTTTTGCCCCAGGAATCTCCCATATCTATCTCCCAAGTGCAAGGATTACCAGTGGTCCCATACCTGACTAGCATTTATGTGGATGCTGGGGATCTGAACTCAGGTCCTCAAGCTTGGGTGGCAAGCACATTATTCACTGAACCATCTCCATAACCTATTTCCTGTGATTTTGATCGTCCCACAAAAGATACTTTCTATTCCAAATTCTCTGTGTCTCATAGTTTCTGGGCTTACATATAAGTTTTTCAGCTGATTTTTATAGCTGATAAGAGAGAGAGAGAGTGCTCTAATTTCATCCTACATGTGGACAATCAACTATTATTTATTGAGAGGGCTTTCCTTTTCTCAGTGCATGCTATCGATAGCTTTGCTTAAAATCACTTGACATATAGGCACTCTCTTCTGTTCCATCCAAACATCTGTTTCATGGTCACACCATGGTGTTTCAATTACTGAAGATTTGCAGTATATTTGAAGTCAGGTTATATAACATCACCTGCTTTGTTCTTTCTGGTCTATGTGGCATTAGCTATTTGGGGTTGTTCTGCAGTTCTAAAATGAATTTCAGAATTTCTAGATCTGTTAAAAATTCCATTGCTTTTTTTTGATAGGGATTACATTGAATTTGTAAATAATTTTAAATATTAGAGACATTTTCACAATTACTTTGAGTTGTTGTGTCTGCTTCATTTATTTATATTTTAGCATAAAGATTTATTTTTTAAAAAAATAATTACTAACTGGACTTGATTTAAAGCAAGATGGAATGGAGTATCAGAAACAACAATCAATCCAATGTTCATTCTATATGTATTAATAACAGGCAAATAGTTGTCACCTGTGACATTGAAAGAGTTTCTTAGACTCTTTGTTTATTTCTTTTCCTTTGTAAGTTAGGTTTGAACTAATTAAATATACTTTTCACTTTCATACTATCTTACACCTGGTTTTTCTTAAACCAAATATATATATTTCTATGGATAAAATAATTATTTCATATCTTGCATCATAAGCTATGAATGTCACAGGGTTATAACAGAATTTAAAAGGTTGGGCTCTTTATAAACACTTTTGTAGTCAAGTGTCATTAATTATTACTCTTTTGGAGGCAGGGTCTTACTCTAGATGAGGCTGATCTGGAATTTATTCTATAGCCCAGTATTGTCTAGAAGTCATGGAAATACTTCTATCTCAGAATCCCAAGTATTGGGATTTCAGATATGAACCACCATACTTGGTACTGTGGTTATAATAGAAATTAATGAAGTAGTTTCATCAATTTGAAATATTTACCATTCTGGTAAAGATAGTTAGATTAAGCTTCAAATAAATCTGAGAATAAGATTTTTCATTGTGATTTTGACTAATACTTGCTCCAAGTATTATTAGCACATGGAAATTCAATGTGTCATGAAGCATAATATATGTAGGACCAAGACTGAGAATTCTCTTTTGATTCTCATGTCACCTGTATAGATGCCACAAGGCCATGCCTCTAGGGATCCAGGATTGTTGCAGTTACCTTCTCATTGCTGAGACAAACAACTGACTAGAAGTAGGTTATGGGAGGAAATGGTTTATTGCAAGATTACAGACTCCAGGAGAAGTTCCAATATTGAATAACTACATAGGACACTTCATACATCCACAGCAGAGGGGCAGAACCAACAGCTAAAGCTCAAGCTAGCTCTCTACACACCTAGTAGAGTTTAACTCAAGATCTTCCCCTAATGACACAACTTTTACAGCAGGACTCTGCTTACAGGAGGTATAAGTAGGAAACTGAAACCTAAGTAAAACAAAATCCCTGATGTTATAGGGGACATACATTTACATTTAAATCACCACATTCTTCCCCTGGTCCTTATATAGACTTATGATTATCTCATAATACAAACTGCACTTTGTCCAACTTCAAAGGTCCCATTGCCTTTACCAACTTTAACATTGTTCAGAAATCCAAAATCTCATCTGAGATTTAAGACTGTCTCTTTAACTGTGAGTTCTGTAATATCAAAACACAAGTTACATTCTTCCAACACATAATAACACAGAATACTGGACCAATGAAAATCAATAACCACCAGGTAAACAACATACATCTTTAGTTCCAAGTCTAACATCCATAACCAGTGATGAAAGTCTCTGGGTTTCCAATACTGTCCATCCATATGTGCTACTTACATCCTTGGACAAACTTTATCCCAATGTGGAAGCTCTCCTGATAGCTGTCCCACAATCCTGGTATCTCTAAAACATCCTTGGGTCTATACTGCAAAGCATGATTTCTCTTAATAGCACCATATGATAGCCTTACTTGGCTACACACAGGATTTAAAACCTGCTTCACATTACCACATTTCAGCAGCTGGCTCCTGGAACATGACTCACTCCTGCATTTTTCATGCTCCCAAAAAGTAAAAACAGCTTGGGTGGCACAACCAAATTTTTAAATCTTGGTGGAATAAAGTTTGACTTTGAAGGACATGATATTCCTTTAGAATTATTTTTTTCAAGCCTCCTCCTTGCAAAATAATTTGCATTCCCACTAGATTGAGCCTTCCTTGGGTGGGTTTCACCCTCAGACATCTACATTGTTACAATGCAAAATCATTTGGCCCACTTTTAATGATAGTGATCTTAACAATTGCAGCTTAAGTAACCTAAAACCAGGCTCTGTGCCTGTAACATTAAATTTGCTATAATTTTTCCTGTGATAAACTGTGAACATTGATTTTAAATTCAACTTTGCTCAATATTTCATCTTATTATTATAATGAAGTCAGGCTTCACCAGTAGCCCAGTTCTAACAAAGTTCTCTCCTTCCCCTTTGAGAGGTCATGAGCCAAGTTTTCATATGCTACAATTCTTTCTGCATTTGGCACTTTTAAACTCTCACCAGATTAGCCCATCAAATTTTGCTTAAAGCACTGCAAGGCTTATCCAGTCCAAAATGCCAAACATATTCCAAAAAAACTTAAAACCACATGGTCCACATTCACTGTAGTGACAACCCTACTTCTCTGTACCAATTTTATTTTTCAGTTACCTTCTTGTTGGTGGGACAAATATCTGACCTGAAGGAGCTTATTGAGAAAGAATTTATTTTAGGCTTACAGGTTCTAGGAGAAGCTCCATCATTGTGGAAGAATCTAGATCACTTAATATATCCATAGCAGTGAGGCAAAATCACAGTCAAAGCTCAAGATGGCGCTTTATATACATAGTAGAGCTGGACTCAAGATCTACTCCCATTGACATTCTTTTTGTCTATCAGGGCTTTGCCTGTTGGGGACTTACATAGCAAACAGAATCTTAATAAATAATAACAGCTGGCATTGCCAAGGCTCTTGTCTTCTACCCAGGAATAGATGGTAAGACCCTGTTGCTGAAGACTCCACATGCTTAGGCTACAAGGTCACTGAGAAATGTTACTGGAGCTGAGCTGAAAACCTCCTCTGTGTAAACCAACTGACAGAAAGTTGGAAAAAGGTATGCTGCATGCAGCTACTTGGGAGAGAAGTCATCAGTGGAGATAAACAACAGTGGAAACTGCAAGCCTTAAGTTTGGCCAGCCAGGCCAAATGAGCCAATGGGTGCAGTAGTGACATATCTGTGAGTATGATGCCAAAATGGAACTACAGTGTGAGAACCAGGTCAGCCTGTGGGGAAAGTGAGATCCTACCTTGAAAAAAAAGAAAAAAAATGCCTCAGGCTATGGGGAATACACAATATACTCAAACTACCATCAGGACTATCATAAGCAGAGAAATACAACGAGGATGCTAGTATTGGTCTATAATGGAACTACCTTTGTTCTCTGGCTGCTGGTTCCACTTTGAGTCCTTGCTTTGCCTTATGTCATGTACAGTTTTTGTTGGTATCAAACTCTAACAGAATGAAGAATTCTTAAGTTTATCTATGTTTTGATTTTTTTTTTTGTATCCTTCATATATATTAAAGCAAATATAGCATATACTCCTTGTGGTAGTTTGAATGGATGTACTCCAGTAGATTCAGGAGTTTTATTAAGTTTATCACTTCAATTTCCAGCCACCTGCCTGAAAGATGTGTTACTGTGGGCAGATCCTAGGCTCTAATACTAAGATTTTAGTGAGGAAGGATTTGGAATTCCAGCATAAGGTATGCCTTGGTTCCCTGCTGTTTTGCTTCTTCGAGGTGGTGTATTTTTCTGTCTGTGCTTTATAGGTAAAAGGAATCCAGCCTCTTTCGCCATTAAGGAACTTCCTCTCTAAGATTCAAATAACTTCTTCCTCTCATAAACTGTGTGTTTGGAAGTGCATCCCAGTAACAAAAGCTGACTGAGACAGAAATTTGTACCAAAGAGTAGGGTGTTACTGCATGATGATCTGACCATGTGGAGTTTTGGCTTTGAAATATTTTGTCTGGACAAATAGACATAGACTTCGTACTTGCAACTGAAGACACCTTCTAGAGTAGTAAGACAATTTTTTTTCTCAATTTTTATTAACATTTTCCATGATTATAAAAAATATTCCATGGTAATATCCTCCCTCCCGCCACTTTCCCCTTTGAAATTCCATTCTCTATCATATCCCCTCCCCATCTCAATCAATATCTCTTTTATTTTGATGTCATGATCTTTTCCTTCTCTTATGATGGTCTTGTGTAGATAGTGTCAGGCACTGTGAGATCATGGATATCCAGGCCATTTTATGTCTGGAGGGAGCACGTTGTAAGGAGCCCTACCCTCCCTTTAGCTCTTACATTCTTTCTGCCATTAGACCCTGAGCCTTGGAAGGTAGTCATGAGCCCCAGGGGTGTAACATCTGCTGATGTCTGGATAAATGTATATACTATGCTTATCAAACTTCCCAGTAAGCACTTTTCTTAATATTCATACCCTTATATTAATGCTACTCTCACTTTGGGTAGAGAATCTTCTCTTTTTAGATGGCAGTGACCTTGGGACAACTCAGAAAGTATCATAATGCTGGAAAAAAGTGACCGGAGTACTGAGTAGGCCAATTTTTATACAATATTCTTGTGAGAGTTTGAAAATTCTAAGTGAAGAGAGAATTGTAGTTGGATATTTTGCTCATAAACTTTCAAAGGAGAAGGAAAGACCAGAGAGAACTTTTAAAATTTTTTATTTCATTTGGTTACTTATTGGAGAGAGAGTGAGGGGATAGAAAGAGGCAGATAGAAAGAAAGAGAGAATGCATGACAGGGCCTCTAGCCACTGCAAACAAATTCCACACATACGCACCACCTTGTGCATCTGGCTTATGTGGGTACTAGCAATTGAACCTGGTTCCTCAGGCTTCACAGGCAGGCATCATGACTATTAAGCCATCTCTCCAGCCCATTGCAGAGAACTTTTATTAGAACTAGGCTACTGGTATAAAGGTTGACTGTGTTCTGCTGCTCATGTGCAGATAATTTGATCACAGTTGAATTTGAAAGTAATGATGTGCTTGGCGGAAGCTATAGAACCAAAATATTTACTATTTAAAGTTAGAAAAACTCAAGCAAGTTTAAGGTTACTGGCATTGAAACTAGTTGCTGATGCTGCTATTACTAATAAGATATTACTGTGTTTAATAGTGGCCCAACTGCTTTGCAATGAAAAAAAAAAAAAAAGAAAAGGATGCCTAAGGAAAAGCTAAATGGTAGCAATGCAAACTCTTTTGAAAGGGGAGATGACTGAAAGGAAGGCACATGCTCTTAAAGATCACAATTTACTTCATCCCTAAATTAACAACATGGCTGTGTCCTGCACACCTAATAGTTGTTGAGTTTTCATTGGTCCAATCTCTCCTTGCTATGCCTTATAGAAGTTGGAAATCTTTACTCTGTGACATTATATTTTAAAAGTATGTAACTTATTTTGATTTTACAGGGCTCACAGTTTGTCTTAAGTCATAGATGATCTTAAATCTTAGATGAGACATGGGACTTTGGAGCAATCTTAAATTGGTAAAGACTGGAGACCTTTGAATTTGGATTGAATACAATATACAATGTGAGATGGTTATGAATCTATTGGGGCAAGGGATGGAATGTAGTAGTTTGAATGGATGTCCTCCAGTAGATTTTTGTAGTTTTATTATAGCTTGTAACTTGGATTTCCAGCTGCCTAGCTGGAAGAGGTGTCAGTGTTGCAGATCTGAGGCTGCAGCCCTAAGATATTACTGGGTGGCTGATCTGGAATTCCAGCCTAAGATATACAGAAAGCAGTCTGAGCTCTGCCTGAATTCCCTCCTGTGTTGCTTGCTTGAGGTGCTGGTGGTAGTTTTATATCTATATCTATATCTATATCTATATCTATATCTATATCTATATCTATATCTATATCTATATCTATATCTATATCTATATCTATATCTATATCTATATCTATCTATATCTATATCTATCTATATCTATATCTATATCTATATCTATATCTATCTATATCTATCTATTTCTATATCATCTATCTATATACTCTTTTACAGTGTCATCAAATTTTGTCGCTGTAGTTGTAGGGAGACTGGATTTAGATATCACTACATATCTATAGGACTAAGAAAGGAGAAAGCATAAAGTAATATTGTCCAATGATTTATATTAGAAAATAAAAATGTTACTAAGGCTATAGACCAATCTATGGGATTATCCTAACAGATTTGATCCAAATCCTAAATTAAGCTCTAATTAATAAATCTGTGGGTTCTTGATTTTAATAGCTTGCATAATGATTAAGGTCATAATTTGCATGTACTATTAAACTACAGAATGGTCAGACTATTATCATGAAGAATTAGGCTGCTCAGTTGCCACTACTTCTCAAAATGTACCCACTTTGAGCCACTCTGCCAAGTGGCTGCAAATTACTGTGACCACAATTGATAGCACCACTAAACAGCTTTTGAGTACTAAGGAAACATTGAATTATTCCAAATCATTAAATGACAGATATCTTCTTGACTGTTTTAACTGTCTGCAAAAGAGGAATAAATCAGAGCTGCAATTACTATGATAAAAGGTAACTCTTAACAGCTGACCTGGGCTTAAGGAAAGCACAAAGGAATACAGGTGCAAATTAAATTTCCATAATGATAAAAATTTTGCATGATATCAAACAGTGAGATACCCTATTAGCTGATAAATAACCTCCTGGCTATGTATTTTAGTACACCTTTTTCTCATTTCATGATAATTATTTCTTGCCTGGGGACATTTGTTAAGAAAAACACTCAACACTCTTCAACAGAAAGGTCACAGTTACACTTTTCTAATTAAATTTGAAGACAAATGAAATAGTCTTTGATTTGTGCTATGTTTATAGAATTTTAATGCTATGGCACCAGTTGCTTTACAAAAATCCCAACAATATAAAATAAGTTGACATAATAAGGAGATTGTGATGGCATAATTAGTATATTTTGATGTAGCTTTTTTGATGACATAATATTAATGAAAACATCCACAAGTAGTTATATTTAGAGGCTTTGATAATGAAAAAAATAAAATTTTAATACTTCCTAGAGCAGATTGACAATTCTCCAGTTACTTGTTTTTGATTGCCATACCTTTCATTTTTTTGCAGAAGAAGGGGCAGAAAGATTGTCAGAGCCACATGATGGGTCATGATATGTAGAGACATGTATCTTACTCATAACTGTGGGCTTACTCCACAATGCATGACCCATATACCTCAACAAAGAGGGGCCATGGGGAGGGGTCAGGTCACGGATGAGCCTAATAATGGTACTAAACTGACTGTATTTGCTGAATACAAAACTAATTAATAAAAAAGGGTAGATACTCATAGCTAGAGTTATGTTCAAAGCAAAAGTGAGAATTGAGGGAAATGGCTTGTTATATATCCCTCAATTTATTCATTAAAATAATAATAATGATTGAGTGATTCTTGCTTAAAGAAAGGAGATAGCATGCAATATGATGTAACAACTATATTCTATATTGAAATAATAGTAGCCAAAATGAACATTTTGTAATAATAATAATAATTTTATTAAAATAATAAAATTGTGGACTAGAGAAATGTTTCAGCAGGTACAAGTGCTTGCTTGCAGAGCCTGATGGCCTGGATTTGACTTTCCAGTCCCCACATAAAGCCCAATGCATAGAGTAGTATATGCACTTAGTTTGTCTTCAGTGGCAAGAGGTCCTGGTGCACTCATTATCTCTCTCTTTTAGAAAATAAAGAAAAAATTTAAAAAATTTACTTAAGGTGTGGATACTAGACACTTAACATAATATGCAGATGAAGTTATAATCCTTATAGCCCTATGAGTAGCCATTATTGTTCCCATTTTATATACAATTATATCAGAATATCAAGAATATACACATCAAAGTATATATGTTTGTGTATACACATATGCATATGACATAATCACTCCAAATATTTTGAAATTAAAATCATCTACATAGTATATGCATATATATATTGGTTTTTTTTCGAGGTAGGGTCTCACTCTGGTCCAGGCTGGCCTGGAATTATCTATGTAGTCTCAGGGTGGCCTTGAACTCTCAGTGATCCTCCTACCTCTGCCTCCCGAGTGCTGGGATTAAAGGCATGTGCCACCACATCCAGCCATAGTAGTATATTAAATAAATAAGATTACAATTGTTTTGCTATTGCTAACAATGCTCTAACAAAATGCACACATCTATACTTGTACTCTGCTAAGTGATATTGCTGGGTTGGGGAATTATATTTAGTTAAATTTTACTATATACAGTGAAACTGCTTTCTGAAAAGACTTTTATCCAGGTGGCCTTAAATCAATGCTCTATATCAGACTTCAATTTTTCTATTCATATAAGTACTTGCCATTAACATCGTTAATTGCTGAAAATGCTTGATAAAGTTAGCATTCAAATAAAAAATTGCAGCATTTGTATTTTTTTTGGCAACAAATGACATTTATGTTTAAAAGGTGAAATTATATTCACTCAAAATTTTAGTTGTTGCTTTGTAAAATGTCTGCAAAGGTGAACTGCTGTCAGGGAATATTTTTCTCTATGTGCTGATATATCTTCACCAGACTGGACTCATGAGTTCCAATATTGTTCCATCGATTATAGCCTCCTGCCATCATTGTTTATCTCGATGCATACATTATTCCCCGTTGGCCTTAGAAGCTGGTACTTGTGTTTTGTTGATATTTACCACTATTTTTGTACAGCATGTGTTTACTGTCTTACACAGCAAGATGTAGAACAAATGATGAAATGAGAAAAACACTATTTGGCAACCACCAATAATGACTGTTTTTGGCAGAATCTTTTATGGACAGTAAAATTAATGGGTGGAAGAATGATGAAGAATGGAATGACTATATAGTTTCAATATATGTCTCTGAAGATATGTGTGAATTACAAAGAAAAAATTACTAATTTTAATATGTAATAAACAGATGATTACAACTTGACCAAATAAATAATTTTATTATTTCTAGAAATAAAGCAAGTATATATCTTGTCTCTCTTGGTACAACACACTGAGCAGGGAACACTCATGTGTGATACTCCTTTTTCACAGGCTTTAAGAGCATTTAGTCATCAGAAAATGTCAAACTGAGGGATATTGTACCTGATAATGACCTGTACTGGATACATGCCAAAATCATGAAAGACCTGCACAGATCAAGGAGCCATGAAAGACAAGAGATCTGATCAGAAAAATATGTATTCTTCACTGCTACAAAGGACCTACATGAAATAGTAGGAAAATCTGAATATGATTATAGGTGAAGTATAGTTCATTTTCTAATACTGATCATTGAAGTTCTGATCATGTAAAGAAATGTTTATGTTTAGGAAACATACAGAAAAATTTAAGAGTAAAGTACATGTGTCTTTAATGAACATTCCATTGTGGTATAAAAATGTGTAAAAGAGAAGGATGAAGGGAAAGAGGAAAGAAGAGAAAAGGAGAAAGAGGAGAGAAAACATGTTAAGTGTTAATGCTTAGGAACTCTGGCAAGCAATGTGAGGTTCCCTTGTACTGTCCTTGCAAATTTAAGTCAAATTAGTTCAAAATTAAAAAAAAATTAACAATAAAGTTGATTACCTCCAACTCTGTCATGACACTAGTCCTTTATTAATTGATTATGTGTCTTGCTTTCCAGTGGCATGATATACCATAAGGGATGCTGACATTTTAGTTTATCCTTTTCCTAAAATTTATAAAATGGGTTGATTTTATGCAAAGTCTGAGAGTTAACTATTTAAGCCACTTGCTAACCCTTGATAACACATGCAAACATGAGAACTGTAACCTAATTTAGACTCAGGTATTTATGTGAGAGAAGCAACTTGGATGTATGGACCTGGATATCCCCATGTGGCCTACGGTGAATTATTTTAACCTATTCATGTTATGAAAAAAAATTTAAAAACCACGTAATATACTAAGTATTTATCTCCAGGTACTAATTTCTACTTTCATGAGTCTTAGATAAAATTTAATCCCCTCTGGTGTTCACAATAGCAATACAACTTTGATTCAGGCCATGGAACTGTTATAATGAAGCAGTATCATTAATTTCTTCTAGTAGTAGAATTTTTTAAGTGGGATTCTGGATAAATCTGCTTTATGTTTTATTTTACATAAAAATGCATTGAACCATACTATAATTACCCAATATAGTATTTAAAGCTTTAATAATAGTAGGTTTTCAAGGACGAGGTCTTATTTTAGATGTTTGGAATGTCCCAGTGTGGGGAAGGTAATCATTCTGTGACTGAACTTATATTTAGAAGTGAGAGAAGTACAAGTTGAGGGTGCATCTTTGTGACATAGAATGTTGACCTTAAATGATCAAATCCCCACTGTTTAAATAATAAGGGACTGCAATGGGGAGACAAAAGAGTGTGCATACAGAGCTAGTGAGAGAAAAATTATAGGAGAAGCCATGTTCTCCAAAAGTAGAATTAAATTAGAAATTTTAGGAAGCCAAGGATACAGTAAATCATGTAACGAAAACTGCAATTAAGTGTAATTTATAGCAACATAAAGCCAGTTCCCCATTTAGAAAGACCAGCTGTAAAAAGGATCTCATAAAGGCAGGGTAGTGCTGATGCTCCATGCTGCATCCTAATTGTCTTCCATACCCTTCTTTGGGTGCTTTAATTAACCTTTGAGACCTGATCCTCAGCTTAATCCTCCACCATAGCAAAGATGGTACAGAGTTATGATCCTGTGCAGAGGTAGGTCGCTGAGTTGAACGATGGGAATTTACTAATTCCAGGCCTTTTCTCCATCTAGGGACTGTGGAGTGAAATGAACCATGAAGAAATTTGGTGATCTGGGAGTGCTGTACATTTTCACTGTCTTTTATTCCTCCTGAATAATTTCCTTTTCTCCTGGTAAATAAGAAGTATCGTTTGTAAATGCCTATTAGAGGGCCTAATCTTTATAGCATATCATTATTTTATTTAAAAAGCCTTATATTTTTGAAAGGATAAGTGGAATATTTGGGAAGCATTTCAAGGTTATGACAATAATAGTATTTGTAGGTTTATTATTATCGTTGGACTAAGGTAAACTATTTTTCTTAGCCTTGTCCTGGCTTTCACTTCATGGAGGTTCTATGTCACAAGAAAAAAGGTTAGAGCCAGCCATTTTAGATAGCCAAAGTAGTGAATATTTGAAATGACCATTTATCTTACTTTCTGGGAATAAAATTGTATATAAAACTGACACAGAAAATGTACCTATCAAATTTACAAATTTCCATTTAGCTTTTCCTCCTGAACGTGTTTTGGAATATTATCTAATAGTGAGAACATATATGGCTGTTTGGTCTCATGATGGAAATCTTGGAAAGTTGGTGAAATATATAGTTAGCACCCTGTCAGAAATGGTAGAGTCATTTGTAATAAAGAATGCCTAAAGCATAATGAGTATACAGATGGAGAGCACTTCCTTAGTTCCCCTGCATAAGAAGGACACAGATGCCACTAACAAGGCTGGTCTTCCAATTCTTGCCCTGTTTGCCACTTTAATGTGGACAGCCAGTGAAGGCCCAGAACTTGGAGAGCAGCATCTCTGTTCTTGTGGTTCTGACATTTTCAAGAAAACAAGAACCCTACTGTTTGGAATTACATCAGGGATGTACCGACAGTTAGGAATAAGTTACTGCACTATTGAAATGGGGTTTACTTATTAAATCAGTTAGCATTGTCTAAGTAAAGTAGGTGATAACAGTAGGAAAAACTGCGGTGAAATTTCAAAATAAATATATAATAATGTAGATATAGATAAATAACAAAAACATTAAGAAGTAAATTGTAGGGCTGGAGAAATGGCTTAGTGGTTAAGCACTTGCCTGTGAAGCCTAACGATCCCGGTTCGAGGCTCGATTCCCCAGGACCCATGTTAGCCAGATGCACAAGGGGGTGCACGCATCTGGAGTTCATTTGCAATGGCTGGAAGCCCTGGCATGCCCATTCTCCCTCTCTCCCTCTCTCTCCCTTTCTCTTTCTCTGTTGCTCTCAAATAAATAAATAAAAATAAACAAAAACAAATTAAGAAGTAAATTGTAGGGCCACAAATGATGATAAATAGTTATTAACATAGAGTGGATGGAAGAAAGGAAGTACATTCCACATCTAAATGAATTATTTTCAGTACAATATGGGCTGCAACATGGAAACTTAGTTGTATGCTATTTATAAGGAACTGAATACAAATATTTTGAGGAAATACTGAGAATTTTAAGTTCTCAGGAAAAATACAGAATGTAGACAAATATAAAGAAAGTAGAGACAGAATGACAATATTAATAACAAAAATGAGTTTAGGATTAAATAATCAATATGATGCACAAGGTTAGGGACTAGAGTGTAGTCCAGTGGTACCGGTCATGTTTCTCAGTATGAGGCTCTGGATGTGTTTACAATCTCTCTCAAAGAAAACACCTGAAAACTATGCATCCAACTCAGGGATCATATCCAGAGTATATGGGACTCCAAATACTCAAAAACAAAACCAAACTGACACAATAAAAATGGCATAGGTTACAATAGACATTCCTCAAAATACATACAGATGATTAACAGGAACATGAAACATGCTTACTACCACTAATCCCCAGGGCAATACAGATCAAAACCATGTTAGGTATCACATCACTGAAATAAGAATGACTGAAATCAAAGATATGATTACTGGTCAGGGTTGTACAGTCAAGGAAACCCTTGCCCCCTACTGGTGGGAATATAAATCAATAAAATTTGGAAACATAATGTATATTCATTGAAACATTAAAAAGTCATCATAAGACCCAGCATAGTATACTTCTGTGTATGAATGTTGTAGTGGTTTGATTCAGGTTCTCCCCATAAACTTAGGTGTTCTGAATGCTAGATTCCCAGCAGATGGAGTTTTGGTAATTAACACCTGAAGGTAGTATATTATTGGGGTGGGCTTATGGGAATTGTAGACAGTTTCCCCTTGCTAGTGTTGGGCACACTCTTCTGTTCACCATGCTGGTGGATACCCTCCCTGATGCCATTGTTTTCTTCTGCCATCAAGGAGCTTCCCCTCGAGTCTGTAAGCCAAAATAAACCTTTTTTTCCCCCACAAGCTGCTCTTTTTCAGGTGATTTCTGCCAGCAATATGAACCTGACTGCAATAGAAAAGTTGGCGCCAGAGGAATGGGATTCCTGACTGTGTGGCTTTGGCCTTTTGGAGCTGATTTGGAAGGGGAATGTGGAAGGATTCTACACCTCGGCTTAAGAAATGTCTGGCAGTGCTGTAAGTACAGCTTGATGGACTATTCTGGTCAGAGTTGAAAGACCTAAATGCAGTAAGAACTATGGACTGTGAGGTTTGGCTTTTGAGGGTGAGAAGTAACTTTGCCTGGACTGGGCTCAAAGCAGTTTGTGTGAAAGGCTTGCTGTTATGCCTGTGTCCTGAGAAATTCTGCAGGTTGCATTGTGTAGAAATGGACTGGTGTGAGTAAGGGATATGAAAGTGAAAAAAAAAAAATTCTTTGGGCTGAAACTTCTGCCCATTCAGCTGAAATTATATGAGAAATTACAACCTTTGAGACTGGGCCAGCTGACCTGCACTGGGGTGACAGGAAGAATGTAGACTCTTTTAATGGAGCCTGAGTGCTCAAGGAGTGTCTTGTTCTTCAAAGTCTGCTTTATTCTCCCATGGATTAACAAATTGGCACCCTAACTGGTGGAATATAAGAAACACAGGAAAGACAGGGCCTTTGAGTTTGCAACAGGGTTTTGTGTTTTGGAAGTAGCAATGGACAGTGTGAAGCAGGTTTGCTGGATGCCTGCGTGGACACTGGATGGAGCCTTGAAGATGAGCTGTGGGTTGCAATGGAGACCCAGTGGAGAAGCCACGATCATAGGACAGCTGATAAGGAAAGCTGCTGCACCAGATGAAGTTTTCCAGGATTGTGAATAGTTTGGCTGGAGGGGTAGAACTGGAACACCAGAGACTTGTTGGTTAGAATTATTGGACTTGGAGATTTGTCACTGGCTAGAGTTGTTGGACTTGGAGCTATCAAGTTTGATGTTTTCTCTGGTTGTTTTAAATCTTGTATTTGTTGAATATTTTCCATGCCCAATGCCACCTTTTGCAGTGTAAATGATTATTCTGTGTCATTATGGTTTTTTTTTGAAGGGAAGGGGTTCTGGTATTATGGTTCAGTTAAATGACTTTGGATTATGGAGATGTTTGAACATCATTGAGATTGATAAAAACTATGGGGACTATTAAAGTTGTACTGGAAGCATTACATTTTACATCATGGATGGCTATCAGTTTTGGGGGGCAGTGGTAGAATGTGCTGCTTTGATTTAGGTGTCCCACATAAACTTAGTTGTTCTGAATGCGATGTTCCAGCTAATGGGGATTTGGGAATTAATGCCTCCTGGAGGCAGTATATTGTTGGGGGCAGGCTTATGGGTATTATAGCTAGTATCTCCTTGCCAGTATTTGGCACACTCTCCTGTTTCTGTTGTCCAACTGATGTTGGCCAGAAGGTGATGTCCACCCTCTGCTCATGCCTTCATTTCCTGTGCCATCATGGAATTTCCCCTTGAGTCTGTAGACCAAAATAAACCATTTTTTCCCCACAACTTGCTCTTGGTTGGGTGATTTCTGCTTACATTGTGAACCTAACTGCAATTCATGTACAGTAAATAAAATCAGTGTGTCAAAGAGATAGATTCACTCCCATGTTCGTTGAAGTTTTCTTCACAATATCAAAACATACAATGGAAACAAGTTTCAAGTTAAGTATCAATTGATGAATTGACAAGAAAACTATGGTACATACACATAGTGAAATACCATTTAGGTATAAAAACAATGAATTTCGATAAATTACCATAATGTATGTAACTTAAGATTGTTATTGTGAGACATCTCGTAATCTCATTCATAGGGGAATATCTGAAGATGTTGATGTCATAATAGTTGTGAGAAGAATGGTAGTTAACAGAAGATAGGGACACTAGGGAGGCCAGAGTTCTATCAGAGATATTGACTGATGGGTACTAAGTTACAGTAGTATAGATAGGAAGCTCTGATGTTCTGATGCACAGTAGGGTGAATGTAGATTATATTAATGATATTATTTGTAAAACAATATGAAAAGGGCTGTGAATATTTTCACCATAAAAATAATAAATTCAAGGTGTGGCAGCACAGAGTGAGTAGGAGAGACCCATGTTTCCCTGCTCCTCACAGTTCCCTAGTCTGGGTTCCCTGCACCAATTTCATCAAAGAATTACAAAGAGAGAGAGAGGAAAGTCTCAAATTAAAATCAGAAATGAGAAAAGGAGAGATCATAGCACATATCAATAAAATTGGAAGACTCATCAAGGTATATTTCCAAAACCTGTACTCCACAACATTGAGTAATCTGGGAGAAATGAATGAATTCCTAGATACATATCACCTAATAAAATGAAACACAAAGCAGATTAATCTCCTAAACAAACATATCACGTCCATGGAGATTGCAAAGTAATCAAAAATTTTCCCAAAAAGAAAAATCTAAGACCAGATGGCTTCTCAACAAAATTCTACCAAATCTTCATTGAAGAACTGAAGCCATTTTTTCTCAAACTAGTTTGTATAATTAGATAAATCCTCCCTGACTCCTTTTATGAAGCTGCCGTCACCCTACTACCAAAACCTGACAGAGATACAACAAAACTATAGGCCTATATCCATGATGAACCTAAATGCAAAGATCTTGAACAAAATCCTTGAAAACCAAATTCAAGAACACATCAAAAGCATTATCCACCTTGATCAAGTGGGATTCATTCCAGGGATGCAGGGATGATTCATCATATGGAAATCAGTCAATGTAATACACGTCATAAATAAACTGAACCATAAGAACCACATGATCATCTCAATTTGTGCAGAGAAGTCCTTTAACAAAATACAATACCACTTCATGATCAAAATGCTGGAAAGAATAGGCATGGAGGATTTATATCTGAACATAGTAAAGGCTATATGCAAAGCACCTAAACCCCAAATAATACTTACTGGGGAAAAATTGAAGGAGTTTCAACTGAGAATGGGACCAAAACAGGGGTGCCCACTCTCACCACTACTCTTCAACATAGAAGTACTAGCTCAAGCAATAAGACAGGAGAAAGAAATAAAAGGGATTGAAATTGGAAAGTAAGAGTCAAGTTAGACCTATTTGCAGATGACCTGATCCTGTACATAAGTGACCCAAAAGTCTCCATCTCAAAACTTCTAAAGGTTATTAATCCTTTCCTTAAAGTGGCAGGATACAAAATCAATGCACAAAATTCATAGCTTTTCTATATGCAAAGGACAAATATACAGAGAAAAAAATCAGTGAGGCTGTCCCATTTTCAATAGCAAGAAAAAAAATGTCTTGGAATAACACTAACAAAGGATGCGAAAGACCTGTATAATGAACACATTAAAAAAAAAAAAAAAAACCTCAAGAAAAAAATCGAGGAGGACTTGAGAAGATGGAAAGACCTCCCATGCTCCTGGATAGGTAGCATTAATATTGAGAAATTGGTAATTCTTCCAATAGTAATATGCAGGTTTAATGCAATACCAATAAAAATACTAACATCATTCTTCACTGAGATTAAAAAAATGATCTAAAAATTCTTATGGAATGGCAGTAGGCCTCAGATATCCAAACATATCCTCACCAAAACAAAAACAAAACCTCTGGCAGTATCACCATACCCAATCTAAGTCTACATTACAAAGACATAGTAACAAAACAGGATGATACTGGAATAAAAGCAGAAACATAGACCAGTGGAACATAACTGAAGACTCAGACATTAGGTCAAGTAACTACAGCTGCTTGATCTTTGACAGAGGTGCCAATAATGTACACTGGAGAAAAGACAGCATCTTCAACAAATGATATTGGACAAATTGGATGACCATATGCAGGAAAAAAAATGAAATTAGATCCACTCATTTCTCCATACATAAAATAAGTCCAAATGGCTTAAGACTTCAATATAAGACCTGTAGCTCTTCATCTACTGGAAGAAAAAGTAGGAGGCACTCTCCATGATATAGGACTGAGAAAAGACTTCCTGAATAAAACTACAGTAGCCCAGGAAGTTAAGCAAGCACTCAACAAATGGGATCTCATGAAGCTAAAAAGCTTTTGCACAGACAAATATACCATAATCAGAGGCAATTGATTACTCTTAGAATGGAAGAAAATCTTCAACAGCTATACCACTGACAGAAGCCTAATATCTAGAATCTACAAAGAACTCAAAACACTAAAGAATAAAAATCAAATAACCCACTCCAAAAGTGGGGCAGAGAACCGAATGGGAGTTTTCAGAGGAAGAATTACAAATGGCTAACACACATTTAAAAAATGTTCAACACCCCTAACCATTAGAGAAATGCAAATTAAAACAGCTCTGAGATTCCAGATTCTACCTGTAAGGATAGCAAACATTAAAAAATCAATGAAAACAAAAATTGGTGAGGGTTGGTGAAGCAGAAGCACGCATGCACTGTAGGTGGGAATGTAACCTGGTGCAACAACTATGGGAATCAATATGGAGACTCCTGAAAAGGATTAATATAGAGGTACCAACAAACTCTGTTATTTGTTATTGGGCATTTACTCTAAAAGCTCCACATCTCAGTTCAGAGATATTTGCTCAGTCATGTTTGTAGCTATTTAATTCATAATAGCTAAGAAGTGGAATCAACCCAGGTATCCACTACTGGACTAATGGATAACCAAAATGTGGTATATCTACACAGTGGAATTCTACTCAGCAGCAAGAAAAAAAAATATGACACAAAAAGTCTATAGAAAAATGTTTGAACTAGGAACTCTTCATACTAAATGAACTCACACAATTATAGAAAGGCAATGGCTACATGGTCTCACTCATCTGTGATTCCTAACCTGGATCTGCCTGAGTTGTTGACATACCTGAATGGCATCTCAAGGCTTGGACAATAGAAACCATAGGGCTTAGGGTAAGTAGTAGGATGGGGGGGGGGACAAAACTGAACCCAAATTGAACTGGTAGCATAGAATCCTATGTCTTGGAAGTTAGACTAAAATGTTGAGCCCTCAACAGGCCCTTAGGGGAAACACTGATTTGAAGGTTCTTGTAGAGGGTGAGATGAAGCCTAACTTTAAATTTCTCTTGTTTTCATTTTACAATTTTCTCTGTCTTTTCTTTTCCCTTTATGCTGGCCTGTAATTCCCAGGATGTGGTTAACATTCACAATGAGCTTGTATCAGATAGACCTACAAGGTCTCTCAAAACAAATAAGACAGACTTCTGTCTGAGCTCTTGATTACCAACTAGAGGTTGATGGTAAGACCCTACTGCTGAAGACACCATGTCAGCATGGAGTACGGTGAGACCTGGTTGCAATGTGGAAGATAGCCAGTCCCTAGAGAGTTAGCCATCTAGTGCTGGAAGGTACTACATGAGCAACTGTGGGAAAGTGGCCAACATCTGTTCAAGCAACTCAAAGCCTAAACTACTTAGGAGCAAACAACCTGATATGATGCTCACACAAGTGAAACAGTATTATATAGCCACGGTGGGTAACCAGCTGCTCTTGGACTGGCTAATGGATCTGCTCAATGAAAGGAAACCATATCTGGAACTGGGAAACAAGTCAGAATCATATCCAGATAACTATTTTGCTTTCCAATATCAAGCTCCCAGTAATTTTGGTCTACACCCTTTAAATTCTGTCTAAATTAATAATGGTTATCCCATTTAACTGATGCTGACTTCACTGTCCGTTGGAGAATCTGCTTCTCTTTTTCAGATGGGAGTGAGACCTGAAAAGATAAATGACCCAGCACACTTCACCCTGGCCACAGCTGAAACCACAGAGGAATTGGAAAAATGAGCAAGAGTGCTGCCTTCTCGGTGAACCTGATGTCAGCACAAGGGTGAAGAAGATAGACACTGAGGATACTCAACACCTACCAAAGCAGATATCCAGAGGCTCCTAAGAGCCCATCACTGAAGAAGACTTAAAATACACCCAACATGGCTCAGGGAATTTTGCAGAAGAGGGGGAGGAAAGATTGTTAGAGCCACAAGTTGGGACATTTTACACAGAGACATTGCCTCTCCCTGGTGACTGATAGCTGCCTCCATAATGCATGACCCACGAACCCCATGGGGTTGGCCTGCATTCCCAATGAGGAGGGCCTCTTCAGAAAAGGGGCAGGGAGGAGGAAAGGATGATAACCAACATGTATTGTTTACATACTAAGTATTTCTATATCTAATAAAAATAAATTAAAAATATTTTAAAAAGTATAACAGGAGACAAAAATGCTATTAATGTTATTTTGCTAAATATATTTTGGAACATATTAATAAAATATGTCATGAGCTGGAAAAAATGATGATTGAAGAGGTAAATATTTTTTACCTGATATCAACATTATGCAACATGTACATGCATTGAAAGATTTATGGTACCTCATTTGCATATATAATATTCAGTTCATATGAATTAGTTAAAATTAAACTTTAAAAGCAGTTTTTCTAAAAATCAAGACCAGGAGGTAGGAATGGTAAAGATGAATTTTGGTTTGGTGAGGAGATATGTGTGGCAGGATCTGATGAATATTACTCAGGACAGTCAATACTCATAATTTGGGAAGTGGTTAACACTGAACAATTTTTATATAAAATTGATTTTTCATGGGTTGTTTAAAACAAAGAAGCATCCTACACCAAATCTTTGTTGGCTTCCAGATATAGAAGTAGCAGTTCAGAATCTCCATTGTTCCTCCCTGTGCACATTGAGAAGGCCATCTATTTCCTTGTATTAAGGCTGAAAACAGCATTTTCAACAAGGATTCTCTGAGGGCCTCAAGAGTGGAATATGGTCCAGGAAAATTGAGGTAACATCTGGGGATTTCAGAAGTCAAGCCTCTGCTCTTGAGCAATGATCCATCTTTACTGATGCTGTTTATTTCTAAATATAGACCCTCATCTGCCCAAATTCTTTGTACAATGCTCGCAGCTCAGGCCTATGTCTCAGAGCAGCTGATCACTTGGGGCTGATAGTGACTCTTGTAACTCCATTTTTGCAAAAGATGTATCTATTCTGCTGGGGAATATCATCATTTTTCTTCATTTTTCCCTGACATTTTGACCATTATATTCTGAGTGTGCTCATAGGACAGAAATAAATAGCTCAGTCTTCTTTAAAAACAAACTGTAAATTGAATGAATTTAGGAGCTGTTTGGTACTCCCAATGCTGATCGAAGACTGTCTTTGTTCAATTTATTTAGTCCCTCCTCTATTCCTAAAGGAGACTGGATATTTATTTTGTTTCTGGAAAGAGCTCTTGTCAGTGTGGATAGATACAGAATAATTACCTGTAATAGTTGTGCATAGCTATGGCCAAATAATATTGTTAAACATCTGCCTTACATTCTCTTTTGAAAAGTAAAAGCAACAGCCAAATAGCAGATAGGTTACGTTTGTAACTTGGCACTTGAATGTTTTGAAATTCTTCTGTACATTAATTGTGTGTGTGTTTGAGGGATGCAGAGTTTCCGTGGAAGTCCTCAGTATTTTCCTACTTTGTTTCATCGGGAAATGACAATTCTCAGGAAACCAGCACTCAGCCACCAGTCAAAATGGAGGGTCCTTTCACAGCAGCAATTTCACTCTGAAACACTTTTGGTCTACAAGGATCAGAGTACTCTTACTGCAAGTGGAATTCAAGAGTGCTCTTCAAAGCACCTTCTAGTCTTTCTTATCCAGCTTTACCTTCTGAAGACTGTTAAGGATCCTGCTGCTTTTTAAGAATTTTTCCAAGTTGTACTTCTGACACGGAGACTTGGGTTTCACCTGGGCTGGAACACGCAGGTGGTAAATAAGTTGGTCAGAGAGGGAAAAGTAATATCCTTCCTCCCCTCTGACTCTCATATGTGCATTTGGGCAGCTTCTGCTTTCCTGGCCTATGCCCTTGCCCTAGGTCTGACATAAGGAAAATAGAAAAAAATTAGATTATCTGATTCAATTAAAAGTTATCTGATTCAAATAAAAGACATTTCAGTTTGTAAACAACATTTCAGCATAAACACAACTAGTGTTCAACAAGTCATTTTCAGATTTCCCAACCCAATGTTCATGTTCCCACATAGGCTGGGGAGAATTCTATTATAGCTCTTCACATGTATCAAGAATCCTGGTTTCTCTGTTTAAAACTACTTCCAAATGTTCAACAAGTCAGATAGATACTGCTGTGAATGCATTTTGAAGATGCAGTTATGATCTTAATTAGTGGACTATGAGAAAGAAGAGTATCTGCTTGGAAGTGACTGAACCACATGAGCTTTACATCTAGGTTTAGTGCTAAGAGACAGCAAAGTCAAAAAGACTTCAAGTGCATGGGGGGCTTGGATATGAGAGAGAATTTTCTTATATTGCATTAAGGATGGAAGGGGCACTGTGGGAAGGAGTATAGGCAGGCTCTAGGAGCAGAGGGCACCACTTATCTGACAGCCATTTGGGATTAAGGACCTCAATCCTGTTAACTCAAGGAATTGATTTCAGCATCAATCTCAATGAACATGGAAGCTGATATTTTCCTGAGCCTCAGGATAAGAAATGAATCTAGAAGTCACTTACTTCCCAGCCTGTGAAACTTTGGAAAGAGACTGAAATGTGACCATGCCACAAAAGTGTGAACATTTCACATTTTGATTTAAAAATTTGGTTTTAAGGAATCAAGCTAGATTAACACATACCTCTAGTGAAAAATTCATATTACAATTGCAACTTGGAAAATTAGCTATGTGATGAAGAGATGATTTCCTGAAAGTCAGTGACAAGGATGGGGCTGTGTTGACAATGATGATTAAAACCTACATGTGTCTAAGAACTACCAAGTGTTGCTAGCTTAGGGTGAAGTGCTTGTGTAAACATTGCACACAGAAGAAAGCTGACTGGAAATTGGAAAGTAACTAATTTGTAAGTAGGACTGGGAATAAAGCTCAGTGGTAGAGCACTTGCCTAGCATGCATGTGTCTGTTTCAATTCCTATCACCACAGAAACAACTTAGTAATATCTTTTTACTCGTTTTAGTCACTGGATAGATACTAAGGTTAAAAAGACCAGAAGCTTGTGTTGGAAATGAGGTAGTTGGCTCAGCATATTGTCACCCAGTGGTCTTTGATGAGTATTTTATTTTTATAGTTAGTATTTAGCAGATATGAGGATGTATAGGAAAAACAGGAAGGACCTGAAGCTATTAAATAAATTATATTATATCTTTAATATTGTCAATGCCAGAAACCCATCTTCTAGGTTAAACAAACTGTGGAGGTGCAGGAAATTTCATCCACAGCATAAAACATATCTAATGATGCCCACCTTTATTCTTTTCTCTTTTGGGTCTATCATCAATCTTTCTTTCAGCTGAGGTCTTTGACTAGGGACCCTTTGCACCCATTTTTTTTTTACATGATCGATGTTTGTAGATTATATAAAGTAGATATACAAATTACACACTTAGTGATAATTAATAAAGAAGTTCATTTTAACATAATTCTTTAGTACACATATAATTTATTGAAGATTAAAGCAAAATTGCACATTAATGAGATGGATGTGTTTGTTTTACATAAAGAATTAAATTGTGGCTGAGACTTTGATACTGCAAGATGTAGAGAACCTTTACCATTTTGGAGAGTTGACTGGTAGCTTGATTTTATAACTGCAGCTTCACATACCTGTGGGGTACAAAATGGCAGATGTGTACTTAGGGCCATTTTATAAATTGTTGGAAGTACATTCCTAATCATGAACCAAAGTTCATTAATAGATTTTATGAAACTTAAGTCAGCAACTGAGATAGCAATTTTTAAACTAAAAAAAGTTAACACAGTCCAAAGATGTATTAACTTGATACTTAAATGCTGAAGAATGCCAGTAGGACAACACTGACTGTCTCTGTATTGTGCAAAATCTTTGTATATACAGTTAAACTCTGCAGTTCCTAGAATATAGTAGTCTTGAATCTGACCCAAAGTATTTCAAGTAGACTTCACTGGCAATGGGTGGCAAGAGGAAGGTACAGAGCAAAGTATGCATGTGTGTTCAGAACCAACCTTGCAATGAAGTCATGTGATGCAACATGGAAGAGCAGTATATTCATAAACAGTATGACATTTGCCCTTCATAATACACAATAAGACAACTTTTTAAAACTAATGTACTTTAAATGTGGGGAACTTAGTCTTAAGTTATTTTATCAGTAGTGGAGGCCTTGAATTAGATTCAATTATTTAGACTGAACTAGATTAGATCTAGATTCTCTCATTATGTCACTGCACCAAATGCATAAAGGGATTGACTATATATACTAGCAAGGAGACATTTACTGTAGCAGTAACATTGCAACCAAATGTAAAGATAAGAACTTGCCAAGTATATAAGAAAAAGAAAATCTAAAAAGTTCATCTGGATAACTATGAGTTTTTCAAGTCAAAGGTTCCTAGGAAGCCTGAGGGAGGCACTGCTAAGAGAGGAATAAGCTGTATAGATAATTAGGGCTTTAGACAGATGATATTTTGAATTTACTTACAGACAATAGAAATACTATGGAGTACTATAATCTAAGATTTGGAAGACTATGTTTAGAGTTAGAAATATTATCTAAGGCCACTTTGATGCTAATATATCAGAATATAATGTCACATGCAGTAGTACCTTTTATTAGATAATTTAAGTTGGAAGAGTATGAAGTGCTACTGTGTAAAACAAATAAAGGAATTTTAGGTTTTAAAATTTATTTTTGAGAGAGAGAGAAAGAGGGAGAGAGAGAGAGAGAGAGAGAGAGAGAGAGAGAGAGAGAGAGAGAGAGAATGGGCACACTAGGGCCTTCAGCCACTGCAAAGGAACCCCAGATATGTGCACCTCCTTTTGTGTATGTATGACATGGCATGCTTGTGTCACTGTGTGTATGGCTGCCTGGGATCTGGAGATTCAAACCTGAGTTCTTAGGCTTTACACGCAAGCCCCTTAACTGCTATGCCATCTCTCCAGCCCCAAATTTTATTTTTAAATATTTAAAAAAATTATTTATTTGCACAGAAAGAGAAAGGGCGATCGAGACAGAGAGAGAGAGAGAGAGAGAGAGAAGAAGAAGAAGAAGAAGAAGAAGAAGAAGAAGAAGAAGAAGAAGAAGAAGAAGAAGAAGAAGAAGAAAAGAAAGTGAAAAATAAAGGGCACACCAGGGTCTCTAGTCACTGCAATGAATTCCAGATTCATGCACTACTTTTAGTATCTGGCTTTACATAGGTACCAAGAAATCGAACCCAGAAGACCAGTGCCTTAAATAGTGAGCCATTTCTCCATCCCCTTTTTGAAGTTTTGAATCCATAATATCTTTCATATATGAGTTAACTTGATTTGTATTTATTTCTATGCCATTTTTTTTTCTCTTGACTAGCATCTCCTAATCATGAATGCAAAATTCTAGTTTTATATTGCTACCTGATCACCAAGATCCTTATTGTACATTAGGATAAATTGGGCTTCAGAAATCTTTGGTTTATCTGTCTTGTATCTCTGACTACGTTTTTAATTGAATACCTTTTCATGCAGGAGACCTTGCCTTTGTGCTCATCAATAAAGAGACAGATTGCTTGGGGATCCCTGTCTCCATGGAAAAGGTGATAGAAGCTGAGGATGATGTGAATACATTATGCCCATCATTCAGACTGTCACTCCATTAGGCTTATTTATTTTTACAGTGTGGACTGTGATAAATTAAATTGAATGAGCAAATCAACTTACTGTATATTAACAAAATTGTTAAATTATTTTTGACTCATTTTGTCTGAAATTTAATTATGTTTTCGTGTTAAACCATTACTCATTGAAAATGCCCTCTAGTACTGATGGGGTTGCCTCATTCATAACAATAATTTTTGAGTGTATCACATAAAAAAAATTGTATGTGAGTTATTATGGCTTTTCATGAGCTGACATTAACCTTCTGGCCCAATGTTAACAATGCCTTGACACTTTAAATATATTAGACAATGCTTGATGCATTTAGTAATGAATAAGTGAATGCTCCAACAGGACTCTAGGAGCCTAAAATAGCCCAAATGTGAAACTATCATTACCCCCATATGGTTTGAAAAGTTAAAAGCACAATTCTATTGCCTATTATAATTTTATCTCTTTTTCTTATTACAGAAGCTGTAGAGGCCACCAGTATTTGTATTTCAAATGGAAGCTGAGATATATTCAGTTAACCAAATATCAAATGTCTCTACATGGACATTTTTGCCAGATTCTTATTTTTTTTTTTTTAATTCTGGCTAACTAAGGTCAGTATAACAATTGTACTTTGAGTCATATTGGGTGTACCCATTCATAGCTAAGGCACTATGATTACAGTGTTATGGACATGTATACTATCTGGTTGTATTTCTCTTGTAATTTTTTTTCTCTCCCATAAAAACTTGACCTTGTACTCACACTGGAACTTATTTTTCATATTTTTTTCATCTATGGACACTTAAAGCCAATTCACACTGATTTGATTCCAAATTTCATTGCAATTGGCTTTATTGTATTAGCATTTGTGTTTATTATTTACAGGCAATTACATTTGCTCTGTGATTCACTGGTGTTCATGGTCACTGTATTATTTCCCATGGTAGTCTAAAGAAGAGCTTTCAGTATATAATTAGAGTTTTTACTCTTTTTTTTTAAATATTTTTATTTATTTATTTATTTGAGAGTGACAGACACAGAGAGAAATCCAGATAGAGGGAGAGAGAGAGAGAATGGGCATGCCAGGGCTACCAGCCTCTGCAAACGAACTCCAGACGCGTGCGCCCCCTTGTGCATCTGGCTAACGTGGGACCAGGGGAACCAAGCCTCGAACCAGGATCCTTAGGCTTCACAGGCAAGCGCTTAACCGCTAAGCCATCTCTCCAGCCTGAGTTTTTACTCTTTTAACAATAATTTCTGGTAAGGTGATGGATTAGAAGCATGCCAACTTCATTTGATGTCATGTAATGTACTTGTTGACTCAAGGATAGTTTGTACATTTAGTAATGAAATTCTTTACTCATTGCCCCAATACTCTAGGAAAAGCTACCTTAAAATTTAGTATTGATGCAAGAAAGGCTGAATATAAGTGGAACTTATTTCTACTTACTAGCATGGGCACAATTTTGTGGAGAGAATGAGTTAAAGCAAGCTGGTCTGGAACCTGGTTAGAGTGGTGTGGCGATTACTCTGGCCTGGGAGTGCCCAGTCAAATGTGATTCTGAGCTGCTCTTGAAAAGGCAGTGCACATTTTTATTTCTGCTTATAAGAGTTTTTCAGACTTCATAAAACTGCCTGAAAAGTATTTAGAATTATATTTTTGCAAGCTGTTTTCTATCTGATTCTAGAAAATAATGGAAACCCTTCATATTAGAAAAGCAGCAAATGAATTACAGAATGTTTATTCAACGTGGTGGAAATATGTCAATAACAGTTTATTTTATTAACACATAATGGACATGACAAATTGTTCATATTTAAAGGGTACAATTTAAAAATTATTAGATATCTAAGTATAGTTCCCATATCAGATATATGACTTGGTATTTTATTTTGAATTTGTAATTTTTCTTATTATTCTTAGTAATAGATTTTTCCTTTTTCTTCTTGTTTTTTGGTTTTAAAGAACATACCTGCTAATTTTAAGGAAGTATAAATCTGCTTCCTTTTATTGCATCTACATGTTTGATTGCCAAGAATTCTTCACCTAAAATTATAAATATTTTTCTCCTAGGTTTTCTTACATACTGAAAAAATGCAGCTATACATATTAATCAATAGTCCATTTGGTATTAATTACTAATATGAAATATGAGGTATTAATTAAAGTTTATTTTTTGCATATATACATCCAAACATTTAGAGAACTACTTGCTGAAAAGACTGCCCTTACTCTAATGAGGTACCTTTATACCTTGGTTGAAAATCAATTGTCCATAGAAGTGTGAGTCAGCTTCTGGGCCATCCATGGTTTCACTAAGTTATGTTCCTGTCTTTATATGGATGCTGCAGATTTGCCAGAAGACACTAGAAGGTGGTGTTGGTTTTTCTATTGTGTTCTTTTCTAATACATTCTGGCCTAGAGAATTTAAATTTGTATGGTGTTTTTAGACTTGCTATTTTAGCTTCTGCCAAATGCCTGCCATGATTTGGGTTGGGAGTACATTGAATCTACACCTCAATCTGAAATCATCTGAATATTGAGTCTTCCAGCTCAGCAACAATGCTGCATTTCTCTATTGATTTAGTCTTCTAAATTATCTCAGTTCTGGTTTACAGTGGTTAGATTTTTTTAAATATATGTTTTAGATTTACACCTGGGTATGCCATATTTTTGTATCTTTGAATGGTACTTTCTACAAAAATTCAATTTTCATTGCTAGTTTCTATTATACAAAATGGAATTGATTTTTTTGCATATTGATTTTCTATCCTTTATCCTTGCTAATAGTTTTTAAAAAATTGATCACACTGAATTTTATGTATGTTTCAATTATTTTCTATTAGCTTCATTTGTCACTATACTTGATATGTAAGAGCCACAAACAGTAATCTTTATAATGTTGGTGATGTAGTTAGCAATTCTATGACAATTAACATTTCAATCTCTAGTAAAAGGAGAAAGCATGGTGCTATAACAGTTATGGATGAAACTCTAATGCAGTTAGGAATAAAATAACCATTTATTTTGGCCAGCAACCATGACTAACTCCAAATTTTAAACAGTTCCTTATATATTGTTAATGCTTAATAAATATTAAATATTAGTACACTTAAGTGGGCTAAAAACTCATCTTCCCAATATTGATTGACCTTCATGTAACATTTATCTTCTAAAGAAACAGAATAATGCATGGGAGCAGCACAGTGTCTCTCTCTTAGATCATTATTTTCTGTTCTTTATCCTTCAGAACACTACAAAGAGCTTTAATTAAGATTAGCAACAGTACTCTGCCCTTATCAAAGGGCAGTTAATGAAGGTGTTTGGGTTTTTTCTCCTAAAATTTTTCAGTATTAAAACTTTTCTTGGGAGGTAATATGATGGAGAATGGAATTTCAAAGGGGAAAGTGTCGGGGGGGGGGGGGATTACCACGGGATATTTTTTTATAATCATGGAAAATGTTAATAAAAATTAAAAAATTAAATTTTTTTTCTCTTTCAGGTTGTTTACCAAGAGCTAATCATAACCAACAAATTTCTTTTAAGAAGGAATTGGTTCAGAGAGATGTATATTTTTGCCTTGCCTATTTACAGTCATAGAAAGGTAAAATAATTCTTGCTTGCATGGCATTTTTAGGTAGTTTCCTTTTCCTTTGAGAAGCTAGTTTTGTAATAGAAAAAAAAGACTTTTCATTTCAAGTATGAGGCAATTAGAGAATGCATTTTAAGAAAGTGTTTTTATCCATAAATTGATTACACAGTTCTGGGTGCTCTCACAGCTTCTGTTGTCCCTTACAATGACCCTGGTGATTCTGGGTGATGTTGGTCTACTACCACGTTGAAGTTTTCTCATTGTCTTATTTGTGTGGTTAAATATCCCTCACCTTTTTATATCTTGGCTCAGTTGGGAAGACCTGAGACATTCACAGACTCCTATTACTGAATGGATGACTTACTTCAAAATATGACTATGTAAGTCACAAAAATCTACACACAATATCAAATCAGTAATTCATTTGGAATTGTTCCAACCAGATTTTATGAATTTAGTCACTCTAGAGTGCATTCTGATATTAATGAGTTAAAACCACATGATATCATTTTCTTAAAAAATAAGTTTGCTTTGTCCAGGAAATTATATTTCACCTAATGTGACACTAACACCCAAAGTAAAATGTTAATTCAGAGTACTTTATTCTAATTAACTGTCAGTTACATGTTGGAACTTGCTATTTTACCTTTTTATTCCTCTTGAATTTTATTTCAAATATAATAAACTTACTTTCAATGAATAGTAGAAATAATTGAAACTAGCTTTATTTGTTCAAAGTTCTGTTTAAAATTAAATGGAAATGAAATTTAAGACTAATTATTAAAATTTGGTTTGTCTTTATTTGTAGATGTTTCTTATTCAAACCTTCTGATCATAGAGTTAAAGGAAATGAGGAATAAAAGGCAAATTCTCTTTTCCTATGGCTATTTAATATTAAGGCAATATAATTCTAACATTTCAATTACTACAATTTTCTAAACTATCTAAACAAAATCATATTTTGCCTTGTATGCAAACTATAAAAATTCTTCAATTTCTGTGACACAAAGTCATGTATAACATTACATATGAAGCATGCTTGATGCTTTTTGAATACCTGAGCACTATTCATCCTGAGTTCCCAAAGTAAGAATGTGCTAAATCACAAGAATTGAACCAGGAATAGATGCCAGAAAGCTCAATGCAAAATTCTGTAACAAGAACAATACTGCAAAAAAATCTAATAAAAGAAATTGCATAGGTATATGTCTTAGCTTATGTTTCTTTGAAACAAGCCTGAAACAAGTATTTTGGTGCTGAGTAATTATGTTAAAGATGACTCCAGAAGCAAGAACTATTTATTAGACAGATGTTAAGGGAAAGTTATGTGTTGGCACGTTATTGAAGTTGCTGTGTTGAGTTAGGAGAACTTCTCTATGAAGTACTTAGGATGCCTCCCATAATTAGCATTTCAAGATCAGGAGACAGTGTCCTTTGTATCTCATTTGTTTAAGCTTCCTCAGGGGCTCTAACTAACCATGCTACCACCAGTGCTTGTGGACAGGTGAGCAGGCTCTTGGCAGGCTGGGATCCTGATAGCAGGCTTCAGTCTGAATGCTGGTGCTGTGGGGTAGGCCCAGAGCTAGAGGTGAAATCTGAAGGGGTGAGGTGAGGCTGAGCACCATCTGCTTTATAAAGTGAGATTACTATCTGATACATCCTGGAGTCTAACCCAAATAAATGCCACAGAGATGAGAAGAAAAAAAGAGAGAGGAGAAGCAGAAACCAGATTAATAGTTTTTGACCCAGCCATATAAAAAAATAGGACGCGGGCTGGAGAGATGGCTTAGCGGTTAAGCGCTTGCCTATGAAGCCTAAGGACCCCAGTTCAAGGCTCGGTTCCCCAGGTCCCATGATAGTCAGATGCACAAGGGGTCACACATGTCTGGAGTTCGTTTGCAGAGGCTGGAAGCCCTGGCGCACCCATTCTCTCTCTCTCCCTCTATCTGTCTTTCTCTCTGTGTCTGTTGCTCTCAAATAAATACGTTTTTTAAAAATATTTTTAAAGAATAATAAAAAAATAGGACTCTATACACTACAAAACTAAATACAAAGGCAAAAGCCAAGTATAGAACAGTGCTTTTGTGATCATACTTGACTATTGTTCTTATATTCTGTTTTTACTATCTTGGCATGCTCCTGTAAGGCTTGGAATGCTGCCTTTCTATTGGCTATGATTTCCTCTTGGATCAGTCCTGGCTTACTTTCTTCTGTCTGAAACACAGGATACTAGTTCATAGAAGCTACCTATGAGCTCCATGCTGTGTGTGTGTGTGTGTGTGTGTGTGTGTGTGTGTGTGTGAGAGAGAGAGAGAGAGAGAGAGAGAGAGAGAGAGAGAGAGAGAGAGAGGGACAGAGAGAGAGAGAGAAGAGGAGAGGAGAGAAGAGGAGAGGAGAGGAGAGGAGAGGAGAGGAGAGGAGAGGAGAGGAGAGGAGATTGGGATGGAAGCAGATTTTTTTTCTTTATTAGTTATGTACATACTCAGTGTGTAAACAGCACATGTTGGTACCATCACTAGTCTCCTCCCTGTCCTCCCCCCTCTGAAGGGACCCTCCTTGTTGGGGATTGTGGGTGTGCATTGTGGGAGTAGCTATCAGTTATGGAGAAGAGGCAATGTCTCTGTGTATAACGTCCCAACCTGTGGCTCTAACAGTCTTTCTGCCCCCTCTTCCACGAATTTCCCTGTGCTATGTTGGGTTGATTTTAGGTCTACTTCAGTTATGAGGTCTTGGGAGCCTCTATGTCTCTGGATCTCTGGTTTCTATTTGTAATACTTATAGTTTTTTAATTTAAATGGAACATTCATTAATTTACCAATTATAATGTGAAAAAATAGAACGGGTATTATTTTCATTTTGCATTTGAGAAACCAGACTCAGAAGGATTGGCATACCCAAGTGAGATAATGTCTTTACCCAAAAAACCCTCAATAGAAACATAACACAGACTGAATATGATAGTAGAAATTTGTTTCTTGTAGTTCTGCAGTCTAGGAAGTAGAAGGCCGAAGATGTATCCTGGCAGACACTTGATCTCTTCTAAAATGTTGCCTTATTGCCACAGTCTAGGGGAGAACAGACACCACATGTCTTCACATGGTAGAATGTGAGCAGAGCAATACCTCTGCCTCAAACCCCTTTCTAAAAGCTCCCTTTCCATCATAAGTATCCAACCTCACAACTGAATCATATCTAGAGGTTCTTACTTATTACTTCTGTTACAGTGTATTTGGGTTTCAACATATAAATTTGGTAGGGGATACTATCACTTAAGCCACAGAAAATGTTGACAAGAAAGAGACAAGGTGAGACACTTAGGTGGAACTGTTTAAAATATCTCAGACTGATGTACTACTACGGAAATGCCTTGCTTTATGAAAATTGTCATCAATAAAGTGTGGACCAGATTTTCAATTCCAATGACTATTGATCTTAAGACTCATCATGAGTGTTGGTTCATCAAAGTAGCTTTGGAATCAGAAAGGGTGCTCAGGATAGAGCATGGGATAAGACAGGAGATTTCAGTATCTACTGTATTCTTGTATTCTTCTCCTTCCATTTTAACTGATTGTAGTTTTTTCCATCCAATTCTAAGGAGATAGCAGGGGAAAAAAAGAGGTAGCATATTTTTTCTCAGTCTGTTATAAGGTATGGAAAGAAAGAAAAATGACCATTCTTTTTAAGATATCAGTCTTCGCACTCAATCAAGCTCAACCAAACAGACATCAACAATACAACTGTAAGTGTGAAAGTAGTGGATAGAGATGAGGATAGGAAGAAACAAATTGAAATTTGGTGGGCTATAAAGACAAAAATGATTCTGTTTTCTCCATTGTCAGGAAGAATTCATATGTAAGTTTCAATTCAACTGCCACTTAAAATTTAAACAATAAGCACAATATTAGCACACAAAAATATTATCATAAAAGCTTCCGAATTTCAATTGCGCATATAATACTCCTATTTTAGCACACATTAAACACAGGAAGTTATGATTTAGATACTTGGAACGGAAGATGGCTATATTTGGGCCAAGAATCCCTTTTCCCTTTGCTCTTATATTGTGTGCAAGGAAAACAATGTTTCTAGTCAAAGAACAAAATGGCTTATCCTTGAAAAAGAAAGGCTTACAGGAACAGCAATTTATCACCCAAGTGTGGTCATAATGGTTTCCTATGAATGTGCTTTTATTCCTATCAGCTCCAAAACCTCTGAGAAGAGGTGCATTAACTGGTCTCCCAGGATCTGATTATCTTCTTTAACAATCAACATATTAGTCAGTGTGTATTAGTCAGTGGCCAGTTTCAACCACTATGATGTGGCTTTCCTCACAGTGAATGACAGAGAATTAAAAAAAAAATCATTCTCTTTTATAGTCAGGCATGTGATAATAGGCATTTAAAGACATTGCTTTAATTACTGAGGTGGTGGATCAAGCCCATTTTACCCTGACCCCTGCCAGTGTAACATCGGTTAAATTTATCACCTCTTCCCCAACATGACTGTGCAGTGTTGATTAACTATGCATGTGGCCCTTCCAATTTGGTGACTCAAGAAAGCCCATATATCACTTAGCACATCAGAAAGCATGTTCAATTGCTTTTGCCTTCATTTATTACCCCTTAGGACAGAAATGACTCTAAGCTTTCCTGATTAAAACACTGTGACCATGCTTTAAGTTTAATTGTATACATTGCCAGTTAATAGCAAGCTCTTCCCTTGGGCACAAACTTTTAAATCTCATGTAGATTGCCTCTCTATTATTACATAGGTTCTAATGTGGGTAGAATGGGTACCACATCTTTGGTCTTTAGTTATGTAATGTCCCTGAAATTCACAGGGAAAGCCACTGAAGATTAATATTAGGGACACCAATCCCACAGAAATAATCCTTAGAAAATTTCAATTAAGTAGTGTTCTGATAATTTTTGTATAAGGAAAATAGATTTATTTTTAAGTAGAATTAAAATAAGTTGGGCTGGAACAATGAGTTCTAGAAAACATGTAACTAATTACAAATATTATGATCTTTGAAACTGTTGACTCTCCCTTAATGGATAGTAAAAACAAGAACAAGTACGTGCAGATCTAAAGAGAAACCAGAGAGAAACTGATCTGGAGTGTTAAACTCAAAACTTTTTAATTGATTGAAATATTCCTGTTCTCATTTTTATGTATTTTATTTTTATTTAATTATTTGAGAGGAAGGAGATATAGTGGGGGGGGGGGAGAGAGACAATGGGCAGGCCAGGGGTTCCAGCCATTGCAAATGAACTCCAGACTCATGTGCCACCTTGTGCATCTGGCATATGTGGGTCTTGGGAAATTGAACTTGGGTCCTTTAGCTTTGCCAGCAAGGGTCTTAATGGCTAAGCCATCTCTCCAGTCCTTGAATACTCTCAAAACTTAAAGAATATTATTGAAATAATGTTAAAATTTATTAACAATAAATATTGACTTTAAGTATGATTTTTGGATATGTTTTAGATAACAAAATCTATATTAAACTTTAAAAAATCTTTCGTGTTATGTCAAGCCTTACTGGGAAGATGCCAGCATGCATCTATTCATTCCGACAACAGACCAAAGAAATAATTCCACCCTAGTCTAACTTAGTGAACTACTGGATTTAGTGGTGTTATATATAGGAGCATGGGTAAAGGGTTATTTATAAGAACACAGACAGTTGAAAGTATTTCCTCACTGAAGACTATGGACTCCCTAGCTCCTGATAATTTGCTTGTATAATTGTACTGGATGTAAGTCCCCTTCTGAAAAGCAGGGCTTACATCCAAATGGAAAGTGCTTGGTTATATGTATATAACAAACTGCACCACTGTTGCATTAGTAGGCATATTTACCTCATATATTGGAATTATTGCAACAGTGTCTGTAGACTGAGAGGACTATTGTTGATAATCGTCCCTCAGCCGTCCACACAGCACCTTCTGGTACTATGAACGCCAGCTAGCAGGGAGGGGACTTTCAGTTCAGCCCTATTCTGATTTCTCCATATCTTACGAAGCAAGTGGTATCTTTTATAGGGTCTTATCAATTAGTTCTGGCACGCAACCAACAGCAGTTGGCAATAGTCTTTATCATTTTAAAGGGCTTAGGGGCCTTTCCTGCCAACTACTGGTAAGGAGGTAGCACTGGGATTTTCATTTAACAACATTATGGGTCTTGAGAATGCCTTTTTCCTCCATGTAGAATATCTTCTTTTAAAATCTTACTGTTCTTGTTACTATTGTTTCAAATGCTTTTCCAAATTTATAAGCTGTCCAAACAAAAACCTTTTACACAGAGTGGAAGGGATTTCTGAAGCCCCATTATGATTCATTTCAAGCAAGTACCAATTGATTTCAGCAATCAATAGCTAAAGGGACAATAAAGAAACATATAAGCAAGGTCCAATGCAGCATGAAATAATTCTATTGCTAGTATCTTTTGTTTCCTCAACAGAACAATGTGGGTTCAGCAGCATGGAAGGGAAGTATTATTTTATTTATCTCTCTAATCCATAGGCATTTTCCGTGGGCTACCTGGCTTGCTTGTCTTGTGATACTGTTACTGCCACAGGGCTGCTCTCCATTTTCCCAGCCTCATCTGGGGCTGCTTGGCTTGGCTTAGGGCCAGGGATACATGTATTCTAGGCTGCCATGCCTGCTCCTGGAATCAGTGTCCTCATTCTGATAGGTTCTTGGAAAGCACTGCAAACATTTATTACATATCACTGCTGAGAAGGTCCTGTAAAACAACCAATCTCTACCCCAGTGCACATTACATCACACACTTTGGTGGATAAATAATCAACTTTTCTTCTTAAACATACCACTTTGTAGTACTTGCATTATGAAAAATGTCTCTGGAGTAAGGATGGAAATAACAGTTTAGTTAGGAGACTATTGTTGCCTTACCTGGGAAAAGAATCTTGTGGTTAGGCTATAGTGATAGCAATGGCAAGCAGGAACTGATTTGGGGCTATTTTGTATTTTGATTGTAGAGGTAATAAAACTTGCTGGTACATGTGGAGGTAACTGCTAGTTGAGAGAGAGGCAAGAAAGGAGAGTGACTTCAAGGTTTTAGAGTAGAACAATTGAGTAGATGTTGCACTGCAGTTTCTGACATGGGGATGCAGGAGTCCAAGGAATAATTCATAAGTTATAGTTTTGACAAACTGAGTTATTTATTAGATATTCATAGTGAGATGATGAGTGTAGCTCTGATTATAAAATCATAACTCAAGCAACAAGAAATGTACATGTACATCTCAGGGATGGTTTAGTTGACTTTGATGATTTAAATGAACATGATAAACTTCCATGGATATGTTTTGAAAATAATGGCTAATAGTTTAAATGTAGGAGAAATTAAAGAGCTTATTTAGGAAGGATTCCCTGCTCAGTCTTCATTCTTCAGTTAAGTTTGCCCTTAACTTTGTCTCAGAGAAGAAGAGAGGAACAGAGTACTGAAGGCCCCTTGACTAATGAAACACATGTTCAAATTCACTCCATTTTGTCCTTTATTCATATGAGGCAAAAAATAAAGGACATAGAATCATAGACATGTGCATGCTAGTCTAGTAACGGATCACTGGTACCCAGATGTAATTTCATACACTCTGTGAATAAGATGGTAAGTGACATTAAATGCAATAATTAGAGCTACTGTCTTAGGCTTCTGATACATACTATATGTATATATTAAATTATATATATATCTGCTAGGGGAATTACCTGAATATATAAATTATTATGTAAACTAATCTATACTTCAACATGAAGTCCAGATGGCCTGATAAATAGTAATTGGTATTTTCTTTGTTATAAATATGAAGGAAATTGGAGTTGGATAAATTATATAATCTATTCAAGATTGCACAACTAACTAGCGCACAGTGGTGCCTCTAATCTCAGATAATGGGGAGGCTGAGGCAGGAATATCCTGAGTCCAGGTGGTCCTCTAAGAGACAGTAAGACACCCTGTCATAAAAGATTAAGAAAAAAGCAATTAAACAGAAAGAAAGGATGGGAGGAAGGAAAGAAGGAAGGCAAGAAGTAAGAAAGGAAGAATGTGAAAGAATGGTAGTTAGGCAGAAAGAAAGGAAAGGAGGAAGGGTGAGGGGAAGAAAGAAAGAAAGTCATAAAGGTAGGAAGGAAAAAAGGAAAAGCAATGATGTAACTACTAAATGGCAGGATAGGAAATTAAACCCAGGGATTCTGACTTCACAATCTCCATTTTCATCACTGTGTCCACTTGCAGTATCCATAGCAGCATCCTACTTAAACTTATGAAATCCATTCATTGCATTACCTCTGGTAGTTATTTTATCAAAGTTGACTCTACATGATGACAGTGTTCATGACTTGTTTAGAATTCAGATTGCACAAGTAGGATTTATTTAAGCAGCCAAAAAAAAAAAAAAAAAAAAGCTGGGCTAGAGAAACGGTTTAATGGTTAAGATGTTTGTCCACAAAACCTGAGGGACACAGGTTCAATTCATCAGGATCCACATAAGCCCTGGATTCACAAGGTGGCACATGCATCTGAGTTTGTTTGCAGTGGGTGGAGGCCCTGGTACACCCATTCTTTCTTTTTCTGCCTTTTCTCTCTATCTCGCAAATGAAAAAGTAAAATAAAATAAAACAAAATAAAGTTTAAAAAAACTATGAGACCTGGTAGTTATTGGTTAAGGTGAAGACTGCGAAGCCTCAGGACCCAGGTTGAACTCCCCAGAGCTCATGCAAGCTGGATACACAAGGTGATGCATACACAAGGGTCACACATATGCACAAAGTGGCCATATGTCTGGAGATTGATTGCAGTGGCTAGAGGCCCTAGCGTACCTTTTCTCTCTCACACTCTGTCACTCTCACTGTCTCTCTCATAAAAAAATTAAAACTGTGTGAGTGTAGTCAGATATCTAATTTTTCTTCACAATCCATGGAGATGTTTGCAAAGTATATGCCTTTCTCACTGGTTTCTTTAAGGAATGATTTATTCTAAATGCAACTCCTGTCATCAATCAAATGCTATGCACAATGTTTAGATAATATGAGCCACTCTGTGAATAGAGTTAAGGCATTTTCCTGAAGATTCATTTTTGCTCTTTCTCTTGAACGGAATGAATAAGTCTCTATTATTTTCTCTGTGGCTTTGGAACCCAGATAGGCCTATAGCCTCATGCTCTCAAAATGCCATCCACACACAAAGATCCATTAGGCTCATGCATTATGTTCAGAAGGATAATTAGGGTAATCACAATCTACTCACAGCCTCTGTAGAAACATTTTGGACTGAAGGTGCTAGCAATTGACTATTTATATTTAGACCCAGAGAGAACATGAACTTATCATTACTGGCAGGTCTTTCTGCAAGAAAAGCTTTTGCTCTTGTGTGTCCTTAAAAATTGTCATGTGCAGGGTAGGAGCTACTGTTTAAACCCTGTTAGTAATTATCTGGGAAATTTGGTTATCCATCTGCAAGGAGCAACCCTGTTGATCTTAGTTTCCAAATTTATTTCAACTTCTACTGGCACAAATTAAGATCAGGCTCTTGTCTATTGGTTATGCCAGTGGTAGATGCTTATTTTTTTCCTCTACAGAATTTATTTTTAAGGACTTTTATTAAACTAAATACTGCTGGTTAACTAAAGACTTAGCTTTTATAGACTCAAGAGAGCAGCTTCTAACATAAATTAATCATGACTTAATTGACTGAACTAATTCAGGTTCCCTCCAGCCCACTGCACAACAATATCCCTGTGTTCCCAATGAAAACTACATGGAGCATTGCTCCAGGAGTACCAGCATCTATGTCTTTAGCAGCTCAATTTTACGGTGATCTGAGGTTTGGATATGTTCAAAGTTGCCTACGAACATCTCAGCTAGGGAGACTAAATTAATTATTTTTACCTATAATATCAGTTATAGCTGACATTCCTTTCTATAGTTTATTCCATGCTTAGAGTGACATTGTTACTTAGTAACACAGCAAATCACACACACACACACACACACACCAATAAAATTTATTTGATTGTAGTTACATCATTTTTAGAGTATTCTAAAAATGCATTGATTTCTTAATGATTGAATTATATTGCTAAAAAAAGACAAAAAACAATTAACAAAATTAAGTCCTCAGTGACAATGGCGTTTTCAAAACATAATCAGGAAGGCAGCAAATACTTTAAAAACTGGCAAATGCATTATCAAAATATATTTAAATGTAATGCCTTTAGTATGTTCAACCAAAGATAAAACTAATTTTTTTTTGGGGGGGGGAGCGGGGGTTCGAGGTAGGGTCTCACTCTGGTCCAGGCTGACCTGGAATTAACTTTGTAGTCTCAGGGTGGCCTCAAACTCATGGCGATCCTCCCACCTCTGCCTCCCAAGTGCTGGGATTAAAGGTGTGCACTACTACCCCTGGCTAAAATTTTTAATGTTTATATATTTTTCTGAAATATCATCTATTGAAATTTATACTAATTTTAAACCAAAGATTTATGTGCTATTATACCGGCAGATGAGAACTATGTAAAGAACAAATTAAAAAGCATTATCTTTCTTTTTAAATTGATTTTATTTGTATTTGAGGGGGAGAGAAAGAGGGAGGGATGGAGGGAGGAAGGGAGAGAGAGAGAGAGAGAGAGAGAAAGAGAGAGAGAGAGAGAGAGAGAGAGAGAGAAAGAGAGAGAGAGAGAGAGAGAGAGAGAATGAGAGCACCAGGGTCCTCAGCCACTGCAAAAAAGCTCCAGACACACACTTCATCTTGTGCCTCTGGCTTATATGGGTCTTAGGGAATTGAACCTGGGTCCTTTGACTTCACAGGCAAATGCCTTAATTGCTAAGCCATCTCTCCAGCCCAGCATTATCTTTCTTGAAATCTGCATGACATGCTTAAATCACAATGAAGTACAATATTAATGAAGAAAAAGGATTTATTTTTCTGTAGAGATTAGATTAGCTGTGCAAAAACTTAGTTTTTGTATTTTCTTTGTTATTGTATGTTTCATTGTTTTTGCTTCCATTTACTTAATTTTTATTTATTACTTTTATTTGTTAATTGTCTTGGTTCTGCTTTGATTCACCCAGAGTCCTCTCCTAGCAATACTAGCTGCCACTATCTTTGATGTTATTTTAATTTTCTTTTTGTCTATTTTAATATATTTATTTGAGAGTGACAGACAGAGAGAGAAAGAGGCAGATAGAAAGAGAGAGAATGGGCATGACAGGGCCTCCAGCTGCTGCAAATGAACTCCAGACCCCGATAGCTTAGGCTGGCCTCAGACTCACTATGTGGAAAAATCTGGTCCTGAACTCCCAATCTTTTACTTTCCACATGCTGGGATAACAGGCATGTGTCATTATACCCTGAATAAGAATTTTAGTTTTATATTTGCTTTTTGTTATGCAAGCTAGGCAAACCTATCCCACTTAGGTCCCTTTCTCCTCACACAAGTAAGGTGGAATTTTATATTTATTCTGTTAATAAAATGAAACAACATGTAAAAGTACCTAATAACAGAGAAACATTTTTGACTTTTGAAGAGGCCCTGTTTGGTCTTTGAAGTGATTATGAGCTCTTAATAAGAGACATAAATTAATTATAGAGTAATCCACTTAGAGACTCCTCTGGTTTGGTTGAAGGAGAAAGCAGTGATGATGTGGATTGATGCATTTTCTATGTGTGTGCCATGAAAGGAACATGTGATGCTAGCTACCTGATGGGGATCTGAAAAACGAGATTGATCACTCATGCAGATAGTTTGTGGAGGTGGCATTGGTAGATATGTCCCCAATACTCTCTGCTTTCTGTTTCGCTTTAGAGTATTGCCTCTGCAGAAACTTCCATGTTTAATGTATGTAAATAAAGAAGCAAAAGATTAGAAGCTTTCATTCACTAACTCATGATGTCCTCTTCCTTGAGCACACTGGATAGTACTTTCCCAAGACCATTAGTAGGGACCTGAAAAGGTTAGGAAACATGTCCAGGTAGTTGGGCAGTGCTTAACAAGTTTCTCAAGACTGTTAGCAGCAGCTTCAAAATAGACTGTTTGCCTAGAGTTAAACTTCTCACTAATTACTCAGAAAATACAAAGCTTAATTAAAAAGCCATTGTAGTAGTCAATAGATAACCAGGTACTTAATATGAAGTTTCTGAGATGGTAGCTGGATTTTGGAAAATTCTGAGACTTTAATTAGATAAAAGTAAAAACAAAATCTTTTAATGTAAATAAATTTTTTAATTAGATTCAACTGTGGATTTTCAGATAATAGCCCAAAATCAAATGCTCAAGTTTTCCATGTGAAGATAGACATTTGTTCTCCTTCTTTATTGTTTTAGAGATTGAGCCCAGCTGTACACGTGATAGGCTTCACTGAGCAATACCCCAAGTACAACATTTCTTTCTTTTTTTTTGAGCACATAATATTCTTTTAATGGCCATACTATGTGAGTTGGTCTACATCCACATAGTTCTCAACTGTGTCAAGAATGGTCATGTGAACATTTGTTTGGGTTTTGAAGTGCTATCAAACAAGACAGATCATTGCCAAATTCAATTCCCACAATAGGCAAGTTGTAGATGAAGAAAGATGCTGTTATGAGGACAAGCATAATGAGCAATGGAAGTGGAATTAGAGCTTTGCAGATGATATGCTGTCAGTACATGACTGGGGGCTGGCCTCTCTGTGCAGTACTGGCTGGCTTGGAGTGCACAAGAGAGTGCAAGCAGGCCATAATCACTTAGTCCTGCCTCAGCAGCCCGAGTGGTGATGTGTTAGGTGTGCATCCTCACAACACAGCAAAAACATTTGTTTCTTCCCTTCAGAAAGTTCTCTAGAATAAGAACTACTTTGGTCAGCAGATGATTTCCCCCTGTAGAAGGCTTTAGATTCCTTGGTTTAAAAGTTAGGCAGAGGGCTAGAGAGATGGCTTAGTGGTTAACATGCTTACCCACAAAGCCAAAGGTCCCAGGTTTACTTCCCCAGTATTCACATAGAGCCAGATACACAAGGTGGCACAAGCATCTGGAGTTTGTTTGCAGTGGCTAGAGGCCCTGGCATGCCCATTCTCTGTCCTCCCTCTCTCTCTCTTTCACTCTATCTGCCTCTTTCTCTCACAGTACCTGTTTCTCAAATAAATTAATAAAAATAATTTTTAAAAATGTAGGCAGAGGCTGTAGCTGTACATCACAAGGGAGGAACATAAGAACAAGAAAGGGTTCATGAAGAGAGTGTGGGACCAACCAAGGAACAGACTTTGAAGAACAGCTTACAGGACATGTAATTGAGCTGATTGCTGGCATGTATGTGATGTCCATCTTATGTGTCTTCCTGTGACTACTTAAGTAAAATCACCACAGCTCAGTAAAGACCCAGGATGTGGGTTTGCTCTGTGGAGGGTCTTAAGAAATGGAGCCCAACATTCCTTTATTCTTTGTTCCTCCACAGGATTTCCTAAAATTGAATTAATCAAGGTCAAAGTTAGATGCATATGTAACTTTTTGCTTTGTAAAGGCTTGAGTTATTTACAAAAATTATACTGTATCAGTTTCATAAAGACAAATGGAAGACAAAACATGATGAATGCATCAAGACTAGAAAACTGATTAGGATGTTTTCTACATTCTGCCTCATGTCAAGTTGAATTATATAAAATATTTTACAAGTAATAATGTCCAAATTTCAACAATCTCTTGTGATTCAGGCTAGAATCTTTATTTTTACTCTCTAATCTTGTTTTGTGAAGGGTGTGGACAATCTACATAATTAGACAATCACTGTAGATAACTAATATATTTAACTACATAAGTATTTTTCAATTTTTTTAGTTATGACTTGATTTCCATAATTTTATTATGTAGAAGAGTCTATAATAAGCAAAATCAATTTTTGTGCTCTAGTATTTTGTGTATCTCACACACACACACACACACACACACACACACACACACACACACACTGTTTCAAACATATATGCATGCACATGTACACCCATTCTATTTCCAACAGAACTCAATATAATATCTACTAATTAACATTAGTTAGACTCCTGTATAATACACAGTAAATATATATCATTATATATATTATATATAAGTAATTTTACTGTGGGGCCTTTTTTTATTACAGATATTCTTACTATGGATGCATCATGTGTTGGTGCCATCCTTTCCCTCTTCCCTAGGCCCATTCTTCTGGGTGCCCTCCTCAGTGGGGTTTCTGGTATTCCCCATGGGATTATGGGTTATGCATTGTGGGAGGAGCAGACAGTTGTTGGTGGTGGCAATACCTCTTCACATTATATCTCAATCTGTAACTCTTATAATCTTTCTGTCCTCTCTTCTGCAAAATTCCTTAAGCTGTGTTGTGTGTCTTTTAAGTGTTCTTCACTAATGAGCTCTTAGGAGCTTCTGGATCTCTGCTTTGGTAAATTTAGAGTAACCTCAGGGTCTGTCACGTTCATCCTGGTGCTGATTGTCAGGCTCCCCACTGAGGCTGCATTCTTGCTCATCGCACCACTTCCTCTGTGGTTTCAGCAGGGGCTTAGCTAAAGTGCAAGAGTTAGTTTATATTTTCAGGTCTCACTGACTTCTGAAGAAAAAAAACAACAAAAAACAGATTTTCTAATGGAGAATGAAGTCAGCATAGGTTAAATGGGATAGGTGTTATCTATACAGAGAGTTTTTTGGATGTAGCCCCTCTTTTAGCCAAAGACTAGTGGGAGCTTGACACTGGAGAGCATAACCTTTTTCGACCTGGTTCCCAATTCCAGATATGGATTCCTTTTGACTGAGCAGATCTCTCAGCCAATCAAGAAGCTATTGGTTACCCACTAAGGCTGTATTCCACTACTTCATGGGTGTGTACATCTTGTCAGGCTGCTTGCTTCTGAATATCTTCCACCCATGGTTGCCCTGAACTTTGTTGACCACTTTCCACCAGTACTTCCTTTAGAAGTTTCCAAAATTAGATGAGTTAACTGCCTGGGGTCTGGCTCTATTCTTGACTCTAGCCAGGTCTCTCCATGTTCTGTGCTGGCAGCATATGGTGTCTTCAGCAATAGGGTCTTACCTTTTACCTTAGGTAGATAATCAAGTGCTTTGACAAAAACCTGTCTGATTTTGGGAACATCATAGTCTCTACAATTAATGGTTCATTGTGGGTAGCAACCACTATCTTGTACTGGGAGTTACAGGCCAGATTCAAAGAAATATTTAAGGGCTGGAAAGATGGCTTAGTGGTTAAGCACTTGCCTGTGAAGCCTAAGGACCCTGGTTCTAGGCTCGATTCCCCAGGACCTACATTAGCCAGATGCACAAGGGGGCACAGGCGTCTGGAGTTAGTTTGCATGTGGCTGGAAGCCCTGGCGCGCCCATACTCTCTCTCTCTCTCTCTCTCTCTCTCTCTCACTCTTTCTCTCTCTGTCACTCTCAAATAAATAAACAAAAAAAAAAAATTCAAAGAAATATTTAAGGTTAGGCTTCATCCTACCTCTCCAGAACCCTGCTCAGGTGCTCCCCTCCATTTTCCTATTGGGGGTTCAATCTTTTAGTCTATCTTCATGGATAAAGGTTTCTATGGTACCAGTTCATTTTGGGTTTAGTTTTGTCTTTTCTCTCCACTCCTCACTTTCCCCTCCATGCAAACCCCATCACTATTTTCAAGAATCCAAGTTGCCTACCAGATTTGTTAGAAAATCAAGAGCTGATTCACATTAGGAACCACAGATGAGTGAGACCATGTGGCATTTGTGTTTCTGGGATTGTGTGAGTTCGCTGAGTATGATTTGTCCCAAGTCCCTCCACTTCTCTACAATTTTCTTTGTGTTATCTTTTCTTACTGCTGAGTAAAAGTCCATTGTGTAAATTTACCACAACTTTGTTGCCCATTCATCCAATGAGGGGCACCCAGGTTGATTCCAGTTCTTAGCTATAATGAACTGAGCAGCTATAAACATGGCTGATCAAATATCTATAATGAAGCATGGAACATTTAGGGTAAATGCCCAGTAAGAGAGTAACTAGGTCAGTTAGTAACACTACATTCATCCTTTTTAGGAGTCTCTATTTTGATTTCTATAGTGGTTGTACAAGTACATTCCCACCAACAATGAATGAGGGTAACTCTTTCTCCATATTTTCACCAGTATTTTTTGTCATTTAATAGTTTTTAAAATTAAGAAAATATTTTATTTATTTATTTATTAGAGTGAGAGAGAGAGAGAAGCAGATAGAGGGAGAGGGAGAGAATTGGTATACCAATGCCTCTGGTTACTGCAAATGAACTTGAGATGCATGTGCTGCCTTGTGCATCTGGCTTATGTGGGTTCTGGGGAATTGAACCTGGGTCCTTAGGCTTTGCAAGCAAGAGCCTTGACCACTAAGAAATCTCTCCAAAATCTTATGGAGAAAAAGGTTATGCTCTCCAGTGTCACACACACATATATATACATATATATATATATATATATATATATATATATATATATATATATATATATATACACACACACACAACTTCTATACTTACAGACAACAAACCATGGTATTTCCCTCTCCTCCTCCACTTTCTCCTTCATAGCTCTGCTCTCCATCATATCCCCTCCCTCTCTCCATTCATCTCTTTTAATGTGATGTCATCATCTTTTCTCCTATCATAAGCATCTTGTGTAGGATTGATAGGCACTGCAAGTTCATGGATATTGAGGTCAATTTCTGTCTGAAAAGTTGTATGTAAGAAGTGTTACCCTTTCTTTGGCTCCTACATTCTTTCTACCACCTCTTCTGCAATAGACTGTGAGCCTTGGAGGGCGTGAGATGTTTCAGTGCTGAACACCCCTCTGTCCCTTCTTCTCAGCATTATGTTGCATTTTGGGCCATCCCAGTTGTCATTGCCATCTGAACTGATAGTAGCTTTAATAAATGAATATGAATATTAAGTGTAGTGCTTTCAGGGAAATTTGGTAAGAATAATATATGCATTTATCCAGACAAGAGCAGGTTTTATACCTCTAAGGCTCATGACCTCCCCTGCCATATGTTTTTCATTAGTTTTTCAGCCCTAGACATGTATTCCCTCCCACAGAGTAGGGCTTCAGTCCAATTAAAGAGCAGTTGGTTTTCCCCAGAGCATACATGCCACTATTACACTCTCTCAGTCATTTGGCCTGTCTGGCCAAACTTGAGGTTTTCAGTGTCCACTGTTTTCACTGCTGATGACTTCTGTGTCCCATAAGGTTGCATATAGTGCAGCTTTTCCACCTGTCAGTTGGCTGGTATATTGGAAGAAGGTTTTCAGCTCAGCACCAGCTTGATTTCTCAGTGACTTTGCCACTCAGGCATGTGAGGTCTTCAGCAATAGGGTCTTACCATCTCTTTCTCATGGGAAATCAGGGGACTTGACAATAGCCTATAATGTTTTGGAGCTGACAGGGACCTCCATGTTCAACAACTCACTGGGAGGTATCCCATCCTTGGCATTGAAAATTTTCTAGTAGCAATCTCTGGATTTTGGATGTACCATTATTCAAGAAAGTAGATTTTCATATGTGTTATTCAGAATATCTTGAAGTTTGATTGACTCTCCCCCACTGCCGTTTTTTCACACAATCACTTCCCCTGACCTCACTTAGGCCTTTCCCCTCCCTGTAATCTGTTCTTCTACTTACATATACTATCCCCTTAAGTCCTGACCTTTCCATCCTCCCTTATAGCCTTTTTTCTAGCTTCTGGGCCTCTGCTACTGATTTTTGGTTCTGGCTCACACACAAGCCTATACTTTTGTAGCTGGAATCCTCATATGAGACAGAACATGCAATGTTTGGCTTTCTAGGCCTGGGTTGTCTCGCTTAGTATAATCCTTTCCAGATCCATCCACTTCCCTGCAAATTTCATTTTTCTTTATCACTGAATAGAACTCCATTGTGTAAATGTATCACATTTCAATTATCCATTCATCTGTGGATGGACATCTAGGCTGATTCCATTTCCTAGCTATTTTAAATACAGCAGCAAGTATCTCTAAGTAAGTGAGAAGAATCATTAGGATATTTGCCTAGGAATGCTACAGCTGGATCATATGGCAAATCTATTTTTAGGTGTCTCAAGAATCTCCACACTGATTTCCACAATGGTTGTACCAGATTGCATCCCCATCAACAGGGGAGAAGGGTTCCCCTTTTACCACAACTTCACCAACATTTATTGTCATTTGCTTTCTTGATTGTAGCCATTCTGACAGGAGAGAGATGGAATCTCATAGTAGTTTTAATTTGCAGCTCCCTAATGGCTATGGATGCAGAACACATTTTTAGATGTTTATATGCCATCTCTATTTCTTCTAGTGAAAACTTTCTATTTAGTTCCATAGCCCAATTTTTAATTGGATTGTTTTATTTCTTATTGTCCTGATTTTTGAGTTCTTTGTATGTTCTTGAAATTAATTTTCTGTCAGATGTGTAGCTGGCAAAGATTTTCTCCCATTCTGTAGGTTGTCTGTTTCCTCTATTTAGTGTCCTTTGCTGTACAAAAGCTTTGTAATTTCATGAGATCCCAGTTGTTGATTAGTGATTTTATTTCCTGAACAACTGGGTTTATATTCAGAAAATAATTACCTATACCAATATGTTGAAGTGTTTCCCCTACTTTATGTATAGCAATTTCAGAGTTTTAGGTCTGATATAAAGGTCTCTGATCTAGTAGGATTTGATTCACGTGCATGGAGATAGACAAGGATATATTTTCATCTGTCTGCATATAGATACCCAGTTTTTCCAGCACCACTTGTTGAAGAGGCTGTCTTTTCTCCATTGAATATTTTTGGCATTTTTTTCAAAAATTGGATGGCTATAGCTGCCTGAATTTACATCATGTTCCTATGTTCTGTTCCATTGTTCTACGTGTCTGTTTTTGTGTCCGTACCATGCTGCTTTTGTTACTATGGCTTTGTAATATAGCTTAAAATCAGGTATGGTGATACCACCAGCCTTATTTTTGTTGCTCAGAATCATTTTGGCTATTCAAGGTTTTATGTGCTTCCAAATGAATTTTAGGATTTTTTTTCTTTTTCTGTGAAGAATGCCATTAGAATTTTAAAGGGAATTGTATCAAATGTGTAGGTTGCTTTTGGTAAGATTGACATTTTTACAATATTAATTCTTCTAATCCAAGAACATGGGAAGTCTTTCCACTTCCTTGTGTCTACTCCAATTTCTCTTTTGAGTGTTTTAAAGTTATCAATTCACTTCCCTGATTAAGCTGAGTTCAAGGTTGGTTCTTTCTTTCTTTCTCTCCCTCCCCCCTCCTCTCTCTCTCTCTCTCTCTCTCTCTCTCCTTGCCTCCCTCTCCCCCCCCCCTCTTTCTTTCTTTCTTTGAGGCAATTGTAAATGGGAGAGATTCCCTGATTTCATCCTTCAGAAGTTTGTTGTTAGTATATAGGAAAGCTAATGATTTTATATTTATATCCTCCTATGTTGTTAAAAATGTTGACCATATCTAACAGTTTGCTGGTAGAGTCTTTCAGGTCTTTTATGTATAGAATCATATCATTTGGAAACAATGATAATTTGATCTTTTCCTCTCCAATTTGTATCCCTCCTATGAGTGTTTCTTGCCTTATTGCTATAGCCAAGACTTACAGTACTATATTAAATAAAAGTGGGGGTAGTCAAAACCCTTGTTTTGTTCCTGAATTTAGTGAAAAAGCTTCAGATTTTTCCCCAGTTTGTATGATTTTGGCTCTAGGTTTGTCATAGATAGCTTTTATCATGTTGGGATATGTTCCTTCTATTCCCAGTTTCTGTAATACTTTTACCATAAAAGGATGTTGGATCATGTTGAGTGCCTGCTCTGCATCTATTGAGATGATTTTTTTTTTCCTTCAGACAATTTATATGATGTGTTACATTTATCTATTTGCATATGTTGAACCATCCCTGCATCCCAGGGATGAAGCCTAGTTGGTTGGGGTGAATAATCTCTTTGGTGTATTCTTGTATTCTGTTTGCCAATATTTGTTCAGAATTTTTACATCTATGTTCATGAGGGAAATTGGTCTGTAATTTTCTTTTGTTCTGTCTTTGTCTAGTTTTGGTATAAGGGTGATTCTGGCTTCATAGAAGTAGTTTGGTAAGATTCCTTTCTTTCCTATTTTGTGGAAAAGTTTGAGAAGCAGGGGTGTTAGTTCTTCCATGAAGGTCTAGTCAAATTCACCAGGGAATCCATCTGGGCCTGGCCTTTTTTTTAGTTGGGAGACTTTTGATAACTCCTTGAATCTCTGTACTTGTGATAGGTCAGTTTAAATGGTTTATCTCATCTTGATTTAATTTTGGTAGGTCAAATGGATCCAGGAAATTATTCATTTCTTTCAGATTTTCAAACTTAGAGGCATATATTCTTAAGGTATGTCTTTATAATTTTCTGAATTTTTTTGTGATCTGTTGTAATGGTGCCTTTTTCATGCTGATTCTTATTATTGTCTCTTCTCTTTTTTGGTCAGATTTGCAAAGTGTTTATAAACCTTGTTTTTCCTTTCAAAGAACCAACTCTTTTTTACATTGATTCTTTGGATTTTTTTTTTTTTTGTTTCTATTTCACTAATTTCTGCCCTAATCTTTATGATTTCTTCCTGTCTACTGATCTTTGGCTTGCCTTGTCCTTATTTTTCCAAGGTCTTAAGGGGAAGCATTAAACTGTTTACTTGTGAACTCTCTAATTTCTTAATATATGTACTTAGAGCTATAAATTTCCTTCGTTGGACAGCCTTCATTGTTTCCCAAAGGTTTTAGTATGTTGTATTATCATCATCACTTGATTCTATGAATTTATTGATATCCTTTTGGATTTGTTAATTTCAGCATTCAATAGTGTACTGTTTAGTCTCCATGAATTTCTGTATGCTCTGTAGCTTTTCTTGTTACTGATTTGCAGTTTAATCCTTTTGCGGTCAGATAGAGTACAAGGGATTATTTCAATTTTCCTGTAGTTGTTGATACTTTCTTTGTGCCCTAATATATGGTTCATGCTAGAGAATGACCCATGTACTGCTGAGAAAAATGTATATTCTGCAGCATTTGGATGGAATGTTCTGTAGATATCAATATCTGTTTGGTCCATTTGTTCCATGACATAATTTAATTCAGAGGTCTCTCTTGTTTATTTTTTGTGAAAACTACCTGTCAATTTATGAGAGGGGGATATTGAAGTCACCCACTACAATTGTGTTTGATATTATCTGTGACCTTAAGTCTCATAGTGATTGTGTGATGAAACTGGAGCCCCCATGTTAAATGCATATATGTTTAGAATTGTAATGTCCCCCAGTTGGAGTGTTCCTTTAATCAGTATAAAATGACCTTCTTTATTTTTCCTCACCAATGATGGTTTGATGTCTATTCAGTCAGATATTAGGATATCAAGCCCTGCTTGTTTCCTAGGCCCATTTGCTTGAAATACCATTTTTCATCCTTTCACCCTGAGACAGTGTCAATCTTTTATTGAGAGGTGAGTTTCCTGGAGGCAACAAATAGCAGGATCTTGCCTCTTAATCCAGTCTGCAAGCCTATGTCTTTTAGTTGGGGCATTGAAGCTATTGATATTAAGGTATGTATTTATTCTTGTCATTCTCATTTTGTAGTGTTTCCAGTTTTCCCTTTACTCACTTGTTTTAACTGTTATTTCAGTGTGGTTTATTTTTTCCTATTTCCTTCTATGTGTGTTTTACTTTCTCTTCAGCATGAAGAATTCCTTCAAGTATTTTCTGTAGAGCTGGTTTAGTTAAATTCCTTTACTCTGTTTTTGTTGGGAATGTCCTGATTTCTCCATCAATTTGGATAGATACATTTGCAGGATAAAGTAATCTTGGTTGACAGCCGTTATCTTTCAGAACTTGGAATACATCATTCCAAGCCCTTCTGGCTATTTTGTGTTGAGTAATCTGCACTTATTCTGATGGACTTGCCTTGTAGGTGACTCATTTTTTTCTCTCTAACTGCTTACAATATATTTTCTTTGGTTTATGTGTTTAGTAGTTTAATTATAACATGGACAGGAGAGGTTCTTTCTAGGTTTTGTCTGTTTGGTGTTCTAAAAGCTTCTTGTATCTGCACTGGCATTTCTTTCCCAATTTGGGGAAATTTTTCTTCTATGATTTTGTTGAAAACACCTAATAAACCTCTGGATTGAAACTCTTCTCCTTCTATTATGCACTGAATTCTTATGTTTGATATTTTCATAGTGTCCTGGATATCTTGAAATTCCCATTCATACCTTCCTATTAGCTTGTCTTTCTCTTTGTTGGACTGTATTAGGTTTGCCACCTGGTCTTCTAGTTTAGATATTCTGTTCTCTCCTACATATATTCTACTGGTGAGACTTTCCACAGAAGATTTTATTTGACTGATGTGTTCTTTAGATCTAGGATTTCTGCCTGGTTTTTGTTCAGTATTTCTACTTCCTTACTCATGTCTTATAATAACCTTCTTATCTCATTAAGCTGGTTTCCTGTGCTCTTTTCATAAGTTTACTTTCTTCTTTAATTCCTTTGTTTCCTTCTTTGATTCCCTTCATTTCTTCTTTGATTTCTTTGAGTATAGATACAATCATTTTTTTGAAATCTTTGTTAAGAATTTCATCTAAAATAGACTCATTTTATCATTTATCATTATATATATATATAATTTTTTGTTTATTTTTTTATTTATTTGAGCACACCACACAGAGAAAGAGGCAGAGAGGGAGGGAGATAATGGGCACTCCTGGGCTTCCAGCCACTGCAAATGAACTTCAGACATGAGCACCCCCTTATGCATCTGGCTAACATGGGTCCTGGGCACTTGAGCCTTGAACCAGGGTCCTTAGGCTTCACAGGCAAGCACTTAACTGCTAAGACATCTCTCCAGCCCACATTTATATCTTTTTGTGGGACTTTATTGTTTTGATTTTTTGTGTGTTTCTTGTATTATAATGTAATGACTTTTGCATCCTGAATTGATTTGATGCTTGAGTTTTCTACTTAACTTCAGTCTTCTTAGATGTGGCAATCACCTTTATATGCTTTCAGGATTTGAGTTTAAGGTACCAGGTGTAGCTCTTGTGCCACACCCAGCCACAGAAGTAATCTCAAGTGCTGAGTTAGCTTGATAAGCAAGTATTCTAATGGACTAGGTGGAACAATTTACTGGCAACTTCTAAACTTCAACTGAGCAATATACACATTCAATAGAAACCAGCACAGAGTATGCTATTGTGGGGATTAAAACAAACAGATAATTTATTAAACCTGAAATCCCTAAGGGTATGTGGTGTTCTTTACCCTTAATCTTGTCAGCTGTGAGGTAGAGATTTCTGCTCTGAATGGGTTCCAGGTCAGCCTGGATCTAAATGAGACCCTGGCCCCAATAATGACAGAAGCAAAAGACAAAGGCTCCATAATTATGAAAGTATGAAAGGCAACAATATTCAACACAATTCAAATACAGCTTATTTGAAAAAGGTAAAACCAACCAATAATATATAATCCATAATCTGCCCTGTCATGGAGAGATTAACTCTTCCAATGCAGGCCTATGTACCTGTTTTTTTTTTTTTTTTTTTTTTTTTTTTTTTTTGTCAGTCAGCCTGGTTACCTTTTGGGATGGCTTCCAATCTCTCACCTCAGTCCCTCTGTATTGTGCTGTGGAGCTGGAGCTATGATCAGCTGTGCTTTCTGTGCTGCCACTGGTGGCTGAATTCTGGAGGTTTGCAGTTCTGAAACTTGGGAGATGGGATAGTGCAGAAAGCCTGGAGTTGCTCACGCAGTTCTGATGATATCCCCTTCAGTAGCCCATTGGTTGATCTCAGCAATCTTTCCTTCAGATTACTTAACTTTGCAAGAAAGCTGATGATGTTGAAAAAGTCCCCTTGTTTGGTCTCTGCTTGGTGCACCTGGTGGGGTTGTGCCATGTGAGTGTCCAGGCCACAAGTGCCTAAGTGGTATTCTGGCTGTTTTCCTCCTTTCTGGTGGATCTTGGTCTTTCTAGCTTCTCCACTGTGTATAAGAACAACCTTTACTCCTTCACTTTTCAGAAGAAGGGTATATTTTGCTGTGGTTTTTCTTAAATCCCTCCCTAGTCTGTTTGGCATGGATACTATACCACCATCTTACCCAGACATCTTCATTTGACTTTTTAATGAGTTCTATCCTTACTTGAATAAGGTAGAATGCCACATATGTTTTAATTTGCATTCCCCTGATGGTTAGGGATGCTGAACATTTTCTTAAGTGTGTATTAGACATTTATATTTCTTCCTCTGAGAATTCCTTATTCAGTTCTCTCCACCATTTTTAAGTGGATTATTTGATTTTTTATTGCTTAGTTTTTTGAGTTCTTTATAGATTCTAGATATTAGGCCTCTGTCAATGGAATGGCTGGCAAGATTTTTCTCTCATTCTGTGCGTAATCAATTAGCTCTGCATATGACATGTTTTTGCAAATCTTTTTACCTTTATGAGATCCTATTGGGTGTGTGAATGTTTAACTTCCTGGGTTACTGGGGTTTTGTTCAGAAAGTCTTTGTCCACAACTATATTGTGGAGAGTGCCTCCTATTTTTCTTCCAATGGAAGAAGAATTTCAGGTGTTATACTGAGGTCTTTAGTCCATTTGGACTTGATTTTTTTGTATGGTGAGATGAGTGGGTCTAGTTTTATTTTTCTATCTATGGTTAGCCAATTTGTCCAGCACAACTTGTTGAAGATGTTGTCTTTACTCCAGTATATGTTGTTGACACCTTTATCAAAGATCAAGTAGTTATAGTTACTTGACCTAAAGTCTGGGTCTTCAATTATGTTTCATTGGTCTATCTGTCTATTTTTATGCCAGTACCATGCTGTTTTTGTTACTATGGCTTTGTAATATAGCTTTAGATCTTGTATGGCAATATCTCCAAGGGCATTTCTTTTGCTGAGGATATGTTTGGATATCTGAGGCCTGCTGCCATTCCACATGAATTTTGAGGTTTTTTTTTTTTTTTTCCTATCTCTGTGAAGAATGATGCTAGAATTTTATTGGTATTGAATTAAATCTGTATATTGCCTTGGGTAGAATTGCCATTTTCACAATATTAATTCTACCTACCAGGAGCATGGGAGATCTTTGATCTTCTCCATCCTCCTTAATTTCTTTTTTGAGTATTTTAAAATTTTCAGTATATAGGTCTTTCACATTCTTGGTTAGTATTATTTCAAGGTAGTTAAAATTTTTTTGTTGCTATTGAAAATGGAATTTACTTTCTCTGACTATTTGTCCTTTTCATATAGAAGGCTACTGGATATTTTATGTTGATTTTATATCCTGCCACTTTACTGAAAAAACTAATCACCTTTAGAAGTTTTGAGGCTGACACTTATGTATCCAGTCATGTCATCTGCACAAAGGGGTAGCTTGACTTCTTCCTGTCTTACTGTATCCCTTTTATTATTTTATCCTATCATTGTTCTTAGGATTTCTAGTACTGTTGGGCCTTGAAAGGCCTGGGCATGAGGCCTAGTGGAACTTCCTGAGCCTAGCTAAAGTTTGGCGATCTGCCTCTGGCCACCTATGACTCAGCAAGACACCTAATGGCTTCTGACCTGCTATTTCTGCATAGGAGTTGGAATTCCCATGCACATGTGTTTGGGACCAATTGTTTCAAAAGTCACAGTTTACTATTGGCCCTTACCTCTTCCCCCATCCTAAAATCTCCACCCTCGTTTTCAACATTATATAGGTAACTGCTTGTAACAATAACATGAGTTCCTGCTTCGACAAGACTACCGGCTTGGTGGTGTGTTCCTGGCCAGTGACACTCACCCTCCTCCTCAACCCCTTGGGAGGAACCAGCAGACCTGGTCCTTCCTCAGCACTAACTGCTGCTGGTGGGGGGGGAGCAGCATCTGGCACCTATTGTGGGGTGACGGGAACCCAGCAGACTAGGGCTCCATGAGAAGCATTCTCATTGAGGAGGTCAATCGGCATGCGGGTGAGTGTACCCTCATAAGTTATGAGGCAGTCTTCATATTTAATATGATAGCTTTACTTCTATAACCTGTGCTTGTTTGTCAACATCTTTTCATTCCCTTTCTCTTTCTTTTCACTTTTGGTTTGCCAGCAAGCTACATCTGCGGCTTTTGTATTTCTAAACAGGTCATACATCCCTAGTGGACACACTGGGTGGCTTTTGATTTTTAGGCTTGTGCTTCTCTCTCTCTCTCTCTCTCTCTCTCTCTCTCTCTCTTTCTCTCTCTCTCTCTCTCTCTCTCCTTGGGCTTGTGAAGGCAGGCCAGCTTATTCTGCCATTTACGGAACTTTCCCTGGATCTGTAGGCTTCAATAAGTATCCCTTCCTCCATAACTGTGCTTGGTCTGGAAGTTCATCTCAGTGTACCGAGGAGTGGACTGACATGAACCTGACCATGTGGGTGTTGTTCTTTTGGTACCTTTGTTTTGGAGAAATAGGCATGGACTTGGTGATTACAACTGAAGCTGTCTCCTGGAGTGGAAAGCCAAATTTTATGGACTATTCTGATGAGAGTCTGAGAATGTTAAGTACAGGTAACATTAAACTTCAAGGCTTGGCTTATGAGCTTTCTAAGGAGAAGAAAAGACTACAGAGGACTTTGTTGGAACTGGGCTACTGGCATAAGGGCTGGCTGCATCCTGCTACCCAGGCCCAGAGAGTTTGATCAAGGTTAAATTTATAATGGACTGATGTGCTTGGCTAGAAGTATTGGACTGAGAGATTTAAGATTTTAAGCTGGAAAACCTCAAGCAAATTAAATTTACTGGCACAGAGACTGGCTTTAGATTACTAAAGCTGCTATTGTCAATGTATTCAGTTGTTTATTTTTTTGTAGTTTGCATCTGTAGCCACCTGGCTGGAGGCAGTGTCACTGGGTGGATCTTAAGGTGTGGTGGCTTTCAGATTTCAATCTAAAGATATACAAAGTGTGCCTAGCAGGAGTTCCTGAAGTGTGCTATGGCTTTTGTGTTTATCTTCTTATCAGTTGAAACTTCCTCCTGTGCCTGATGGGCATCTGCACATGCCTGGGAGAAATCTAAACATGCCATTAGTCATATGCTTTAATGTTTTGCCACTCTCAGACTGCCTGATCAAGTAAAAACAGATAATGGCCCTTGCTTTGTAAGTCAAAACTTTACAAGTTTCCTCCAGATGTGGCAAATTACACATGCCACGGGCATTCCATATAACCCTCGAGACCAAGCTATTGTTGAAAGATATAACCAAACACCTAAATCACAAATACAAAAACAAAAGGTGGAATAACTACCTCCCATGATCAGCTAAAGAAAGCATTATTCACCTTAAATATTTTAATTTTTTCTAGAAATGAAAAAAATGTCTCCATTCCAAAAACATTGGTCATACTCTGTCACATACAGCTCAATTGAGGTCAGATGGAGAGACTCATTGACTGGGGCCTGGAGAGAACCAGACCCAGTCCTCCAAGCAGGGAGAGGGTTAGGATGCATCTTCCCTCAAGATGAAAAAAGACCCATTTGTATACCAGCGAGGGACCTCAAACATTTACCCCAACAAGGGGACACTGACAATCACTTCTCCAGGGAGTGTCCCACCCCTGAGGACTGTCCCTAAAATGGTCTTCAACCTACTAAACCAAACAATTCCCTCCCTTGTGGAGGATTGCTGGCTTTGCTTATCTTTGCCTCCCAGGCTGCTTGCAGTAATCACCAATGATACAACTACAGTTGTCCATATGACCCTAAAACAAAAAAACTCTCTCTCCAGTTGATCAGTGACATAAAAGCAATGTCCAGCACTATCTTTGATATCCAACAACAGCTAGATTCCCTGGCTGAGGTAGTCCTACAAAATAGGAGGTGACCAGACCTATTAACTGCCAAAAGGGAAGCATATGCTTGTTTTTACAGGAAAAGTACTGTTTATATGCCAATAGATCATGCATCGTTCAGGACAAGATCAGAAAACTTCAAGAAGACCTGGAGAAGAGATGGCAGGACCTCCAGGACAACCCACTGTGGATGAGCCTACATGGCTTCTTATCCTACCTCCTCCTTCTACTTGGACCTCCTCTTCTCCTTTCCCTTATCCTCACTGTTGGGCCTTGTGTAATTAACAAAATTACACAATTCATTCACTAGCAGATACAGGCAATAAAAATCCATCAGGCTGAGGTACATTATCACAGGCTGGCAACTCAGGAACTAAGTTCCTCAGATGACTCACTGCCACTTCCTCTGCCCTCCATGTGACCAATGATGGGTAAGATCTCAAACTGACTGAGACAACCTAAGACAGGCCATGGAGTGGGTTGTCAGTGCGCTAAACACCTGGTACCCAGTGACAGGTAAGATCCCCAGAGGGGGACAACCTAAGACAGGAGCCATGGTGACTAATGTTCTTACAAAAACAAAAGGGGGAGATGTTGGGCTTTGAAAGGCCTGGGTGTGAGGCCTAGTAGAACTTCCTGAGCCTAGCTAAAGTTTGGGCGATCTGCCTCTGGCCAGTTGTGACTCAGCAAGACACCTAATGGTTTCTGGCCTCTTACTTCCACGTAGGAGTGGGAATTCCTGTGCATGCACGTTTGGGACCAATCATTTCAAAATTTGCGGTTTACTATTGGCCTTTACCTCTTCCCCTGTCCTAAAAACTCCACCCTCATTTTCAACATTATATAAATAACTGCTTGTAACAATAAAGCATGTTCCTGCTTCAGCAAGACTCCTGCCTCAGTGGTGTGTTCCTGGCGGTTGACACTCACCCTCCTCCTCAACCCCTTGGGAGGAACCAGCGGGCCTGGTCTTTCCTCAGCACTACCTGCCAGGGGAGCCCAGCATAGTACTATATTGAAGATCAGTGGTGAAAATAGGTACCCCTGTTTTATTCCTGATCTCAATGGGAACTCCTTGATTCTTTCTCCATTAAGCATTATTTGTGCTTTGGGTGCTTTATATATAGCCTTTATTGTATTGAGATATAAATATCTCATACTTATTTTGTCTCCAGAGTTTTTATCATGAAAGGATGTATTTTGTTAAAGGCCTGTTTTGCATCTATTGAAACAATTGTGTGGTTCTTGTAATTAAGTTTACTTATGTGGTGCATTATGTTGACCAATATCCTATGTTAAACAATCCTTGCACCCATGGGATAAAGCCTACTTGATGATAATGGATAATGTTTTTGATGTGTTGTTGAATTCACTTTGCAAGGATTTTGTTCATGATCTTTGCATCTAAATTCATCAAGGATATAGGCCTATAATTTTCTTTTCTTGTTGTATCTCTGACCTATTTTTGTATTAGGATTATGCTAGCTTCATCAAAGCAGTTGGGAAGCATTCACTGTTTTTGGAACATGTGAAACAGTTGCAAAATATTGGTTTCAGTTCTTCCATGAAGGTTATGTTGAATTCAGTTGAGAAGCCATCCAATCCTGGATTTTCTTTTTTGGGAGGTTTTTGATTATCTTCTCAATAGGTTTGTTTAGGATATTAATCTGCTTTGAGTTTAATTTTGGTAGGTAGTATGTGTCTAATAATTCATACATTTGTCCATATTATCCAATTTTGTGGAGTACAGGTTTTTCAAGTAAGGCCTGATGATTCTTCCAATTTTATTGTTGCTATCTTTCCTTTTTTATTTCTGATTTTATTAATTAGAGACTTCCTTTTTAAAATTATATTTTATTTTTTTAGTTTCTTTTTTATGTTTCTAGTCAATGAATACATTCAAGTTGGTACCATTGTTAGCCTCCTCCCTGTCCTTCCCTCTCCACTGGGACTATCCTTTTTGATGTATATGGGTAGTGAATTGTGGGGTTAGCCTTTAGTTTTGGATAGGAGGAAATTTCTCTGTGTGTCAAGACCCAGTGTGTGGCTCTGACGTTCTTTCTGCCCACTCTTTCACAAATTTCCCTGAGCCATGTTGGGTTCATATTAGGTATGCTTCCATGTTGAGATCTTGGGTGCCTCTGTATCTCTGGATATCTGGTTTGGTAGGAGTTGTTTGTTCTCTGTGTCTATCTCCTTCACCATTGTGCTTGTTTCCAGTTTGCCAAGAAAACAACATTCATGCATGTTTCCCCAATTATTCTTAGTTTTATCTGGGGTCCTTTTGAGGTATGATGGGGTAGTTCTCTCCTTAGGATCTGTGTCTACCTGAAAAAGAGAATCAGATTCTCCAATGGAGAGTAAAGTTAGCACCAAGTAGATGTGCTGACCATTGTTTTTTAGGGATAGTTTAGTAGAGAGTGGGTTCAGTTTTGGATATGGTTCTGACTAGTTTTCCAGCTCTAGCTATGGGTTCTGTTCCACTGAGCAGGTCAGATAGACAATTTGAGAGCAGTTGGTTTCCCACTATGTTTATGTGCCACTGTTGCACTTGTATGAGCATCACATCTACTAAGTAAGTTAGATAATGCATTGCTTAGAGAGATATTGGTCTTTATCCCCCAGTCGCTCATGCAGCACCTTCCAGCACTAGACTCAGTAACTGTCTGGGGACTGACTCCTTTCCAGCTACCATGGCACTCCATGCTACATACCAACAGGGCATGGTGTCTTCAGCAGTAGGGTCTTACCACTAACCTATGGTGGGTCCTCAAGCACTCTGACATAAATCTGTCCTCTTTTGGGAAACCTTGTAGGTCTCTGTGATCAAAAGCTCATTGTGGGTGATTACTACATGATGGTACTGGGAGTTATAGGTCAGTGGTGAAGAAGAGAAGGAAGAATTGGATATGTGATATAAAACAGATAAAGGGATGAGAGTAAGAGGGAGGGAGGGAGAGAGAGAGAGAGAGAGAGAGAGAGAGAGAGAGAGAGAGAGAAGCAGAAATAGGAGGAGATAATGAACAGTTATTTTTGGACCCTCTCCAGGGCCTTGTGGATCTCATGTTCCCTCTAAGGGCCTGGTGGAGGTTCATCCATTTGGTCTGTCTTTTAGGATGTAGAGTTTTATGGTACTATTGCCTTTTGGGTCCAGTTTTATGTATCCCCTCCCTTCCTTACCCTCTTCTCCCTCCCCACCCTCCCTATTGTCCAGTCCTCAGATGCTTGGTAGGTATGTCAGCAATTGGGTAGATTCAGGTTAATAGCTGTAGATGAGTAAGACTATGTGGTGATTATCTTTCTGTGATTGGATGAGTTCACTGAGAATGATCTGTTCCAGGTTCAACCATTTTCTTCAAATTTCATTGTATCATCTTTCCTTACTGCTGTGTAGAATTCCATCATGTAGATTTACCATATCTTAGTTATCCATTTGTCTAGTGATGGACATCTGGGTTGATTCCAGCCCTTGGCTATTACAAATTGAGCAGCTGTAAGCATGGTTGAGCAAATGTCTCTGAGCTGAGACATGGAGCTTATAGGGTATATGCCCAGTAAGGGAATAAATGGGTCTGTTGGTATCTCTATAGTCAGTTTTTTAGGAGCCTCCATATTCCTTTCCAAAGTGGTTGTACCATCTTACATTCTCATCAACAGTGGACAACAGTTCCTATTTCACAAGCAGGCATAGCCATATTAATATCAGATAAAATAGACTTCAAACCAAAAATAATCAAAACAGGTCACTTCATTTTGATCAAGGGAAAAATCCAGCAAGAGGATATTATGACCATCAATTTTTATGCACCAGACACAGGTGCACCACAATTCATAAAACAAAATCTACTCAATAATAAAACAGAAATAAGAGAGACTTCCGATTAATATGGTGGCATAGGTACAGCACCAAAGAAGCCTAGGGGGGAAAAGCCAAAAAAAAAAAAAAAAAAAAAAACCTCAGCAAATACACATTTTTACTAAAAAGTGAGGTGTATAGGAAATTGAAATGGCAGCAGAGAAGTAGGAGAGATACAGAGCATCCAGAGCCCACATAGGCTGGCAGAAGCAACTCTGGCAGGTCTGCTGACTGTGGCAGTGGTTGCAGCGCAACAGAAAGCTGCCAGCCTCGGATTGAGCTGCAGGAAAAGCCAGGTGAGAGGAATTTCCATTCATACCAGAACTCTCTGCAAACTCAAGACACGTGAAGGGAGAGCGGCAGTGAACAATGGAGGAGCAGGTCACAAGGTAGAAGAACACGTGGAACAGTGAGAGAACTAGAGAAGCTTCACCAGCCTACCCTCCCCCACCACCAGCCAGCTCCAGTGAACAAAGGAGCACTCTAGGGGCCCAGCCATGCCAACTTTAACTGACAGCGGGACCCAAGCAGGAGCAGAGATAACTGGGATTACACCAGGGAAGGGTTTCACCTGGTCACAAGCTGACTTGGAACCCTCAACAGGTCAGAAATCTTAACCTCCTTGTTGTCAGGATTAAGGGTGTGGGTGGGTCACCACACACCCTAAAGGATAGCTAGAGGATCTGGTTGTCATAATACCTACTCTTGGGATATATACTCTCATCTGTTTTTCATTGAAAGTGTACATTGTTTAGTTACATTTTAGAATCTGCCTGTATTTTGTTCACTCAGCCTACTTGAATACACTCAGCAGGCAAACCAAACACCTAGGGCCACATTTGTAGATACTCTCAGAGTCTTTAGAGCCACACTTAAAGCCTTAATCTCCTACCCTGAACTTATATAATATCAGATTGTCTGATACATCTAATAATACCCAGCTTACTAGAAAATCCAATCATTAAATAATCCAGCATGCAAAAATATATACATTATAAAACAAGAAACACCAAAAATCATGGCAATATAAATCCACCAAAAAGTATTAATACAGCAGAAATGACCTCTAGTGAGAATGAGTTAGAGGAAATGCCTGAGAAAGATTTCAAAAGAATGATTATAAATATGTTCAAAGAAGTCAAAGAAGAAATCAAAGGAATGAAAGAGGAAATCAAAGGAATCAAAGAAAACATAGGACACCAACTTAATGAAATAAAGAAGTGAATACTAGACCTAAATAAGGAAATAGAAATAATAAAGAAAAAACAGCCAGAATTACTAGCAATGAAGAACAATGTTAATGAAACAAACAAACAAACAAACAAACAAACAAACAAACAAAAAAACTCTGTAGAAAATCTCACCAGTAAAATGAGTGAAGGAGAGGACAGAATATCTAAGCTAGAAGACCAGGTGGCAGATCTAATACAGTCCAACAAAGAGAAAGACTATCAGAACCATATGAGTGGGAATTTCAAGATATTCAGGACACTATGAAAAAATCAAACATAAGAATTCAGTGCGTAGTAGAAGGAGAAGAATTTTACTACAAAGGCATAGTAGGCATCTTCAACAAAATCACAGAAGAAAACTTACCCCAAATTGTGAAAGAGGTACCAATGCAGATACAGGAATCCTTTAGAACACCAGCCAGACAAAACCTGGAAAAAACCTCTCCTTGCCATATTATAATCAAACTACCAAACATACAAAACAAAGAAAAAATATTGAAAGCAGTCAGAGAGAAAAATCAAATTACCTACAAAGGCAAGCACATATAGATTACAGCAGATTACTCAACACAAACTATAAAAGCCAAAAGGGTGTGGAATGATGTATTCCAAGTCCTGCAAGATAACAACTGTCAACCAAGGTTGCAAAACTATCCATTCAAATAGACAGAGAAATAAGGACATTCCATGACAACAGCAAGCTAAAGGAGTATTGGAAGACAAAACCAGCTGTACAGAAAATACTTGAAAGAATACTCCATCCTGAAGAAAAAGAAAAGCACACATATTAGGAACTGGGAAAAAACAAACAATAATCATTACTACTTAACAGAAGAAAGCAAAGGTAAAACCAGAAGAACTACAAAAAATGGCAAAAATGAATACATGTCTTTCAATATTATCTCTTAATATCAATGGCCTCAATGCCCCAACAAAAAGGCATAGGTTCTCAGACTGGATCAAAAAGCAGGATCCTTCAATTTGTTGCCTCCAAGAAACTCACCTTTTTACAAAGGATGGACACTATCTTAGGGTGAAAGGTTGGAAAATGGTGTTTCAAGCAAATGGACGTAGAAAACAAGCAGGGGTTGCTATCCTAATATCTGACAAGGTAGACTTCAGTCCAACATTAGTTAAGAAACATAAGGAAGGTCACTATATATTGATTAAAGGCACCCTGCAACAGGAGGACCTTACAATCCTAAACATATGCACATAACAGGGGGCCCCCAAATTCATCAAACAAATGCTATTAGAACTAAGGTCACAGATAACACCAAACACAGTGTTAGTGGGTTACTTCATCACCCCACTCTCATCAATTGACAGGCCATCCTGGGAAAAAATAAACATAGAGGCATCTGGACTAAATGAGGTCATAGAAGGAATGGACCTAACAGATATCTACAGGACATTTCATCCAAATGCTGCACAATATACATTCTTTTCAGAAGCACATGGAGCATTCTCTAAAATATATTAGGACACAAAGCAAATCTTAACAAATACAGGAAAATTGAAATAATTCCTTGCATTCTATCTGACCAAAATGGAATCAAACTACAAATCAATAGCAAGAAATGCTACAGAGCATACACAAAATCATGGAAATTAAACGACACACTACTAAATGATGGATGGGTCAATGGAGAAATCAAGAAGGAAATAAAAAAATTTACAGAGTCAAATGAAAATGAGAATACAACATACCAGAATCTCTGGGACACAGTGAAGGCAGTCCTAAGAGGTATATTTATAGCTTTAAATGCCTATAGTAAGACATTAGAAAAGTCACAAGTAAACGACCTAATGCTTCACCTTAAACCATGGAAAAAGAAGAACAAGGCAAACCAAAAATCAGTAGATGGGAAGAAATAATAAAGATTAGGGCAGAAATTAATGAAATAGAAACAAAAAACAATCCAAAGAATCCATGAAACAAAGAGTTGGTTCTTTGAAAGGATAAACAAGATTGATAAACCCTTAGCAAATCTGACCAAAAGAATGAGAAAAGAGACACATACTAATAAAATTAGAGATGAAAAAGATAACATCACAACAGATGTCAGAGAAATTCAAAAAGTCATAGGGACATACTATAAAAGCATACACTCCACAAAGTGTGAAAGAAGTGGATGATTTAAATTAAATCAAGATGAGATTAATCACTTGAATAGACCTATAACAAGCATGGCGATCCAAGCAGTTATCAAAAATCTCCCAACTAAGAAAAGTCCAGGCCCAGATATATTCACTGCTGAATTTTACCAGACCTTCAGGGTTGAACTCCATTTCTTCTTAAGGTTATCCATAAAATAGAAAAAGAAGGAATCCTACTAAATTCATTCTATGAAGCCAGCATCACCCTGATACCAAAACCAGGCAAAGATAGAACAAAAAAGAAAATTACAGACCAATCTCCCTCATGAACATAGATGCAAAAATTCTCAACAAAATACTGGGAAACAGAATACAAGAATATATCAGAAATATCACTCACCCTGACCAAGTAGGCTTTATCCCAGAGATGCAGGGATGGTTCAACATACACAAATTGACAATTGTAATACAGTATATAAATGGACTGAAGGACAAAACTCATATGATCATATCATTACACACAAAGAAAACGTTTGACAAAATCCAACATCCCTTCATGATAAAAGTCCTACAGAGACTTGGAATAGAAGGACCATATCTCAATATAATAAAGGCTATTTATGACAAGCCTACAGCCAACATATTACTAAATGGCGTAAAACTGGAAGCTTTTCCACTAAAATCAGGAACAAGACAAGGGTGTCCACTGTCCCCACTTTTATTTAATATATTACTGGAAGTCTTAGCTATAGCAATAAGGCAAGAGATGCACATAAAGGGGATACAAATTGGAAAGGAAGAGATCAAGTTTTCATTATTTGCCGATGACATGATTCTATATATAAAGGACCCTAAATCTCTACCAGCAAACTGTTAAAGCTGATAAACACCTACAGCCATGTAGCAGGATACAAAATAAATACACAGAAATCAGTAGCATTCCTATATACTAACAACAAACATATAGAGGATGAAGTCAGAGAATCACTCCCATTTACAATTGCATCAGATAAAATAAAGTACCTTGGGATAAACCTAACCAAGGAAGTAAAGGCTCTCTACAATGAAAACTATAAAGCACTCAAACGGGAAATTACAGAAGACACTAGGAAATGGGAAAACATCCCTTGTTCCTGGATTGGAAGAATCAATATTGTGAAAATGGCAATCTTACCAAAAGCAATCTAGACATTTAATGCAATCCCATTCAAAATTCCAAAGGCATTCTTCACAGAAATAGGACAAACAATCCAAAAATTCATTTGGAATCACAAAAAACCTCAAATATCTAAAATAATATTGAGCAACAAAAACAAGGTGGCAGGTATCACCATACCTGATTATAACCTATACTACAGAGCCATAGTAACAAAAAGAGCATGGCCACTGAGAAATCCTGCTGGAACTGAGCTGATAACCTCTTCCATGTAGACCAGCTGACAGAAAGCTGGAAGAAACCATTCTACTTATAGTTCAATGGGAGAAAGAGATACCGCCAGTGAAGATACTCAACAGTGGACGGACACTGCAAGCCATATAATTGGCCAACCAGGCCAAATGAGCTAATGGGTATAATAGTGGCACGTCTGTCATGGTGGAAACCAACTGCCCTCCAATTGGACTGGAGGCCCACTTCATGGCGGGGGGGGGGGGGGGAACATGTCTGATACTGAAAACTTAAAACAGGTCCTAGGAGTGTAACATTTGCTGATGCTTGTATATCCTATGCTTATCAAACTTTTCACTAAGCACTTCTCTTAATATTCATACCCTTATGCTACCCTCACTTTGGGTAGAGAATCTTCTCTTTTCAGATGTCAGTGACCTTGGGATGACTCAGAAGTTATCATAGTGCTGGAAAGAAGTGAATGGTGTACTGAGTAACATCTTGATCACACCTTCCAAGGCTCAGGTTCTAATGCAGAAGAGGTGGCGGAAAGAATGTTAGAGCCAAAGAAAGGGTAGGACTCCTTACAATGTGCTCCCTCCAGACACAAAATGACCTGGATATCCATGACCTCATAGTGCCTGACACTACCTACACAAGACCATCATAAGAGGAGGAAAAGATCATGACATCAAAATAAAAGAGAAACTGATTGAGAGGGGGAGGGGATATGATGGAAAATGGAATTTCAAAGGGGAAAGTGGGGTTGAGGAGGGTATTACCATGGGATATTTTTTATAATCATGGAAAATGTTAATAAAAATTGAGAAGAAAAACAGAAATAACCACCAACACCATTATAGTTGAGGACCTCAGTACATCATTATCAGCAATAATAGATCATCCAAACAGAAACTCAACAGGGAAGTGAGAGAGCTCAACAAAACCATAGAACAGTGTGTTGAAGGTCTGTCATCAGAGGGAGTGGATGCAGCCTTCAGGGCAGCACATCTAGGATGCAAGCCAGGGAAGCACAGCAGGAGTCAAGAGTGTGGGTGGGCTCTGGGCACAGTAGATATAGCCTGAAGGAGCCTGGTGTGGGCTACATGTGTGGGGTGATGCCTTTGGGAGATTGGGAAGGTACGTGGACCATTGACAGCTGCAGTGTGTATGGGTAACTAACAGAAGCAGTGGAGCAGAGGCCTCTAGAAGACAGGGAAGTAGAAGTGTATCATGAATAGACACAGAGGAATTAATTTATGTTCTAATATTTTACTGCTAAAATTATTTTAAAAATTTCTAAAAAGTAATATAGATGGAACAGAGATTGATCAGGTTTAGATTTATTAATTTATACACTTATTTCTATGCCAAATTGTCAGAGCTAGACATATTTGTACTATGAAGAAAACATTTTGAGAATTTATTGGGATATTTCACTTGAATAAAATGTAAAAAGAGAATAACCCTCCTTTCTGATTTGATATGCACTTTTTGGGCTTTTTTGAGGCAGGGTCACTCCTTTAATGCCTATTTATTTATTTATTTTGCCTTTGCATTGCCAAGTTTAGAAGGATAATTATCATTTAATTTTAATGCTATCATGCTATGCTTAAAGTGTCAGATAAGTAGATGTTTTACTACTTTCCCCATCACTGTGACAAACACCTGAGAAAACCAACTTAAGAGGGGAAATTATTTTTGCTCATGGTTTCAGAGTTATTAGTCTATTATCATAGGGCATAGGGAGTGCATGGGCAGGAGAGAGACAGAGAGAGAGAGAGAGAGAGGAAAGGAGAGAAGGTTGAGATTGAAGGCTCTGGCTTTCTACATTTTTTTCTCCTTTTATTCTACCTGGGTCTCTAGCCTGTGGGGTGGTGTTGCCTGCATTCAGAGAGGTTCTTCCATCTTTAGTTATTTCTTTATGAAAACACCTTCAGGGACACACTCATCTTCTTAGTCCAGTCCAATCAACAATGAATATTAACCATCACCATAGATATCCAAAAATTGAAGCAAGGTCATAAAATAAAAGCAGCTGTATCACACAGCATTATATCAACACCTATTTGTTCCCTGGCCACTGTTGAAATCAAAACTTTGATGCATCTCTGCAGTAATATTTAAATGTGACTTACATGTCCAATGGAGTATTACTCAACTAAATGGAAGAACCAGATTTTTTCATTTGCAAGGCTGGATGTCTAAATTTAACAGTCAGGTGTATAAGTCAGGATCTCGAGTTCCTTAGATCATGGACAATTTCTGATTACCTCTTTCTTGAATGAGGTTAAGAAAAGCTAAAGTACAACTGGAGTCAAGACAGACAACAGGATTACAAGTTGTTGATTTGCCTTCTTCATGTACTCAAATTAACACATGAGACTCAGTAGCTATTTTCTGATAAAAAGTATAATAGACAATGAAGAGAAGGAACACAATGATTTCCAAGAAGTAAATTTTATACTTATGAAAGAAACAGACATTTGTTGAGGAAATAATTATGTGTCTAGCCATGGTTATAGCAAATTCCCTTAGAAAATATTTTGTTAATTTAATAATCTTATGATTGATCTTCTCTACCAGGAGTTAATTCTACTAGAAAATGAATCCTCTTGGTAATGTACCCAGATTTATCTCTTGTTGTATATAATTAAATTGGCAATTTATTTATTTTTTTGTTTTTTCAAGGTAGGGTCTTACTCTAGCCCAGGCTGACCTGGAATTCACTATGAAGTCTCAGGGTGGCCTTAAACTCACTGCAATCCTCCTATCTCTATCTCCTGAGTACTGGGATTAAAGGCATGCACCACCATGCCCAGTGACAATCTAATTTTAAATCACATGGAATTCAATTTTAGTGAATTGAAAAAAAATATTTTTTTCTCACAAAGTGATAGTCGTGAAAATAGACTAAAACCAGACCTGACAATTTGAAAAGTTTAATAAAATAAGCTAAGTTCTAGCAAGAAAGATTAAGGAGAAAGACTAAAAAAATAGTTATAAAGATAGGGCACAGATTATACTGCATTATATGTTTCAAAATATCAACACAAAGGAACAACCTTATGTCAAAATGTGATGACTAGATAGAATAGATAATATCTGCAAACCATAAAGTATCATGAGCCATAAGAAGTAAGGCTTGAGGAGACCTATAACTTCTGAAGAAGTAGAATCAGGGTGAAATACCATGCCCCCACCTTTCAAAGTCCCTGGTTTAGAAAGGTGTACAAGGACATTTTGTAAATCTTTAAGAAAGGACAATGTCAATAGAATATAATTTACATATAGGTCAGAGAGCACTAGGTTTTCAAACTCATCTTGAAAGGCTCCTGCAACTTTGGTACAAAATCGAAAAACAGTAAGAAGAAGAAAAAAGACACACCAGTATTTATAACTGTAGCGAAGAGGCATAAATTTACATGATGTATAAAGTAATTAAAACATATCAGCATTGATAAAAAATGTGAGATGTTAAATAATTGCAAGTATGTTTATTATAATGGCTACAAATCCTCCCCAAAATAACATAATAATTAAGCTACAAATATTAGAAAATTTAATGTAGAATAAATTAGTATGTATGCCAACTACATAGGATTTTACTCAATACTTCAGTCAAGATATTCACTAAAGCAATACTATTTTTCAAAAAGTCAAGATAAAAATATAGGGAAAACCTTCATAAATGATTACTGATGTGAAAAACTCTCAAAATATCAAAGAAAAATTCCTGTGTTCAGCAACTGGTTTTGTATTTCAAATTTTGTTTTGATTTGGAGACACATATACATAATAAAATATCTCAGGATGGGGATAAAATACAAGTACGTTTTATTTATTGCATACTTTGGAGGAAATTTTGTACAACATTTTCTTATTGTACTCGCATTTTGAATGTGATTGATGTTGGTTGTGAAATTTTCCATTTTAGCTGTCATGCCAGTACTCAAGAAGTTTTGGATTTTGGAACATTTTAGAGTAAAATTTTTTGGACTACAGATGCTCAACTTATAGAGAACACATGTGTGTATGATATATTACACATACAAATATCTAAAGTACATATTACATAGTACATATTACAATGATACATAATGGTATATTAAATGAATGATGGAACCCATGCATAGTCATAGGGAGACATGATATTGTCAAGCTGCCAATAATTTCTAAAAATTTACATGCTCAGAACAACCTTATGAAAGCATTCAATAATGTTATTTCTAGAAATTTTCATACATAAAAGAGTTTTAAAAGAACAAACATGACATTTAACAATAAACACTTCTGTGAGAGTAGAATACAGAACTTTGTAAAAATTATTAATGCAAATCATAATGAATTGTTACCAACAAACTACCTCAACTTAACTAAACAGATTTAAGTGGCAAAACACTGCTCATATATCATATTATGACTTTGAAAAACTTCATACTAGATTTGGTAGACGTCCACCTGGTTTTCATTGTTAAAAAGTTTCCTTTTTCAATTTAGACTGAAGTTTTATTCTATTATGCAAATGGATGCTGTAAATGCTTTGTTCGATGTTTGAAGTTATTAAAGACAACACTCTTCCAAGTGAGTTTATGTATGTCCCAGGAAAACACACATAAATTCACATGGTTCATGTTTTTCTATATATACTCAAGAATGGGATGATGAGTGAAGTAGACAATGTTTTTATTGAATATTCCCACATGCTATTTTGTTTTTATTACCTATTGTAGTCATTATATTTTTAGGTTATCTATTTTTATCTTATATTTTCCTCTGGGGACAAATCCTTTGCCAGTTTTATGATTGCAAATGTTCTCCATTCATTGCCTTCTTTGTTCTCTTAATAGTATCTCTCATTTTGCCATACTAGGGATTTGAACTCAGGGCATTTATACATGCTAAACAAGCGCTCTACCACTGAGCCATACTCCCAGCCTTAAAGACATCTTTTGATAAACAGGAATTCTTGCTTTGGTAGGCTAGTTTATCAATTTTTTATTTTATATTTCTTAGCAATGGAATTTGACAGTCTTTTCCCATAAAGGCTTAATTTCATTCAGCTTCCACAACAAATTATCAAAAACTCAGTGGGTTAAAAGTACGGAGAACTCACTTTTTCACAATTCTAGAAAGAAAATGCTGAACTTAACATTACTTGGCAGAATTCTAGGTGTCAGTAGGGCTCCAAAGTCTGAGGAGGATTGACGCAGTATTTCCTTCCTTGGTTCGAATGGCCTCAGGAAGGCCACCAGCATCCTTTGTCTTGTAGCTCCAATCTCCACCAGAGTTCCCTTGCCCTGGCCTCTTCTGTTAGCAAAGTTCCTCTCTGCCTCCCTTTCAGGAGAATATGTTGGATAGCTTTTAGGGTACACTCAATCCTGGGCAATTTCCCCATCTAAAACTCTCTCACTTAATTGCATCTAAAAAATTGAACAAACCAAAGAATTTTTTCCAAATACATTAACACAGGTTCCAGAGGTAGGAGGCTGTTATTCAGTCCAATACAAGTTAATGGTAATATTCTTACAGAGTAATTTTTGCACTTACTTCACACTGGCATTTGCAAACTATCTTCAACTGAGGGGTCTCTCTCTCTCTCTCTTTTTGTGTGTATGGAGTTTACAAAATAGGCTACAATGTTTTTGGAATTTTAATATTTATGAAGGATAGCATCAATACTACTGATATAGAATTAAATGCTCATACATATTGTAGTCATGTAAGTCCTCAAAGATATTTGTGTAAATCCTATAGCATATTTAATTTTTTCATGATGGTCTTTGGATTATTTTCATGGTTTAGGAGTCCTTCTTCCTCTTCCTACCTTATTGTTAAAAAAAAAAAGAAAAAGAAACCCTGAAATTTAGATTGGGTCTATATTGCATTGAGCATAGAGAGAAATTGATGAAGGTTGGTTCTCAATTTTGTGATTTTGAAACTTCATATTCCTAAATGTGATAATTTTCTGCATTTATTTTTGTCTTTGATGTCTTTAAATATTTCATAGATTCTATGAAGTCTTAGATGGTTTTATTAGATATTTTTGGCCATAGCATATAGTATTATTTTATTTTTTCTAATAAATCCTTGTTGGATATAAATAGAAAGATTTTTCTACAATGTTGAAGTACATTGAAACATGCTCTTCTCCTACTTTCTAAAAATTCTGTTTAAGATTATTATTATTTTCTTGAATGTTTTGAGAATTCATGTTTGACTCTTAGTTACAACTTAACTTGTGTAGAAAAAGTAATAACTATAAATACTTCAGCATTGTTCAAATTTGGGATGTTTCATGGGCTCAGTATAATAAGATGTGTATTTCAAGAAAATTGTCTATTGTACTCAAAATGTTGCTATTCTTTTAATTTATTTATTTTCAAGCACACACACACAGAGAGAGATAGATAGAGAAGAGAAACAGACAAGGAGAGAATGGATGCTCCAGGGCTTCAAGTCACTGTAAACAAACTCCAGACACTTGCACACTTCTGCATCTGGCTAACGTGGGTCAGTCCTGGGGAATCAAGCCTTGAGCCAGGGTCCTTAGGCTTCACAGGAAAGCGCTTAAGTGCTAAGCCATCTCTCCAGCCTGATATGTTGCTATTTTGTAGCTTGGGATTGTTTTAAATTAATATTTTACTACTACTACTACTACTACTACTACTACTACTATAATTATAACTTTTGGAATGTGGCCATATGTTTATTCCTGATATTTATGATTTGTCTCTTTTGTCTTGCCACACATACATTAATGTTAATGAGACTTTAGAATTTATTGATTATTTGTATTTCATGCTATACTTTCTTTCTACTTTGTATCAAATGGTAAATTTTCTAATTTATTAATATAGATGCAAAAATGATTGATTTCCAGGCTTTTTTCCATGCATGCCTTTAGGAATATGGTTTCCTCTATGCAGATTTAATTATATCACAACTTTGTATTTTCATAGTGATTTAATTCAAAATGTTTTGTAATTAATTAAAAATGTTTCATGTTTTGTACTAAACTTTTTTGTTACTGCTTTCTGGCTTAATTCCTGTAGTCAGAGAAACTATATGCATAATTTTAATCTTTCAAAATTTACTGAGCCTATTTTATGGTTCAGCATATGGCCAATTTTGTTATGTACCTGTAGGCACTTAAATTACTGTTAATTTAGAGATGGTGATTATAATATTCTGTACATGAAGTTAATTTATAACTTCTGTTACATGTTTAGTATTCTTAATTTAATTTGAGTACTGTTACTGAAAGGAATGTGTTAAAAACCTTTTAGTAGTATTGTGGATTTTTCAATTTGTTTTGGAATTATTTTGTGAAATAAATGCTCTATGCTTCACTACAGAGATATTTGCTCAATTAAAGTTTCCATTATATAATTTGAAGCTACTTTATTTGGTATATATAACCTTAAAATTGCCAAATCTGGGGGCTGGAGAGATGGCTTAGCGGTTAAGCGCTTGCCTGTGAAGCCTAAGGACCCCGGTTCAAGGCTCAGTTCCCCAGGTCCCACGTTAGCCAGATGCACAAGGGGGCGCACGCGTCTGGAGTTCGTTTGCAGAGGCTGGAAGCCCTGGCGCACCATTCTCTCTCTCTCTCCCTCTATCTGTCTTTCCCTCTGTGTCTGTCGCTCTCAAATAAATAAAAAATTAAAAAAAATTGCCAAATCTTCGTGGTAGATCGACAATTTTATCATAATGAAATTACTTTCTCCATATCTGATAATGCTTTTTAATTTAAAATAATATTTTTAAATGTTTTTATTAATTAGTGTTGTATTCAGCACATACAGTTAGTTTGGTACCATTATTAGGCTCATCCATGATATACACCCACCTTAGGCCCTCCTTGTTGAGGTATATGGGTCATGCATTCTTGAGTTAGCCCACAGTAAAGGGTAATATAAATGTTTCTGCATAACATGACCCAACATGTGGCTCTGACATTCTTTCTGCCCCCTCTTCTGAAAAATTTCCCTGAGCCATGTTGGGCTCATTTTTGGTCTGCTCCAGTGATGAGGTGTTGGGGGCCTCTGAGGCTCTGGCTCTCTGATTTGGTAGGAGTTGATTTTTCTCTGTGTTGGTCTCCTTCCCTTTGGGCTGGTATCCATTTCATCAGTAAAACAACACCCTTGTTTGTTTTGCCAATTTTCCTTAGTTTCAGCTGGGGCCCTTTTGAGGTATGTTGGGGTGGCTCTCTCCTTAGGATCTACATCCATCTCAAAAAGAGAAGCAGATTTTCCAATGGAGAGTGAGTTAGCACCAGGACAAATGAGTTAACCCTTGCTTTTTTTTAATAGAGAATTTAATCAGTGTAGGCCCTCTGGTAGCCCATGATTGGTGGTAGCTTGATAATGGACAGTGGGCTTATGTTTGGGTATGGTTCTGACTTGTTTCCCAGCTTCAGCTATGGGTCCCGTACCACTGAGGGGATCAGTTAGCCAAATCAAGAGCAGTTGGTTCCCCACCATGGCTGTGTGCCACTATTGCACTTCTGTGGGCATCACAACAGGTTATTTGCTGCTAAATAGGTTAGACCATGAGTTTCTTGGACAGATATCGGTCATTTTTACTGTAGTTCTCATTAGAGTTTCCTAATATTTATAAACTATAATGTTTCTATTTACTTTTAAACATTTAATGGAAGGTATATAATTAAATTTTGCTTAATATCTTTCCTGATTGACTGTGAGTGATGGTTAATCTTGATTACCAACTTGATTGGACATAGACTCACCTAGAAGATGAATTCTTGTCTATATTGTGTTAATTAATGTGAGAAAACCTATCCTAATTGTGAGTAGTATCATATCATAAATTGGGATAAATAAGAAGGAGAAAACTATTCCATTTGTGGGGACAGTAATTGCAGAATGAACATTAATGTACACATGACTATGGATCAATAACATACTTAAGGAAAAGCAGGACTATGTATCCTGATCTCCACAGCTGGTCCCACAAGCAGAACATATCCAAGGGAATTAACAGTTATCTCCTCCCTCATGTGTCTAAATCATAAGAACAAAAATGAATAACATAGGAGAGGGCAGCCACCAAGACAGTTTCATGGAGGTCTAGTCAATATTCTGTAAAAGGAAGTTTTGAATTTTAGAAACCATTAAAACTCTTAAAGTAAAAAAAAAACAAACAAAAATGACCTGTTTATTTCACAATGATTCAGTGTAGTTCCAAAATTTTTGCAACTTTCAAAAACTTTCCTGGGAAGCCTTTTCACATCTCCTCCCTAAATTGTCTTTAGAAACCAAAGGTTACTTCTATATTGGTTAATCAGTCAGAGAAAATGCACAGGAGATTTTGTAGGTGTCTAAATAGACTACAATATCAGCACATGCCAAGAGACCAATATAGTGATGAGATTAAGACAGAATAGCTTCCACAATTGATTGTACAGAGAAGAAAATTAAGTATTTGTTAGTTTTCAAACATAATCCAAGATTGACATCTGGATTAAATGTAGATATTTATTTCTTCAAGACTATATGAGTGTCATGAAGAAAGATACCAAATTCACATCAGGTTTTGTTTTTCAGTTGGATGAGGGGCTGCAGTTTTACTTGGAGTTAGGGCAATAGTTAAATCACTTTGGGGGAGCACAGTGATTTATCCCAGGCTGGAATAGTACCATGGTTGGCACAGAGCAGGGGATCAGTGGAATATCAATGCAAGATTGAGTAAACAGTACCAGTCTAGACCCAAGAACAGCTAAAATAGACTCACAGATGATGGTTTTATAAATGGCTTTGTCTGAATTATAGCTTAGACGTGAGGCTTTTATTTGAACCCAAGATTTTTTTTTTTTGCATTATAGATTAATAATTTACTTTTTAACTTCCACAAACATAAAATAATATACTAAGATTATAATCCTCTCCCACATCCTCTCTAAGATTTTTTTTAAAATCTTTTCTCAAAATGGATCCTCAGATTCAGTATGAAGAGTTTAGTGAATTTTCGGCTACAGAAGCACATATTTATTTATTTATTTATTTATTTATTTATTTATTTTGTAGTCAGTGAATACATTCAAGTTGGTACCATTGATAGCCTCCTTCCTGTCCTCTCTTCTGCACAGGGACTCTCCTTATTGGGGCATATGGGTCGTGCATTGTGGGGTTAGCCTTTAGTTTTGGGTAGGAGGAAATGTCTCTGCGTGTAATAACCCAACGTGTGGCTCTGACATTCTTTCCGCCCCAACTTATGCAAATTTCCTTGATCCATGTTGGGTTCACATTAGGTCTGCTTCCATGTTGAGATCTTGGGTGCCTCTGTGTCTCTGGATATCTGGTTTGGTAGGGGTTAATCATTCTCTGTGTCTATCTCCTTCATCATTGTGCTGGTTCCTATTTTGCCAAGAAAATAGCATTCTTGCATGTTTCCCCAATTATTCTTAGTTTCAGTTGGAGCCATTTTGAGGTATGATGGTGGGGTTCTTTCCTTAGGATCTGCATCTCTCTGAAAAAGAGAAGCATATTCTCCAATGGAGAGTCAAGTTAGTAACAAGTAAATGTGATAACCTTTGTTTTTTAGAGAGAGTTTAATGGAGAGCAGGTTCATTTTTGGATATGGTTCTGACTTGTTTCCCAGCTCCAACTATGAGTTTTGTTCCACTGAGCAGTTAGCCAAATTGAGAGTAGTTGGTTCCTCACCATGGCTATGCACCACTATTGCACTTGCATGAGCATCACAACAGGTTGTTTGCTGCTAAGTAGGTTAGATCATGCATTGCTTGGACAGATATTGGTCATTATCCCCCTTCCAGCTCTATATTTGCTAACTGTCTGGGGACTGATTCCCTTCTTGCTTTCATCCATGTCACTCCAAGATACATACCAACAGTGTATAGTGTCTTTAGCAGTAGGGTCTTACCACTAACTATTGTGGGTCATCAAGTGCTCTGACATAAATCTGTCTTCTTTTGGGAGATCTTGTAGGTCTCTCTGATCAAAAGCTCATTGTAGATGATATCCACCTGCTGAAACTGGGAGTTATAGGTGCAGCACCCAGGAAGAGAAGGAAAAAAAGGATAAGTCATATAAGAGAGAGAGAGATACACAGAGAGAGAAACAGAAACAGGAAGAGATAGTGGTCAGTTTTTGTTGTACCCTCTCCAGGGCTTTGTGAATCAAGTGTTCTCTCTAAGGGCCTGGTGGAGGTTTAACCATTTGGTCTGTTTTTTAGGATGTAGAGTTTTATGGTACCAATGCCTTTTGGGTCCAGTTTTGTGTCCTTCATTCCCTCCCTTACCCTCACTTCCCTCCCCACCCTCCCTACTGTTCGGTTCTTGAGGTGCTTGGTATGTATGTCAGCAACTTGGTTAGGAGTTCAGGTCAGGAGCAGTAGATGAATCAGACTATGAAGCAATCATCTTTCTGTGAATGGCTGAGGTCACTGAGAATAAGCTGTTCCAGGTTAGACCATTTTTCTTCAAATTTCATTATGTCATTTTTCCTTAATGCTGTGTAGAATTTCATTGTGTAGATGTACCATATCTTAGTTATCCATTTTTCTCATGATGGACATCTGGGTTGATTACAGCTCTTAGCTATTATAAATTGAACAGCTATAAAGATGGTTGAAAAAAAATCTCTCTGAGCTGAGGAATGGAGCTTTTAGGGTACATGCCCAGTAAGGGAGTAACTGGGTCTGTTTGTAACTCTATATTCAGGTTTTTTTTTTCTTTTTTTTTTTTTTTAAGGAGTCTTCATATTGTTTTCCAAAGTGGTTGTACCATCTTACATTACCACCAACAGTGGATGAGGGTTCCTATTTCTCAATATCTTCACCAGCATTTGTTTGTATTTGATTTTTTGATGTTTGCTATCCTTACTGGGGTAAGGTGGAAACTCATAGTAGATTTGATTTGCATTTTCCTGATGATTTGGGGTGATGAACATTTCCTTAGGTGTGTGTTTGCCATTTGTATTTCTTCCTCTATGAACTGCCTGTCCAGTTCCTTGCCCCATTTTGTGAGTGGGGTGTTTGACTTTTTATTGTTTAGGTTTTTGAGTTCTTTATAGATTCTAGAAATTAGACCTCTATCAATTGGGTATTCAGCAAGTATTTTCTCCCATTCTGTGGGTGATTTATTGGGTCTGCTTATTGTATGTTTGTCTGTGAGGGAACTTTTCAGCTTCATAAGATCCCATTGGTTGAGTGATTTCTTAAGATCTTGTGCTACTGGGGTTTTGCTCAGGAAGTCTTTTCCCATTCCTAAATCATGGAATGTTCCTCCTAACTTTTCTTCCAGCAGTAGTAGCCAAGTTTCCTGTGTTATGTTACGTTGAGGTCTTTGATCCATTTAGACTTGATTGTTATGTATGGAAAGATGTGTGGATCAAGTTTTAATTTCTTGCATATGGTTATCCAGTTTGTCCAGCACCATTTGTTGAAGATGTCTTTTTTCCAGCCTATATTGTTACGGCCTTTGTCAAATATCAAGTAGCTGTAGTTACTTGACCCAAAGTCTTTATCCTCAATTCTATTCCACTGGTATATAGTCCTATTTTTATGCCAGTACTATGCTGTTTTTATCACTATGGCTTTGTAATATAGCTTTAGATCAGGTATGGTAATACCTCCAGAGGTGTTTCTTTTGCTGAGAGTATGGTTGGATATCGTAGGCCTTCTGCTTTTCCATATGAATTTTGAGATCAACTTTTCTATCTCTATAAAGAACAATGTTGGGATTTTTTTTCACTTAAACTTTATTTTTATTAATTAGTTTTATATTCTTCAAATACAGTCAGTTTGGTACCATTATTAGGCTCATCAATGACCTATGCCCTCCCCTTGACTCCTCCTTGTTGAAGTAAGGGTTATCTCATTTGTCTGGTGCTAACTTAATCTCCATTGGAGAATCTGCTTCTCTTTTTCAGATAGATGTAGATCCTAAGGAGAGAGCCACCCCATCATACCTGAAAAGGGCCCCAGCTGAAACTAAGGAAAATTGGCAAAACAAACAAGGGTGTTGTTTTACTGATGAAATGGATACCAGCCCAAGGGGAAGGAGACCAACACAGAGAAAAATCAACTCCTACCAAATCAGAGAGCCAGAGCCTCAGAGGCCCCCAACACCTCATCACTGAAGCAGACCAAAAATGAACCCAACATGGCTCAGGGAAATTTTGTGGAAGAGGGGGTGGAAAGAATTTCAATGTTGGGATTTTGATGAGAATTGCATTACATTTGTAGATTGCCTTTGGCAGGATTGCCATTTTCACAATGTTAATTCTGCCTATTACAGGAGCTTGGGAGGTTTTTCCATTTTCTTAAGTCCTCCTCAATTTCTTTTTTGAGTGTTTTTATGTTTTCATTGCATAGATCTTTCACTTCCTTGGTTAATGTTATTTCACGGTATTTTTTTTTTTTCATTGCTATTGACTTTTAAGTGGTCCCTCCTGGATATATTTGCTAAGATTCCTTTAGAGATGTATCAGCCTTTAGTATCCCAGATATTATCTATGATACCTAATGAAGATGCAAAACCATTGGGCCAGGTAAATCTGGATTATTTCATGCTAGAACAATGCTCCCTTGTGTTTTGAGTAGTTATACATGTTTCTTTTTTTCAGGTAAGTAGAGTAGATTAGCCTATTTATTATGAACTATTTTCACATGTAGGTCAAAAGCTTGCACATCAACGTTACTTCTAATGCAGAATTAAAATGTCTGACTTGTACAAAAAGCACTCATGTATTCAATCATTAGCAAAATGAGGGCAATTAGCCCAGCTGGTGTGAAGAGGGCCATAGTTTTGGTCAGTACATGAGACAATGATTTTAGGAGGCTGCATCAAAAATGTATAAAATATTGCAGATGGCATGCAACAGTGTCCATCCCTGACCAGATGAAATCAAATTACAGCCAGCTTATAGAAACTTTGCTACTTACAGATGAGCTCAGAATATGTCTCATCTAAATGTGTAACACAGATGAGTTACATGAAACTTCCATATTTCCTCATAGGGTTTAGTTAAAAAGGTATGTGTCAAGATTTACAAATTAGACATATATGGAAGTTAAATTTTGCTACCTTTAAAAGCATGACCTTTGGGTACAAGACAGATATTCAGTGGTTAAAGACCCTAGTTTATAAAGCCTGCAATTCTGGGCTCAGTTCTCCAAAACCCATGTAAATCCAGATGAACATGGGTCTGAGTTTGTTTACAGTGACCGGAAGCCCTGATATACCCATATTGTTTCTCCATCCCTTTTTCTTTTTGTTTTTCCTTCAAATAAATAAATAAAAGCATCAAAACAGTTTTTATCTGCTTTTTAAAAAGTGTGGCCTCGGATACTATAAATAAGAATGTACTTATTGTTTTTTAATTTTTTTGTATTTAATTCTTTTGATAGATATATTACTGATATTCATATGTCAATAACTCCTTTTTTTTTCTCCAAACCAAACTATATTCTGAAAGTTTTTCTTAATTTTTTTTCTTCAGAATCAATGTAGATATGACAACTTCTTAACACCTTTTCCACCATCACCCCAGTTGAGATCCCACCATTACCCTTCTCAGTTTTGCCATGGAAATCCAGCTGGCTCTCCCTTTTCCATTATGGCCTCTTGTATAACTGTTTAGTTTTGGAAGAAAAAGCATACTAGGGAAAATGATATGAGATAATTATTTGATTTCACAGCTTTAAAGAAAGAAAGAAATTATATTTGAATGTATTCCAATCAAGGAAGACATCTTTTTCCAAATGTATTAATAATTTGCAAATATAAACATTTCATTTTTTCCTACTGAAAATGATTTATTACAGAAACTGCACAGTTGGTATCAAAATGGAGTAACAACCCTCAATTGTATTCTCAGTGAAATTTTCTTTTCCCTGTTCCCCTTCTTATACCTCAAGAGTTAGCAACATTTTTGACAAAGGAAAAACATTCATAGTGTATTTTAACAATTTCATCTTAAGTATACAGTCAATGGAAATTATTGCACATACACATGAATATTGAGCCCAAATTACTATTTTAGATAGATTTATGGATAGGATATTTTAAGCACACATCTTATAGGACTTTCTTTTCACAGATTGTACTATTTTAATAACACTGGATAGTGTTAATAGATTATTTTATTTATGAAATGGAAATAATAATTGCATAGAATGAAATGCAGTCATGGCTATCATTAAAACAGAATTCTGTATCCACTGGAATATCATTCAAGACATGATAAAAACTATGGATCAAACATTTATCTTAGAAAATACGGAATATATTATTAGCTTCAGTAAAGCCATCAGTAATAATCAAGAGCAAACTTTACAAAGCACTTTAAAATTGGTGCTCTTTCTTGCTAGTCATTTAGCATCAAATAGTATACTATTTATTTCTCACTTCTCACAAAATGATATTAATGACATGTACTGATGCATCATTCTTAAAGAGGTCACTAAGCCATTCTGATTCATTTGAAGTAATGTACAATGGCTTCAGTCATTGGATTTCAATCTTAAACTTTGGTCAAATAGCATAATTGATCATTAATGTTCTCATTTGCTCCAGGCTCACTATAGATTCTTTTCTTAATAGTCTAAAATCATTATAAGGAAGTGAGAGGTTAATCTGTTTTGCATTGTACTTGGTCTCCCCTGAGGGATGCATTTTCAATCTAATCAAATGAAAGTAAAGCCTGCATAAAGGTTCTGAATGGCTTTATGATATATATTTATAACCAGAATACCAATAGTATTTATACTTCATGGTCTACAAATTTTGGAAGCTACTTACCTCATACCTATATTGAGAAATGATAAGAAGCAATGGTTAAATCATCTGAAATGATTTCCTTTCTTAAGAAAGAGAATCCTGGAACAAATTTGGAACATCAGTGTTTCAAAATAATTAGATTCACTGGCCCCTGGAGTAAGAATAATTTATTTATTTATTTTGGAGTAAGAATATTTATGCATCATTATGAAACTAGATCTTCTGAAGCTATTTAGTCCTGTTATGGAATAGGTTATGATGCTTCCAGTCCACCCCAAGTACTTTTGAGCATAATTGCCTTGAGAATTTTAAGAACTTGATTCCATTTTATAAAACAAAGCTTATACTCTTCTGAGACTAGTTCTCAGAAGTTATTTTAAATTCTAAGTTTTGTTCAAGACAACATGACTGCTTTACAACTTTAATATACTACCAATGTCTAAAGCAAAGTTCCAAAACTTCTTTCTTTCTCTGAAGATCTTTCTCTCATACTAGGACTGCTTTTAGTCTTCAGCTCAGTTTCCATCTGTGTTGCTTTTGCCTAGTCTTTGTAAGCAACATGAAAAAGTGTCACTTTTCTATTGTTTATGCCTTTCTGTCACCATTTTTCTTACTATTAGTTTGAGGTTATCTCTAACTTATCTTTTCATAATAAGTATATGTCAAATACTTCTGTGAATAATTTTCTTATTTTTGTGCTTACAATTGTTTTCTTAGGACAGATTTTAGGAGTGAAATTTTACTGGCTCTAAGAGCATTAAAATTTGAAAAGCTTTTGAATACATACTGCTAAATTGTTTTTCAAAGGGGTTGTACTGATTTTTATTGCTAGGTAAGCTCTATGAAAGTATGAGGGTTTCTGTTTTCCCTGCATTCTCATCATGTTATCAGAATGAAAACAATAAGAATTCTGTTCATAAAATTAAGCCACATCAAATCAAATCAAAACAAACACTTCTGAGTTTCATTTTACACAAAAGTGATACAGTGAAGAAATAAAAGTGTTATGCCATCTATTTAGAGATTTGGGGCTAAGCATGGCATCTTGCAATATACACTTATCTCAGTTACTTACAGAAACCTGGATAAAAGAAAGGAAATAAATATGACATAAACCAACAAAATAGGTGAATGAAAGCATGTTTTAGAAATTGGAAAATGATATGAAATGGAAAGGTGGTACTAAAGACAAGCAATGCAGTTTTCTGGAATGACTATCCCACTTAGGGATCAGGTAGGGAGGGCTGAAACAGACTCAAAGGGAGAGGAATAGTGAGAGTGTTTGCAAGAGGCTTTCACCGCAAGGCCACTTCGACTTCTGTGCACTCCACAGCTTCTTCTATCACCTTCTGCAAGAGAGCGAAGGTTGGAAGAGAAGAAATTGAGCATCGCACTCAAGGATATCCAAAGCATAAAAGGAGAGGGAGAGAGACAGAAAGACAGAGGGAGAGAGAGTGAGAGAGAGAGAGAGAATAATACTAAGAAAAGGCTAATAAATGAAAAGCTAAATTCTCTCTGTTCAATACAAGGAAACTATTAATGTAATATAGTAGCTCAAGAAGTGGAAGTATAAACCTGAGGTTTATAACCAAATACTCATCAGAACAAGAATATTTGGGGATATGAGAAGAGAGGCATTCACAGATAAGCTGAAGTCAGAAAATGTTCATTTTTCACTACAGGTATATTTTTGAAACACATATGCTTTCCTTTGATTAAATAAAATTGACACACAAAATAAAACAGTAACAAAGTATATTGGCCTGAAAGTACAGATCAGCACTTACAACACTACAGAGCGATCCTAACTGCTGAGTCCTCAGGTCAGGGCGACCAGTCATCAAACAGCAGGCTTCTTGGGCTGCTGAGATCTTCTAGGGGATTAAAGCAGAGTTAATATTTGGCTTTTACAAGCTTGAAGTCTTTAGCTTCTTATTTACTTCCAAATAGAGTAGTCAATCAATTAATCAGGTGCGACCATATTATATAATTATGTGATGCTTAAGGGAGCATTCACTCAAAACAACAGTGCAGTGTTACCTGGAACTAATATCGGTACCTGTGGTTTGTACCACTCATGATCTGTAACTCACTCCACTTGTCTGAGACTCAGCCTCAGCAACTAACTCTTTCCCCAGAAGTCTGAGAGCATGAGGAAAGTTCCTCTCATGAGCATTTCCTTTATTTGCATGTGCTTTCTGTTGTGATTTCTTTCTGGTAGCATGAAGGTTGTATTTTCAAAGCCATTAGGAATGGTGTGTGGTGTGCATGTAGAATAGCTTCGATCTTTGATTCTCATAATGCTCTGGAAGCTATTTTCTGCCAAGCTAAAGCAAATAGCAATTGTTCCTCAGCTCTGCCCATTTCCTCTTGGACTTTTCTCTTCCCTACCCAAGTTCTGACTGACCACCATTTTTTTCCTGACATTACTATTGTAATCAATTCTTGTTCCACCAGGGTGTTCTTCCAAACTTCTTATAAAGTACACTCAACTTTTAAAAGTCTCCACTCTATACATTATGCATTTTACTGCAGTTTTTAAAAATGAAACAGTTTATATAAAATTAAAGCTGAACTGTCTACATCTGTAGCTCTAGCAGATTTATACACTTGAGCAAACAGAGAATTCACCTGAGGAGGTTATTAAAAATAAAGAACCCCAATGCTTCCACTAATGTCTGTTCAGTAAGCCTGAAGTATAGCCTGAAGTACCAGCATTTGTTACAAGTACTGTGATACAAATGGTTTGACAAACATGTTTTGAAGGATATTAATTTAAGTATGATTTTTCATTTGTATGTGTAAATAAGACCTGCTTTTCTCTATTTAGAAAATATAACTACCTGGGGCTGGGTAGATGGATCAAAGTACAAAATGCTTGCCGCTCAAGATGGAGTACCCTATTTCACCTCTAGACCCCAAGTAAAACTTGAGAGGTCATGGCTGACTTTTGTGATACCAAAACAATGAGATGAGAGGTGATGGGAGAGTTTCCCAGAGACTCCCAGCAAAGAGCAGCAGAGCAAGAACCCAGAGCTAGAAACTCTGGCTCAAATGAGATGGACAGGTAAGGATAATGAGAACCTAAAAGTTGCTGTCTGACCCCCACAGCGAATCCTCACATGCCTGTACACTTGTGTACAGATTCACAATCACTTGCACACACACACTGAGAAAAATAATAAAAAAAGAAAATGTGACTACATGAAAATATGCAATTGTTCTATCATGAGTATATGAAGTAACCAAATCCATAAGAGAAAATAGAAACAAACACTTTGGTTTCTGAGTTGTTGAAGTGTAAATTCAGAACAAGATGCAAGTTTCAGCACTAAAAAGTGCTTTAAGATGGAGAATAAAGTAAAGATTATTTGACATGGATCTGTCAATTAATATTTGCTTAGCAAAAGAAATATGATTGTGAATTTAAGAGAACAAGATACATGGGCTTGTCTAGAGATAATCTTCATTTTATAAGAGTGCTTATAAGAAAATACTGTGGTGCTAATTAAAGCTGAAGTAATTTGAAAGATACAAAATGGGAAGACTCTATAAGTTAATTTTAATGACTAAGGATAATTTAACATGGCACTGCTAATTTTGATGTTTGTTATGCTTGGTTGAACAGAGAATTTTCTTTCATGACTTGAAATATCTTAATCCTATTATTTCCTTAAACAAGTGAAATTGTTCTGACTAAATTAATAAGAATGGATCAATGTGATTTTGTTAGTTATGTCAGCAATCTTTTTCTTCAAATGCCAGTGCAGTATATAAGGTAGTTAAACAAATATATTTGACTCTGTTGATTTTCCAAGGCTCCCTGTATAAGTCAGATGGGAGAACTGGCAGTCTTAGAGTCATCCAAGTACTTGGATTAAAGGTCAGCTTTACATATTATTATCTGTGTTTGAAATGCTATCAACTGCAATTTCCAGACTATAGATAATAAAAATCCACTGTTGAGTCTACTCAGTTGGTATGTGTCCATAATGCCATGAAATGATTAGTAAATAATATTTTAATTTTTCATTCAAATTTATATATAAAATAAATTAGCCTGATGGAAGGGTGTGGTCTCAGTCAACTGCCAGATGGCGGCCCTCCCACTTTAAGCAATGGTGAAGAGATAGTTCTGCCAAAGGGAGCCTGAAGAGCCCTTTGTCAAGTTATATGGCCTGTAGCCAGTTGTTAGGAAAGCCTCTGAAGGTTCATCTTCGATCACTTCCTTACTCTGAGAGGTGTGTATGGATCCCAGTCCTATGTAATAGGTAAACTCTTCTTGTTCAGCTCAGGTGGAGGTTCAGATAGTGTATTCTGTACAGCAGAACTGGGGTTTCAATTTCACTAAAATTTGTGAAAATAGAGCATGAAACATGAAAGGGCTAATTTGTTGGTATGACTTGTCTAAGAAAAAAAATCACTGTTTTTCAACTGCTTTGACAGCTTGAACTCTCTCCTTTGTTGGGCTGGAGAGTATTCCTTACAAAGTATGTTTTCATAACAAGGAGTTAACTCTTGGGTCATCAGAAAATTTTCTAAAGTACCTGAACTAGTTTCTTCATCAAATTAGTTTTCGATTTCTTACATGTAAAATAGGTTTCTAACAATGTCTCCTCTGGTCTGTGCATGACCTGGAGCGAAGACAACAGCTGTACCAAGGTGGTAATGTTCATGTCCATAACTAGAGAATTCTGACTCCTGACATTTACTTTTCAAAGTAAATAAACAGAGTAATCTTTTTTTTTTTTTTTTTTTTTTTTTTTTTTTTTTTTGAGGTAGGGTTTCATTCTAGCTCAGGCTGACCTGGAATTCACTATGCAATCTCAGGGTGACCTTGAACTCATGGCGATCCTCCTACCTCTGCCTCCTGAGTGCTGGGATTAAAGGTGTGCACCACGACGCCCAGCAGAGTAAGGTTTTAAATGTATAATACTTAATAATGTATACATGGAGCAATTCTGGGGTGTGAGAGATATAGTTCAGCAGTTGAAGGTGTTTTCTTACAATCTTGCTGGACTGAGTTTGATTTTGTAGGACCGTAGAAAAGCCTGACACAAAGTGGCACACACATCTATGACCCAACATACCTATGGCAAGGATAAGCAGAGCAAGGAGAGTCTGAAAGCTTGAGTTTAGGCTGGACCTGTTACAAAAAAGGACAGGACAGACACACACACACACACACACACACACACACACACACACATGCCTAAATATGTCAATTCTGCAATATCATCCTCATGAACAGGATCATCCTTGCCAACCCATTTCCTTATGCTTTATGAAAGATGTTTCTTGATGATATTACTGTTCGGAACTTCTCCAGTATAGCAAGTTGCTGAAGCAAGACTTCAGAATGTCCATCTCCTCATGTGTCTGGCTGTGATGTCACAGGGCAGTGCAGTGCCTGAAGCAGCAGTGCAGCATGGGCATTCAGGGCACAGTGGTTATTTCACCTTCCAAGGAGCCACCTAGGATGGTTCCTTTCAGAACACAGTTTTGCATTTTGTAGAGAAATCTCTTAAGGGGTTTTTAAATATTATCTTTTAAAATGAGATGCTATTTGGATATAACAAAGCATAGAATGCTCAGTGTGTAGCTCAGGGCAGTTTTACATATGTCCATACCCTGGTAACTACAACTGAGATAAAGATATGGAAGTTTCCATTATGCCATAAGGATCTCTCACATTCAAGAGATAACATGCTGCTATTCAAATTTCTAGTAACATGGATTAGATATTTTTTGCCATATATATATATATATATATATATATAATACTGAGTTAAATTCTTTCCTATCTTCTGTTTGACTGAATATATTATGTTTGAGATTCACACAGGCTTTTATGAAGGTCAAAAGGTTTGTTCATTATTGCTGTTTCACAATGTATCAACTGTAGATACCATAATGTTGTTATTTATTCACTGCTGCTTTGGATGTTATTGTGGACATTTGTTTTAGGTTCTCTGGGACAAACACCCAGACCTAGACTTAGTGTTGTATACTAAGCATATGTATAACTGTAATAAAATGCCCAACCCTTTTTCAAAGTGAACTCACTGTTATCAAACACAGGCACGGTGTGCTTATCCAGTTACTTCACACCATGGCATTTTATACTTGAGTCTTTTTAACTTATAGTATTTGTTAAGTATGTTACTACTTTATTGTAGTTTTATCCTTTAAAAATCAGTAAATATTATGTACAAGATGACTGGAAATTCAGGAATTTCCTTTTATGAAATACTGGTTCAAGTAGTTTTCTTTGCCTCTCTGGGTTGTATATATGGGCTGGAGAGATGGCTCGGCAGTTAAGGCATTTGCCTGGGTTGTATATATTTGTTATTACAATCCAGGATCAGAAATCCAATATCAGCATATGCTATGAATGTAAGTGCTTTCTCAAATATGTAAATTGAAAGTATCTTCAACCAGTGTGGTGTGCCATTAGCTTTCTGGGTGATGTACTCTGAAGAATATAATTTTAGTTTTTTGTATATTTTCATTTGTTTATTTGAGAGTGACAGACAGAGAGAGAAAGAGGGAGAGAGAGAGAGTTAGCGAGAGAGAAAGAGTAAGAGAGGGAGAGAGAGAGAAAATGGGAATTTCAGGGCCTCCAGCCACTGCAAATGAACTCCAGATGCATGTGCCACCTTGTGCATCTGGTTTATGTGGGTCCTGGGGAATTGAACCTCTAACTGGGGTCCTTAGGCTTCACAGGCAAGTGCTTAACAGCTAAGCCATCTCTCCAGCCCCTAAACTAATTTTAATTAAGTCTAATAAACAGTTCAAAAGCTTAGTCATTGTTTAAGAAATAGTTACCCTCTTCCAGGCTCTGAAGGTATTTTCTATGTTATTTTTGGTGCTTTACATGAATAGAAGCTTGAATGTTTCACGTTCACATTTGAATCTAGGATCCATATTTTTTAAAAAATTATTTATTTATTTATTTATTTATTTATTTATTTATTTATGAGACAGAGAGAGAGAGAGAGGATGACAGAGGCAGACATATGTAGAGAGAATGAACATGCTGGAACCTCTAGCCACTGCAGATGTACTTCAGATGCATGCAACAACTTGTGCATCTGGCTTATATGGGTTATGAGGAATTGAAGCTGGGTCCTCAGGCTTCACAAGCAAGTGCCTTAACTGCTAAGTCATCTCTCCAACCCTTAGGTTCCATTTCTAAAGTCAAGATTTTGCAAGATATGAGGTAGAGGTCATGACCCAATTTTTTTTCTCTATGTTTATTTACTTTCACTTAAAAGAACTTTCCCCACTGTACGCAATAAAACTTGTGTTGTAAATCAAAATACAAAAGTATGACCTATCCCTAGATATTTTATCTGTTATTATAACTATATTTACTTATTCTTAACCTCACTAAACATTATATCAAGTTTTATATTTTAAGTCATCAAAATAGGAAGTGCAATATCTTCAAATTTTTCTTTTTAAGTATTTGCTTAGATATGACACATGATTAATATTTCTATATAAATTTAGTGTGTTACCTTTCATACATACATGCCCACACTTATGTGCACATATAAAGAAAACAAAAGCACCACCAAGTTTGGATTATTTTTACATTATATATATATAATATATATATATATATATATACACACACACACATACATACACACATAGAGAGAGAGAGAATTGCAATTATAACTATGATGACTTTTTTTTATCAATTATTGAGTGTAGTTAGGGGAGAAATCATAAGTTATAAAATTTATTTTAAGGGAAATTGCTGTCTAGGAAAAGGCTGAAGAAGTACCACATATGCACAGAAAATCAGACATAGCAACCCTTTTAAATAATAGACCACAGAGGATTAAAAAATAGTGAAGAACTCAGAAATCAAACATAAATATTACATGTAATGAAAATGAAAATGAGAGGGAACCCCAAAGCATGAAACAGATAGAAGGCAAGACAAAATACAGCTAAGCTGAGGTACGCATTCTCCCCTGTCCAGTCGTGCTGGGTCCACAGCATATATACGAGCTCCATGTGAGTGTGCTGGACAGGAATGAAACACCTTGTTTTGTTTGTTTTACTTATAAAAGCTTTTCTTCTTTTATTTTTTCCTTTTATGTATTTATATTAATTGGATATTTTATTATTTTAACGAGTCTCTTTTATTATTTGACTATTATTACTTGATCTTTCTTGCACTGATTACTTCTGAAATAACAAAGATATCTATAAGCTATCACTATATCCCATATATTAGACTTTTTCTTTTTTTTCTAAGTAGCATCTTGCTCTAGGCTGACCTGGAATTCACTATATAGTCTCAGGCTGGCCTTGAACTCACAGTGGTCCTCCTACCTTGGCCTCTCAAGTGCTGGGACTTTTTATCATGTCTAGTACAATGTGAAGAGAACTTTAAACTCTACTTCACTCCTATTGCTTTTAAATTTTTAATTTTTTGCTATTTTTGTGACTGTCATTTCTAGATATATTGTAAATACCACAATGTCTTCTGCCTTATGCAATTAATAGGTCCTCATATTTATTCTTTCTGTTTGTTTTTAGCTCCTTGTTTTCCTATTCCTTTCTTCTGGGTCTATTTTTGTAAATACTCCTGAGCATGTTAGCAAAACCTAGCAGTTGTGGTTACTTTTGGGAAAGGAAATGGAGGGCTAGATATTCAATTCTTATTTACTTCTAAGGAAAATGCCATTTTTGATTGATTTCTGGCCATTTTCTGAAAACACCAAGAAAAATATGAGCATATCATGAAGAAAAAAAAAATTAAACTATAAATATTTGAGTGTATTTGCATATCAAAATTAGCAAACGTATTACTTTAGTTGTTAATGTTATAAACCATTACATGATTGTGTAGATAGGAATATGCTCATATACATTACAGAACTTATAACCAAAAACAATGATAGGTTGGAGAGATGGCTTAGCAGTTCAGACATTTGCCTAAGGTCCCATTCAACTCTCCAGATTCCAGATGGCAAAGAGATGAATGGCATTCACTCATGCAAAGTGGAAGTGTTAGTCAGATACACAAAGGTGAGGCAAGCTCAAGGTCACACATGCCCACTAGGTGGCGGAAACATCTGGAGTTCATTGCACTGGCTGAGGCCCTGGTATGCCAATTCTCTCTGTCTCTCTTGTGTTCTCTCTAAAAAGAGAAAGAACGTTGAAACACAACTGAGTTGACTAATTAGAAGACACACCACTTTATTATGGGTACTTGTCATTCCAAACAAGATTAATGTTATAGAAAAATACAATTATGTAAAGTAAGTTACCAGTCTCCCTATTGAATACTTCAGTAGTTTCTTTATTTTACATACTTTTCAGGGTATTAAAGGAAATATAGTATTATGGATTCTTTGTGAAATCCTCTCTGTATAACAATGTTTGGAGAATGGCTTTAGACACTGTGATTGTGGAACTGACAATGCCACTCTCTTGAGAACATGCCATAGCTATATCATTACAATATCCTTTAACTCTTTGTTGTCTGGATGAAACACCATTTCTGAGGAAACTTCTCTCTATCATTGTATGTATGTGTATGTTTCCAAAAGCCCAATTTACTCAATAATTAGAAGTCAAAACTAAAAGAACTTTAATTTCATGCCGGGCATGGTGAATATTTCCTGTTCATTTAAAAAAAATTATGTCAATTCACCAAATACTGAGTACAATATTGTGTGAATGCCATTGTCTAAAAATAGTAACTTTGGAAAAATTTTGGAAATTAAAAAAATTATAGAAGTGTATATAATTTAAAACAGTTAAATTTTTATGTGGCTTTACCTTCTCTGAAAAGATAATTGAAACTTTGAGACAAAATGGAATCTTCTTTGACTTTCTTTATAGCCCCCTTGATTCTATTTTTTTTTCTTTTCTTTTTGAGGTAGGGTCTCACTCTAACCCAGGCTGACCTGGAAAGCACTATGGAGTCTCAGGGTGGCCCTGAACTCTCGGTGATCCTCCTACCTCTGCCTCCCAAGTTCTGGGATTAAAGGTGTGAGCCACCACACCTGGCTTTGATTCCATTTTTTCTTTAATTTTTAAGTTTTTTGTTTGTTTATTTACTTGAGAGAGACAGAGAGGGACAGAAAGAGGCAAATAGAGAGAGGGAGAGAGAATGGGCCTCCAGCCACTGCAAATGAACTCCAGACGCATGCACCCCCTTGTGCATCTGGCTAATGTGGGTCCTGGGGAGTCCAGCCTCGAACTGGGGTCCTTAGGCTTCACAGGCAAGAGCTTAACCACTAAGCCATCTCTCCAGCCCTTTGATTCCATTTTTAATGAAATATCTATTAAGAATTTTTATATATTCTTCCATAGGAAACAAAAACGTATATTCTACATATGTTCTAAAGTGCACACATACTACCTTGTTGAACTGTATATACATATTTAGATAAAATATATAATTTTACTTTTTTAATTTATAGAATTTAATCAAGCTGTATTTATTGCCTGCAGTTTTCTTTTCTCTATAATATTCTTAAAACCTATGTATATTTTCATCCTCAGTTATGAGAAAATGTCTGGAACTTTGGTTGTGGGAGAGAGTAAGATGAATTAAGTGTTCCCTCTGGTTCGATAGAGCTCTTGGCAGGTCATGGAAATCCTTACCATTCTTAAAATGAAGTTTCCATTCTGAGGTCAGTTTAATTCTGAGTGTGAAGTCATTTATCTTATAAGGATTCTAATGGGCAGAATGAATAAGACAGAGTATATTCCCTCAGAGAACATAATCCTGATCAGTTCTAAATGTATATTATGTTAATAGATCCCAGGGGTTTATAAGGTGGACTTTTGATAGGTTTTGATATTTTCATGTTGAAAAATAAATGGATAGTATTTAACCTCATATAGAATAAGAATATCCCAGGTATAATGTGTTGTTTTGTGTATTAAATTTATGAAAACTATGGAAACAGAACATTAGAAGATTAATGATGTGCTCAAAATTCATTTTAAGGTCAGCTGATGAAGAACTTTGAAATGCTCCTATTTGCCTTTAACTATTCTAAAAGCACATATATTAATATGATTTTAAGATGCAAACATCATAATTAGGCTTCTACCTTAAGAAATAATATGTTGGCAAAATTTGGAGTGAGAATTGGCACAATAACAGTTTTCCAAGATATAGTTAAGATGCAGTTGCAGTAGAAACACATCAAGAGGACCATGGAATTATGGCTACAACTGTGACATATGACAAAGATATTGGTGAAGATTTGGAACAGTTTTTCAGATAATTGAAATACATTTCCACTTTGCATGAGTGAATGCCACTAATCACTGAAGATAATGTTGAGATAGGATATATATTTATAACAGATCTAGTTATCATGCTTTCCTTTCCTCAAATCACCTGGGAATATAGAACAATGAAATTTTCATGTCACAAAAATAGTATGATGGTTAATCTAGATTATTTATTTAGTATAATTTAGAATCACTGGATATATCATTGAAGGATTATCTAGATTAGGTTAACTGAGATAAGAAGGCTTGCCCTAACTGAGGGTGGAGCCATTTCATAGCTGTGGTTCTAGACTGAATAAAAATGAGGAGAAAGCTGAGCATAAGTTTTCTGCTTTCTGACTATAGTGACCAACTGCCTCCTGTTCCTGTAGCTAAGCCCTCCTGGCCATGGTGGACTTCATCTCATGGAAATGTAAGCCAAAATAAGTCCTTATTCCTTTACGTGGCTTCTTGTCAGATGCTTTGTCACATAAATGATAAAAGTTACCAATATAAATATGTAGGACACATTTGGGGAAAGAAGTAAATAATTGGTAGGTTTAGCCATGAGTTTATAGAAGAAATCAGAATTTAAGTGAGGTGACTGGACTACTGGATGATGTAAAAGATCATGTATAGTAGGGATAAATTGGAGTTATGTCATAGATGATTCTAATTACAACTAAATGCTAGAGTTGCAATATTTTTAGGTGACATCTAGGCCAAGCTGATGATATGTATAGGGGATGAGAGTTGTTCACGGAAGAAAAAAACAAATGGTTAGGGAGAATCATAACCAGAGGTGTGAGAATGCTATTGGGATTTCAGGAGGAAAGATGGTGATCCAGTCATCCAAATCATTAGGGAGTTTGAGGAATAAAGTGTGAAAATGTTAGTCCATGCTAATATACATGCACTGTAAAGATAAAATGATGTTAAAAAAATCTTAATGACAGATGGGTAGTATGATATTAGGAGCAATAGGATGTAAGGACACCTGAGATAAGATAAACTCTGTAAGGTTCTGGAGTGACCAAGACCAGGGAAACCACTCTGGGGCAAAGATGAAAAGTTTTATTCAAGAAAAGCACAAGCTGCCAGGACGGAATCTCAAGAGCAAAACACAGCCAACTTGAGATTCCAGGTAGTGGGCTTTATAGGGCTCTTCAGTTGTGGAAGGTGAGAAAGGGAAAAGAACTCCTTTGTTCTTTACATTAGCCATTTCAAATAGCTAGCGTATGAGACCAGAACAGTGAGATACGGGGGCAAGAAATCATGACCTGGGGGTGGGGGACATTGTTAGACAAGGAAGGGATAATGGCTGGGCAATTTCTTGAGGAATGTGGACAAGCCATCCTACTGCCCTAGGTGCCTCCATTTTTTTTTTTTTTCTGTGTCTTGCTTATTTCACATAATATGGTGTCCTCTGGTTTGATTCATGTTGTTGCAAATACATACATGCATACATACATACATGCATACATATATATGTATTTTTTCCTTATGTATTCATCAATTGGCAGACATTTAGGGTGTTCTATGTCTTGGCTATCATAGATAGTGCTGGGATAAGTTTGGATGTGAGTGCAGTTATCTCTTTAACATACTGATTCTTGATTCCTTTGGATATACCTAGAAGTGGGATTATTAGATTATGCAGTAGCTTTATTTTTAAGTTTGGTGCAATATATGAATTGTTTTCTAGAATGGCAACACTAATTTACATTCTCAGTCCTGAAGTGCAACATCTTTTTTTTTTTAGTTGAGGGACTTGTCTTTGTTGCCAGGCTGACTTCAAACTTATGATTCTTCTTCCTCTGTCTCTGTTGCAGTCCGGTTCGCATTGCTGGTAGAAATCACCCAACCAAGAGCAGCTTCTGGGAAAAAGAGTTTTATTTTGGCTTACAGGCTTGAGGGGAAGCTCCACGATGGCAGGGGAAAACGATGGCATGAGCAGAGGGTGGACATCACCCCCTGGCCAATATAAGGTGGACCATAGCAACAGGAGAGTGTGCCAAACACTGGCATGGGGAAACTGGCTATAAAGCCCATAAGCCCGCCCCTAACAATACACTCCCTCCAGGAGGCGTTAATTCCCAAATATCCATCAGCTAGGAACCTAGTATTCAGAACACCTAAGTTTATGGGGGACACCTGACTCAAACCACCACAGTCTCTCAAGTAGCTAGAATGACAGGCATGTGCCACCATGTCAGCTCTTGCTGTTTGATGAAGGCCGTTGGAACTGGGGTGAGATTGTATCTCATTGTGGTTTAGATTCTCCTTTACCTGATGACCAGTGATGCTAAACACATTGTCTCATTTGGATATCGCTTTTTGAAGACAAGAGATTTTATCTGTTCAGTTCTTTTGCCAATTTTTAGAAGCCTTTTATTTTTGACTGATACCTAGTATTTGTACATGTTATGATGTATAATGTGATATACCTTGAATAGTGATCAGCTTAGAACAATTAGTGTGTCCATTGCTTTAAACTTCCAGCATTTCTTTATGTTCAAATTCTCTGTTTTGTAACATATGACACATTTTTGTTAATGATATATATATCTTTTAATTTGAATGCAATGATTCCAAATCCCCTATAGAGTATAATGAGCACAGAAACAATGACAAAGTGAGACAATACTTTGAGAGTAAAATGAATCCTACATGGCTAGGGAAATTTGCGGAAGAGGGGCCAGAAAGAATGTTAGAGCCACATGTTGGGGATGATACACAGAAACATTTCCTCCTACCCAAAGGCTAACCCCACAATGAATAAGCCATATACCCCAACAAGGAGGGTCCCTGTGAAGGCGGGAGAACAGGAAGGAGGCTAACAATGGCACCAACTTGACTGCATTCACTGAGTACAAATAAAATAAAAAAGAAAGAAAATAAAAAACCAGACCCAGGTTTGATTCCCCAGGCAGGATACACGTAAGTCAGATGCACAAGGGGCACATGCATCTGGGGTTTGTTTGCAGTGCCTAGAGGCTCTGGCATGGCCCCCCATTCTTCTGTTTCTCTTTATCCCTCTCTGATTGCAAGTAAATAAAATAAAAACAAAGCAAAATGAAAATAAAATAAAATAAAGATTTGTTAGGGTATATTCATACCCTGTACCACAGTCTGGTTTTTTTTTATTAGTTATGTATATAGTATATACACAGTCTGTTTTATTATAACAGGTCTTTGATATTATTATATGCCCCTTATAGAAAAAGTTACGAACTTTTTCTCCCTCTCTTTCTCCTTCCCTCCCTCCTTTTCCCCCTCCCTCTTTCTATCTCTCTCTCTTTCAAGTAAATATATATATTTTTCAAAGGGCTGAAGAGATGGCTCGGCTGTTAAAGGTGCTCACTTGCAAAGCCTGATGGTCAGGGTTTTATTCCCAAGTACCCACATGAAGCCATATACACAAAGTGGCACATACATCTGGAATTCAGGATGCCCTGGTGTACCCATACTTTCTCTCTCTCCCCCAGCCTCTTTCTCTGTGTCTATTTCTCAAATAAATAAATAAATAAATAAATAAATAAATAATATTTTAAAAAGAAAAGAAAAAAATTACTAAAACCCTGTTCTATATTGTGGCTAATATAAATAGCATGAATTTATTGGGTATTTTTTTACTCTCAAGGTATTGTCTCACTTTGTCATTGTTTTGATGACTCAATTTCTGGGAGCCTGTCCTCACCTAACAAACACCAAGTAAGCAAAAATGTTAAAAGTATCTTTGGCCAGGAGTGGTGTGTCATGTCTTTAATCCCAGAATGCTGGAGGAAGAGGTAGGAGGATTCCTGTGAGTTCAAGGCCACCCTGAGACTACATACTGAATTCCAGGTCAGCCTGAGCTAGAGGGAAACCCTACCTCAAAAACAAAAACAAAAACAAAAACAAAAACAAAAACAAAAACAAAAACAAAAACAAAAACAAACCAAACCAACCAACCAAACAAACAAGGAAACAAAACAAAGAAAGGATTTGTGGAAATCCTGTCACTTGTGGAAAGCCTGAGCTAGAGGGAAACCCTACCTCAAAAACCAAACCAAACCAAACAAACAAACAAAACAAAGAAAGGATTTGTGGAAATCCTGTCACTTGTGGAAAGCAAGGACAATGGGGCATTCTTGGGAAAGTTTAATGATAGTTTGGTTATTTTTAGCAACACACTTGTTCCACGGGAGGGGTGGGTGGGAGGAATGAGTAAAGGTAGCCTAGTTCTAAAAAAGAACTTGCCATATTAAGACCCGAGAACTCCAGGGAGAATAGTTTACTGGAGGGATTTTCTCCTTGAGTGACAGTTACTGGTCAAGAGAAAAGAAAAAAGAGTGTTACAAGCACAAATTCAAGAAACGATTCCCCTGGACAAATATCTAATGTTGTGAACAAGTGCCTCAGTGACACTCTAGATAAAAAGCTCCGGTTATTTATTCCTGGGTCATACTCTTCCTTATTGACAGCAACTTCTACAACCAGCCTTTCTTCAAAACTTTTGAACACTGTGTCATGATTCTTTTCCTTTTCTCTCTGCCAGCTCTCCTTCTGTCTACTTTGTTACATTGCCATGCTCCAATAATCACACATCCATATCTTGGAATATCTTACATGTACTTCTCTCTCATCTACAAAGAAAAACTAAATAAGCTCATGATCTATGACCTTTATTCTTTTCATGGATTGTTATGCCGGGACAGAAGTTGCAGCTCATTGTCTTACAAATGTGTGGGTTCAGCCTAAAGCAGTCTCTCTTAGCATTGCTCAGCAGTCATGTCCTGTCAATCCATAGCTCATCAATACCTACAAAGCTTGTCATACTTTGCCAGCTCTTTTGAAACTTTCTATTCCATTATGTTTCTGTGTGCGTGCACATGCATGCATGTGACTTGTGTGGGGGGCACATGCACTTCCGCTATGCTTTCCTGAATTCTAAGCATATTATTTTGATTTTTAAGAGCAATCTGAAATGAGGCAGTATACCTTTGACTTCCTGCCATCAGCTTACAAGTTTATTTCTTTCTTTTCTACTGTCATGGAAAAGAGGTTTCTCATACTCCCTAAAACCAAGTGATAGGTGGGCACTGAGTCTCACCCTCTCTCAGCTTTTAGGAGTCCTGCTTTTAAATTCTTCCACATATTGCTTGTGTTTTTCCAATGAAACTTTTCTTAGAATATTAAACTACCCTCACTTCTAATTTGAAGACCCTTTCCTCAGTTATTTGAACTCACTAGTTGCTATATGATTTTTCCCCACTTCCTGGATTAATTTTCTGGAAAAAAATGATTCTGCACTTTTTTTTGGCTAACATTTAGATTCTATGGGGTGTAGCCTTTACAAACAATAATCACTAAACCCTATATGTCAAGGTCATTCATGTCACACTGATTTCAAAAAGTAATCAGTGCATTATCTGGAATATATTTTTCTTGCCTTAAAAAGGACAGGTCTGCTGTCAACACTTGACAATTTCTTCTGTGTGGAAACTCACTCCTTTTTCATGGATGTTTTCCCCATTTTCACTTATAGAATTTTCCTTGTGTTATTCCACAATGTAGACTACAAAGCTGGTGGTACTTAGTCCATGCTTGGCCGTAGTCTTTGCTTGCTATATACTTTCTAAGTTCATTTCAGAGTTACAAGTGAGCCTAACACTAATAACTCCAATAACCATATGTGGAGGATAATTTTTCCCCTTTATTGTGGGCACACATACCAATTTCTATGTGAAATTTCTATCTGAATGGCTCTCAGATAGATTGACTTCAAGAAATTGAAGGTAACTTATTTTTTTTCTATTTTATCACATTTTAATCTCATTTTGAATTTTCTGGTAATAAGAAGCATTATCCAATTCTCTCTCAAGTTTCAAAGCTGAAAAACCTGGGAGCCATTTTGACAGCTCATTCTTACTTTAACTGAGCAACAAATGCACATTTATCTTAATAAGCAACACTTATACTCTCCTCTTATTTTTATCATATTACCATGAGAAAACTTGTTTTGGTAAAGAGAATTTCTATTGTCACGTGTACTGACTTTGTGGCAAATGTAGATAGGAGTTGTAATTATTACAACTTGGCCCCTGATTGTAAATCTTTTTTATTCCTAAAAGGTTTTTCTTTGAACTCTTCAAGGTGATTTTAATTTTAACTACTTTGAATTTATTCTTATAATTTACATCCTGATTATCAGATAATTTACCTGTTAACAAATGCAAACATGTTAATTATACAGTGAAAGTTGCTATGTGGTAAATGATCTGAATGCAGACCTTTCTTTTCCTCCAGAATTGAAATAATGAAAGTCAGTAGTGGTTTCTGTGGTGGAAATATAGTGTGCACACTAAATATTATGTTTGCTTAACTCAATTAAGCCATTAGGCCTTATTACATTAGTAAATTCAAAAATAGCTTACTGTTTAAACTTATCAGAGTTTAATATGAAAAAAGGGGGGCCTTAAGAAGCAATAATTCCTGTTTAAGAAAGTATAAAATGTTTTAAAGTATAAAAACATGCTGAATTGTGCTTTCATGCTGATTTCATCAAGGAAGTAAAACATAATAACTTTTAACAGAAAGCTTAGACTTTGCACAAAGATCCCTCAAAATATCTTAATGTGGAATTATGATTTAGAGCCATTTTCTTGTCAATGAGTACCACAGTCTAGTGATGACTAATGATGTTACAGGTTAAAATACTTGAGCTAACATTCACCAATTGCCCAAGAATTATAGTGCCGATCTGACAATGAAGGTAATTTTGGTACTGTACAAGACATAACAATGGTACTCTGACTTGCTGTTTCTCATCATAACAATTCTTTCATCTGACATGAATTAGAGACATTACATCACTATAGACTTGGAGGATTAAAGTTGGGACTTGTGATCACTTAAAATTTTTATGCCAGTGAGACATTCCATATGTGGATATAGAATAAACTTTAAGGATATGGTCAAATAGATGGTGGGAACTCTATCTCTGGAAAGGAGCTTAAAAAAAAAAAACCTGTGCTATGAAGGTTGAGTAGTATGGTTGTTTGATTCAGGCATTCTTCATAAACTTATGTGTTATGAATTCTAGGTCCCCAGCTGATGGCAATTTTGGAATTAAACCCTCTGGACGCAGTGTATTTTGGGGGGCAGGGTTATGAGTGTCATAGCCAATTTTCTCTTGCCACAGTTTGGCACACTGTTCTGTTGTTGTCCATATGATGTTGGCCAGGAGGTGATGTCCACCCTCTATTCATGCCATCATTTCCCCCTGCCATCATGGAGCTTCTCCTTGAGTCTGTAAGCCAAAATAAACCCTTTTTCCCCATAAGGTGCTCTTGGTTGGGTGTTTTATGCCAGCAATGTGAACCTGACTGCAACACTTAGGGAAAGGCCTCTCCATTAAAACATTTAATTGGATAAAATCTAAAATATATATCCTTGATGCCAAAGTTTTAATCATTAGAGAAACTGAGATCAGCAGTTCACAGCATCAATCTGTTGATGGTTTAAGGATTACAAAACTGGCTTTAAGTCTATTAGTAAAACAAATTAGGTTCCTCTGTCAAGTGTTGTAGTCAAGTCCTCATTGCTGGTAGAAATCACCCAACCAAGAGCATCTTGTGGGGGAAAAAAAAAGGTTTATTTTGTCTTATAGGCTTTAGGGGGAAGCTCTACAATGGTGGGGAAAATGATGACATGAGCAGAGGGTGGATATCACCCCCTGGCCAACATAAGGTGGACCATAGCAACAAGATAGTGTGTCAAACACTGGCAAGGGGACACTGGTTATAATACCTTTAAGCCTTCCCCCAACAATTCACTGCCTCCAGTTAATTCCCAAATCTCCATCAGCTGAGAACCTAACATACAGAACACCTAAGTTTATGGGGGCCACTTGAATCAAACCACTACAGTTGAAGTTTTAACTATTGGAGAAACTGAGTCTTAAGATAAAGGTTCATGCATTAGTGTTTAATTTCAAAGGATGATATACTCATACCTAAAGACATTATGACTTTAAAAATAGTTTCTGGTTTATTTATGGTAATTCTATGAAGTGGTCATCACTAGGTTTAATCACTTTGGCTTACATGATTTAATTTCAGTCACTATAACCTTTATCCTCCTGATAGGTAAAATATGTTGGGATAGCTTGCCTAAGCTTTATTAATTTTAAGTCATGAGTAAGACATAAAATTGTTTTATGTTAATAAAATTCATATTATATACATAAGATCAATTACTATCCAAGACTAAGCTAAAAATATTGTTTGTCAAATAGTGTTTTCTCTTTCCAAACAGAGCTTAGCTGTTTTGGCTCAACAATGACCAGATTCCACTCTATTATATGTGAAGTAACTGTCTCATTTCTGGCACCAATCTTTGACCCTGGCTTCCCCCAGGACAAATTTAAAAGGGTACATGCTAGAAGGCTAGTGAACAAAATATGGCATTTCTCCCCCCCCCATTTTTGTTTTTATGGAGGAAGGGATTTATTGAAGCTTACAGATCCAGGGGAAGTTCCACAATGGCAGAAGAAGCTGGCTTGCCTTCACAGGCCCAAGCAGAGAGAAGCACAAGCCAAAAACCAAAAGCCATACAGCACACTTTAGGAACTTAAGCTAGGCACACTTTGCATATCTTTTGATTGAAATCTGAAACTCACCACCACACCTTAAGATCCACCCAGTGATACTGCCTCCAGCCAGGTGCCTGCAGATGCAAACTACAAACAATAAAAACTGAATATATTGGCGGCCATCTATTCATACCACCACAGCCATGCAGATTGAGAATCCTAGTCTACTGATGATTGTGCTTTGTTCCCACAAGGAGTAAGAGGGAAGAAAGATGAGGAATACATTCAGGCCAGAGAAGCAGCAGGTTGCAGGATCCTATGAAGTGTATCTATGTGCAAACCAGAGAAGTGTAAAGTAATTCTCAACCCTAATGTGATGACCTATGATACTGCTTTTTATACTGGGTCTTCTTTGTCCCCAGTGCTTGATTCTAAAGGCTCACTGATGGCCATGCACATTACTGGCTTCATGCGTGAATATGAGGGTGGGGTCACCAATATCGAGTTTGTCTCTACTATGGAACACATGCTTGCTGATATTACAGAAAACCATGAGATGCAGTATAATGAAGTGTGTATAAGAAAGCAGGATGTAGAAATGCTGAGTCTAGAATATTGAGGACTGGAGAGAATTCAGTCTTCTACCTCTGTAGAATGTTCTGTGGCCTTGTTACTCTATAGACAATGATGATATTTGTACTTTTGTTTATATCCCCTGTTCCTTTATTTTCTTGCTCAAAATTATTGTGGTTTTGTCCACTGACAGAATGTCTAGGTGATTCCTGTGTCCCTTTCTTGTATCATAAACAATGCACTTTGTTTTCTTGGCTTTTGAACCCTTCCTTATTTTCAGATCCTCTAAGTTTATGTCATAATAAATGACACAGTGTTACAAACTGCCAGGATCCACTGTTTACTTAGCATGGACAGTTGAAATTGATTTGAAGTTATGGGCAGTAGGGGTGTTCATTGGTACTAGTGTTTCATCAGGTCCCCTCAAATGACAAGGTATAGCAAGCAAACTCTTCATACATTATGTAGCCTTGACCTCTCCTGAACACTTAAGTTCATTCTTCTCATACCAGGGCCATGTTAATTCACTCTTGATAATTTCCAGCTGGGGACCTGAACCCAGTACCTTAATGAGGTTTATCTGGATATCTGTCTTATACAGCTTTCTCCCAGCCAGCATTTCCCAAATTTCCCTCAAATGCTCTGTAAGGCCTAAAAGTCCACAAGAAGAATAACCCCAAAGACAACCAATTTGCTGTATGTTCACTTCTCATTTTACTTTTATTCTTGCTTCCCAACATTTTATTCCAAGACTATCTTCCTATACTCCATCAATACACTTTCAGGGTCCTTTAGAATAGTTCTGTTCTGTGGGAGAGACTATATTTCTACACTTCTATTCAGCCAGCAGTAGTTCAAGTCTTTACATCATTGTCTCCTTTCCTTAATCAGCAGTTAGAGTATCTTCACATGAGAGGGGGGAGTGAAAGGAAGCACAGTTAGGGTGACTGGACCCATGAAAGTACGAAAGGCAGAAAAGTCTGCACTTGCTAGAAATCAAAGATGATCTAACTTCTCATCTCTTGCCTAGTTCCCTAGATCCGTTTTTCCACAAATAACCAGGACCCCTCCTGGGAGGGAGGTCTTTCGTAGGATTTATACAAGTGGTTGGTCAAGTTCAGTCCCCAAAACTTGGTGTCAGGGCTAATCTGTACCTGAGACAGCCCCTAGCCCTAACCAACCAGCTGTTCCTCTGGTTCACTAGAGCTGAAAGACAGCCTGCCACTATAAATTTATATGTAGGACCATAGCAACATGCCTAAATGAAGATAATACAAGTTGTGTGTTTGTCTATTTTTTGTCATTCAATATGTTGCTTTTCCCATTTTAATAGAAAAAGATAGCATACATTATGAGACTAATTAGGCAAAAAGAAATAACCAATGTCATTTTAGGTAGTGAGGAATATACATCATTTAAAATATTGTCAAGGGCCAGGAGTAGTGGTACACACCTTTAATCCCAGCACTCGGGAGGGAGAGGTAGGAGGATTGCCGTGAGTTCAAGGCCACCCTGAGAGAACAGAGTGAATTCCAGGCCAGCCTGGACTAGTGTGATATCCTACCTAGAAAAACCAAAAAGAAAAAAAAATGTTATCATATCATAATGACCATAGATTCATAATTCTGGAAATTTACTTTGTAGAACTGACCTATCAAATCAAGGCAAATGTTTGCCATAGAAATATAAGTTAATACTTTTAATTTTTTATTTTGAGGCATTTCCTTTTTGTAAGACCAAAGCTTTTTTTCTTCCATTAAATCTTGGAATAATTATTGTTATTATTTTTAAAATTCTCTAATTTCAGGTTGAATGTATGGCTCAGTTTTTAATATGCTTGTTATGTAAGCATGGAGATCAGAGTTTGTATTCTCAGCACCCATGTAAATTTTGGGTAGGTATGACAGCCCACCTGCAATCCTATCTCTCAGGAGAAGGACACAAAGTATCCCAAAGGCAAGCAGGCTAGTTAAAGCAGCTGAATCAGTGAACTCTAGGTTCACCTGAGAGACCCTGCCTCCACAAATAAAGTAGAAGGGCATCAAGGAAGACACTGGATGTCAACCTCTGCTCACACACATGCACATATGCATAAACATCCAGAAAAAAAGAAAATTTCTAATTTTATGTAAAGGTTAACTTCTTTTTATAGATGTTAAATTTTTATTGTTCATTATATGGAGTGACTCAGAAATATTTTCACCTTTCTAAATAAAAAATGCTAGTTTTACAAATACCATCTTATGATGGGTTGTTGAAATTTTCAAGTCCAATATCATAAAAATTTCTCAGCTACTTTTGGAAATTAAGTTTCATCTTTATTTGACATAAGACTGAATACAATGTTTCCTATTATAATGTTGTTAGAAAGAGTCACCTATTTGATAAAAATTATCCCAGTTTTCCTTAAGGGTGATCTGGCTAAATTTGTTATAGATCAGTCTTAAAATCTCCTTCATGGTGACCAGTGGTTCAGGATTCTGAAAGCAGTGTCAAAGGGCTGAATTTCATGAATATTTCTTTGCCTCCCCTCCCTCCCTCCTTATTTTTTCTTCTCTCTTTTTCTCCTTCCTTCTTTCCTTCCTCCTTTCCTCCCTCCCTTCCTTCCTTCCTTACTCTCTCCTTCCTTCCTTCCTTCCTTCCTTCCTTCCTTCCTTCCTTCCTTCCTTTCTTTCCTATTTTTTTCTTTCTCTTTCTTTCTTTTCTCAATCATCCCTCAGTCCCTATGAGGGGTTGATTGCAGGACTCCTGAAGAATATTCCTCCCAAAATCTGAGAATGCTCAAGTTCCTTGCATACAATTGTTTAGTATCTCCTAAGCAGTGAGCATTTCCCTCACATTTCCTAACACAATGTCAATGTGACATTGATATATGAAATTACTTAGGACAAAATAATTACAAAGTATCAGCACACGCTCACTACAGAAATAACTTAAAAAACAAAGCATTTACAATCCATAGTTGGTTAAATCTACTATAGAACAGAAAGGTTCAGAGCTAAATGAGTATATACATTTACAGGAAAAATCTCAATCTAACCAAGAAAAAAAATTCTCAATATTGAATATGCATTAATATAGAATGTGGTAGACAATAGTAACAGTCTGCCTAGAGAATGTCTAAGACAGAGAAAAACATAGCATCAACCTATTTGCCACTTGTAGTTAGGAGCCTGCCCACTTGCTCCTTTTCTTTTTAGGAAATGAAAGAGGGAATCTTTCTGGTTACTGAATTTCAAACATATTTCTAAGGAATTTGAGAAGAATGTTCCTTGGTCTTAAAGCTGACAAGAGGTTTATTTAATTTCTAAAATGCTTTAAACACATTTCAAAGAGACAGAAGATTTAAAGTTACGAGTACTTTATGTATGTATTGTAAGGCATGGGATGGGGGGGGTCTCTTCCCTTACTTTCAAAACAATTAAGCCTCTTATTTTCAACGTCTTTAAAAAAGATCTCATAACGTACATGCCCACACTTTGCTACCTATTCTGCATCATTTGAGAGTATAGTCATATATCTATGGTATACTTACTAATTTTCTTAATCCTAAATATGCAGAAAGATGTTTGTGAAGTATTAACTAATACCGCTGGAAAAAGATAACCCAATTAGAGTTCACAACTAATGTTAAATATTTGTTTACAATTCCTTCTATTTTATAGCCCAGTAGGGTAACTATTATCTAGAAAAATTTGAAATAACTAAAGGAGAATAATTTGAACATTAATTAAACAAATATTTGAGGCAAAAATGTTAATTATAGTGATTTGGTTATTGATTATTGTATTAGTTGCTTTTATCTTTGCTGTGAGCATATATCTGACAAAAAGTAACTTCAGGGAGGAAGAGTTCATTATGACTCACAGTTTTCTGAGATTAAAGCACATCATATTAAGGAAGACATGGCTGTGGGAACAGCCTTGGGTGTGGCAGCAGTAGAATGAGGCTGGTTGCTCACATCTGGGTGGATCAGAAGACAGAGGTAAATTCTTAGAAATGACATTGCTATATACAAAGGTATAGATATGTATGTTTATACATTTGAATTTACATAGATACTGTAACAATTTGAATTTTTACCATAAATGTATGGCTGCCTATTTACCTATAGCCATACCAAAATCTACACTGTTAAAATTTATCTGAGCAGTGAGATATGATCTACCAGTATAGCTTTAATTTGTAATTTTATCATGCAGAGAGTGTAGCTTTTCATTTATTTAAGGACCACATGTTCTCATTTTGAGAGACATCATCTATTTATTCTGACTTTTTCTCTTTTAAAAATATTTATAGTGTATGTTGAGGACATTATCTTTTTACTCAAAATAGATCTTACAACTATTTTCTCTCAGCTTATCAATTATAATTGGACTATTTGTGGCACACTTTGCCTTATAGAAGCTTTTTTTTTCTCTGTATGATTATGCTTGCTAGTAGCTTTTCATTTATGAACTTGTGGTCTCCATGTTTACATTTTATATAGGAATCCATTCTTAGTGTCCTATAACATAGTTAAAATGACACAGAAAAGCCCACTACTTGAGGCTGCAGTGAATTGTTTGAATCTAAGTTATCGTTATCTTGGCTGTCTTCACAGTTTGTAGAACTAGTGGTAAAATCAAGTTTGTTCCATTAACTTCAGGTTCCAGGGTAGCAGTGATTGCTGAGCGTGAGATGGTGGACAAAGGTCACCATTTGTGTACAGAACATTGGCTCTTAATAGATGATCATTTCTTAGGTCATGATTTCTTTTCAGATCACAAAATTGACTCCAAGATCCAAAACATCATCTTCAACTACTACATGTCTTGGTAAAATTATTGAGTACTAGCATTATTCCTCTTTGCTTCTTATACACATGCCTAAATTATTTTTTTAAATAATGCATTTAAAATATGAGCTAATCTTTGATAATTCCTTCTTAGGTACTTTTATAATTCCCCTATCTTTCTTACTTCATGTTAACCCTCATCTTATTTTCTGAGGATCAGAAAGGTTATAATTCCCATCTAAGATCAAAGTCACCAGCAGAGCTCAGATTCAATCAGATCTGTCTCCCAGTGGGGAGTATTTCCTAAAAAAATGACTGTAATCTTGAGGAATTTAATATCCATCTTGATGGTTTGAATGTCAATGGCCCCATAGCCTCAGGTAGTTTTGATTAAGCTTCTTACTTAGGCAGACTTCTCTGCCTAAGTAGATGTGTCATTGGGAGCACATCTTGACTACAGCTTTAAGGTATGTAGAGAACCAACTTGAGGTCTGCCATTTTGCTCTGTCTCTCTTCTACAGATGTAAGGAAGTGAGCCAGATTCTTCTAGCATGATAAAGCTTTCCCTGAATTGTGTAAGCCTGAAATAAAGTGTTTCCATCCAACAAATTGCTTCTGGTGAAGTGTTTGTCCCAGTGATGAGAAGGTAACTGCAACACAATCCTTACTAGCTGGGAGTAGGTAATATAGTCCAGTGAAATTCGAAGAAGTACAAAGCTAGCTGCAGGAGCATGTTTGTTTAAAAATTATATTGTAAACTCCAGGGAGCTATTTAGAGAGAAAAGGCAGTGAGAGTTAGTCCTGTGTATGTGGATGATGAAACTGAACCACACTTAAATGGAGTAAAGTTAAACCAACATTTTATGTAATTCTGCCCCATACAAACCTTTCATCCTGTCACTGGGTGGAAGTCACTGCACAGATTTTGTGTATATATATATATATATCTCATGTTAACCTAAAATAGAATGTATCTGAGTTAGGTGTTACATTTATTAAAGAAATATAAAAGCCAATATATAGAACAAGGTTGAAAATATAACCTTGGAAATTAGTTAATTAGCAAATAAGTGTCACATGTGTGACAATAATATCACAGTGAAATAAATGCACTTCTGAAGCATTGCCCATGACTGATGCTGCCAGTTTTTAATGGCACTGAAATCAGAAGGGGCACCTTCAGTCTCTCACAAAGCTGCCTTCCCAGGCATGCCAAATACGCTCACAGGCTGAGTTTATCTGATGAATCTCTTGTAGTGCTGTTCACTTTAGGAATTCTAAACTAAAAGGGATGTGCCTTTCACAAGTAAAGAATGGTGCTCTTTGTGCTTTCCTCCTATCTTTCTCTTCCCACCTCTCTTTGCAGCTATTATTGCATGAATTGGATTTTCTACACAAATCAGATTTCAATAAGATACAAAAGGTGTGGGTGTGGTGGTGCACACCTTTAATCCCAGCACTTGGAAGGCAGAGGTAGGAAGATTAGCATGAGTTCAAGGCCACCCTAAGACTACCTAGTGAATTCTAGGTCAGCCTGATCTAGACTGAGACCATAACTTGAAAAACCAAGAAAACAAACAAACAAAAAAAGATACTAAAGGTTGGGTTCAAACTATTAAGTGATTAAACTTACAATACCAGCTGAATGCTGCCTAAAGACCTGTTTCACATCCCTTCTCCCAAATAACAATCCCTGATCTTCGTGTTTTTGTCTTTACAAGTAGTCCCTGAAACATGACAGACAGAATAACAATTCTCTCACTTCCACAGGATGAAATTAAAAAGGTGAAATAGTCCCAGGGCAGGATGCCACCTCTTTGTGACATTAAACTTTTCATTGACATTGTTCTTTAGGCTTTTTCTTTAGAAAGTGATAAACTTGAATGCTCTACAAACTTAAATGCCCTATAATAAGAGACAAAGGGCTGGGCATGGTAGTGCACACTTGGGAGGCAGAGGTAGGGGGATTACACAGAGTTTGAGGCCACCCTGAGATGACATAGTGAATTTGTGAATTCCAGGTCAGCCTGAGCTAGAGCAAAACCTATCCCCCACCCCCCAGCCAAAAAAGTAAGCTATCAACTATTATTATATACAGTAGGAATTCTGTGCTATCAAAACATGTAATACCATAAGATGTATGTAGCTGAAAAATCAAGTAAATGAATCTGTATTATTTGAGTATCAATACATATTTACCTAGGACCTATTTAGTATGAAAAATACTGACATAAAGTTCAGGTTTGCTGTGCACATTTATGTTGGGAAGTATACAAATTCTTCTTGAAGAGATTACCCATTTTATCTTGAGCATTCCAAATGTAATTTCTTTTTTTTTTTCTCCATGATTAAAAAGTTGACAATCAGACTTCTGTGAGGTTATGCCTTGTCTAGTGAGCAAAACATTGATATGGGCTGGGCATGGTGGCGCATGCCTTTAATCCCAGCACTTGGTAGACAGGTAGGAGGATCGCCATGAGTTTAAGGCCACCCTGAGACTACATAGTGAGTTTCAGATCAGCCTAGACTATAGCAAGACCCTATCTTGAAAAAACAAATTAAAAGTAAAGATAAATCATTGATATGGGAATCCATAAGGTATAAAGAAATTTAAATTAGATGGAGGTAGTTATCTTGTTCTTAATGAAATACAATTTATAATTCATCCATCTATAACTTTAGTTGGTGATTTGTTGCTTTTTAGCTTACAAAGTTGAGGTGTGTAAAAATTAATAATTAATAGTTTCAATTCTTCATTACTTATTTTGCTGTATTTATACAATGTTAGCTGGGTTATGGGGAAAAAGATATAATTGCTTCCAGTATCACACCCTCAAGTTCAATAATCAGTAATCAAGCTTAGTAAAATCACCCATTGTGAAATCTAACCCTCAGTTCCTTTGGAAAATGCTGATCTCACTTAATCCTTTCTTTGAATAAAATGGAAATTTAAATGGATATCTGAGAAACTTAAGATGTTTGGTGCTCATGTTTTAGAATACATATATTTGTCAAGATATTATGTATATAAAATATAAGTGAATGAATATAATTACAACATAAACATTCACATAACAAAAATACACTATTTAAATCTCCTGTAATATAATATTTTAATTAATTTGCAAAAGTTTAATGCCTTATGTACTGTTTTCCTAAACCACTTTAAGGTACAGTTGAGCACAGAGACAAACCATGTAGTCTTGCTCAGACTTAGAGTCATACTTAGGTTTCTTTAGTAAAATGTCAATTTTAGAGATTTTGGACCCATTATTTCACTTGAATACTTACCAAGATATTTTAAATAGGGGATTGGTTTATAACTTCACTTCCTGGGAAAGGGGGATTTGGGGCTCATTTACTACTTTCCAAGAACATTTTCTTAGCCCTTCTTTGAATTCTGTATATTGGTCTGATCCAGCATTGCTGGTGGAAATATGTAATTGGGGCCACCTGAGTGCTGAGAATAGCTGTGTAAATGCTGAATAGAACTGGCTGTCTGCCCACTGTGGATAGCTGTGTTAGTGACGACATACAGCTGTACCTCAGTGCTACAGCGAGGTGCAGTACTGCTGATACAATTGGTTCCGTCATATATATGGGATCAGTTTTCTCCAGCCCATTTTTTGTAATCTCAACATTATTACCTCACCTTCCTTGAGATCTACTCTAGGTCTCTGTGATAAAACGTGGAAGCTTGTGGCTTGTTTCCATATAATGCAGAGGCTCCATGAAGAAATAACAATTTAGAGCTGGAGAGCTGACTTAGCTGTTAAGGTGCTTGGCTGCAAAGTCAAAGGAACCAGATTTGATGTCCCAGGACCCACTCAAGCCAGATGCACAAGGTGGCACATGTATCTGGAGATCATTTGCAGTGGCTAGAGGCTCTGGTATGTCCATTCTCTCTCTCTCTGTGTGTGTCAAATAAATAATAAATAAATAAATATTTTAAAAAATTAAAAGGACAAAGAAATGACAATTTAGGATTCTTAGAGAGAAGCTAAGTATCATTTTTTGCATGCTGGCCTGTGACCCCAATCCTCCATATCCTCATTATCAACATGCTAGACTAGATATTCAGTCTGCCATTGAGGTACTGAGGATATTGCCACCATATTGTTTCTTCACATGCACTCTTATCTTTGCTATCTAGATATTCACACTACTTACTAAAAACTAATGTGAAAAGCCTTTAGTGTTTCTTTTTTTTTTTTAAACTAGTTTTGTATTCAGTGAATACAGTCAAGTTGGTACCATTATTAGCCTCCTCCCTGTCTTCCCCCTTTCCCTTGGCCCCTCCTTGTTGAGGTATATGGGTCATGCATTGTGGAGTTAGCCCTCAGTTATGGGTAGGAAGAAATGTCTCTGCATATCATGACCCAACGTGTGGTTCTGACATTATTTTTGCCCCCTTTTCCGCAAAATTTTACTGAGCCATGTTGGGTTCATTTTGGGTCTTCTTCAGTGATGAGGTGTTGGGAGCCTCTGTGTCTCTGGATATCTGATTTGGTAGGAGTAGATTATTCTTTGTGTTGATCTCCTTCACCCTTGTGCTGGTACCAGTTTCATCAAAAAAATAGGGCTGGAGAGATGGCTTAGCGGTTAAGCGTTTGCCTGTGAAGCCTAAGGACCCCGGTTCGAGGCTCAGTTCCCCAGGTCCCACGTTAGCCAGATGCACAAGGGGGCGCATGCGTCTGGAGTTCGTTTGCAGAGGCTGGAAGCCCTGGCGCGCCCATTCTCTCTGTCTCCCTCTATCTGTCTTTCTTTCTGTGCCTGTCGCTCTCAAATAAATAAATAAATAAAATTTAAAAAAAAAAAGAAAAGAAAATAGCACCCTTGCTTGTTTCCCCAATTATTCTTAGTTTCAGCTGGGGCCTTTTGAGGTTCTCTCCTTAGGATCTTCTAGGATTTCTTTTATGTTATCAGCACATTTCCTTCTTTTATTTGGTGCAGCAAGTTTGATGTATACGCAGAAAAACATTTTCAGGGTTGGAGAAGCAACTCAAGGCATTATAAGCGTTTCTTGCACTAGCATAAGGCCCTGCGTCCAGCACATACTTAAATAGTTATGTGGCCACACATTCCTGAAACCCCCATCCTATGTGGAACAGAGCCAGAAAATCACTCAGGATCCTGCAAAGAGTAAGCTCCATAATCAGTGAGATTTTTCTTCTCAAGGAAACACATGGATAAGTAATGGAGGTGGAATATCCATCTTCTCTGGCCTCCACTGTGCCCCACTGTGCATCTGTATACACATGTGCACACACTTCCCCACCACACCACGTATGCCTCATCATGAATCTGTTTAGAAACATGCATACACTGCCCCACCACACCACATGGGAGCCACCATGCATCTGTATACACAAATGCATACACTGCCACCCTCATACCACGTAACACACACAAAATATTTCTTTTTTACCATTTGATAGAGTCAAATGGTTAAAAAGAAATATCTGAATTTCTTTTAATGTTGTTTTGTGCTATATCAAGTAAGAATTAAGAATATTTAGGAAATTATATTTTCCTGTGTAAACTTAGATTCGAGGGTTAGCATTTTTACTGTAGAATTCTGCTTCATTTATCAAAACTAGAATTTACTCTTACTTTTATTTTTGAATTTCCATATAATAATGAAATATCCACCTCAGCCTTTAATATTTAACTAATCCTGGGCAGATAAAGAGAAATTTAATCATATAAAATGTTAAATGAGGAAAAGTACATTGTTGAAGTTTGGAACATTATCACTGTTATAAGTGGATAAGCCCATCATTCAATTTTTAGGATTATAATAATCATGTTCATATAGCTTTTTGTTACAGAAAGAAGCCTCTTATCAAGTCTAAAATTTGGATTCGTGAAAGTATTACAGAGGAATTAGACAATACCAATCTGAGTAAGTATTCATACTAGGGAAAATTGGCAAAAATGTTGTCAATTACTCATGGAAGTTTCTCATGTAATCAAAAGCATTTTCTAGGCTGTGGACTTGACCAAGCTCTTCTGAAAACAGTATAGTATCATGTCTAGGACATGGTAACTAAGTATAATCATTAATTTGATGAATTAAAGAACAGCAAATTTATCCTTCAGAGAACTGTAATTTGAAGGTGCTGTTCATATAATGGACCGTCATGTTCTTGTTCCACAGGAAGCTATGTGGGTAACAGTTGTTCAGGTGTCATTGGAAAAGTGCTGCCCGATGTGATGCTCATATATTGATTTCTTAAAATGAACTACTTTTCAAAAATATGCATTTATGGATAATGGTTCTTCATAAAATTTGAAGTTTGATCAAGTTAAGCACAACTGATAACTAAAGATATGTGTGCAAGTAATCTTCAACTCATCTCTAATCTACATTAATTAAAGAATAGTTTAAATTAAAAAACATTATCACTCCTAGTTAGTTCCATTTATGGAGATTCATTTTGAGTATTTTAGCTGAATCATTATTGAATGTACTTATAAAAATGATGGACTTTGGGTAAAACTAGAATTCTATTCTTTTTTTTTTTAATTAATTAGTTTTGTACTCAGCGAATACAGTCAATTTGGTACCATTACTAGGCTCATCCATTACCTATCCCCTCCCCATGGTCCCTCCTTGTTGAGGTATATGGGTCATGCATTCTGGAGTTAGCCCACAGTTATGGGTAGGATAAATGTCTGCATATCATGACCCAACATGTGGCTCTGACATTCCTAAACTTAGCTATACATACCTACTTCAAGAATAAAATGTTCACTGGAAGGTAGCATTTAAAACTGGTTATGATATGTAAAATACAACAAAGAACTATATTGAGAAACTACCAACTTCGCACAACCAGTCATCAACCTTCTCAAAGAAAATAAATAAGGCCTTATTGCCACACACTATATAAATGTCACTTGACTTTGAAAGACTATTTTAACATGTTGTTTATAAGAAGTTTTTTAAGAGTGGTTTAAGGTACTTCTAGTTTAACTTTAAACTATTTCATTAATTATAATTCT